>NC_048595.1:259382265-259725598 GCF_003668045.3 Cricetulus griseus
ACCTGGTGAGTATTTAGTCAAGAATAAATGAAAATTAGAATATTATAATCTCATGTTAAAAGTTTGTCTGACCTTTTGAGTTGGGACACCAGAGAAACACATTTTTGGAGTAGTGTGTAGGCTGTGATTCAGGGATTCAGCATGCCACCATGCTGATTACAGAGCTGTGCATATTCCCGTGAAAAGCAACCCATGAGCAAACATGGTAATGAACTTGTCCAGTCCACTAGAGGTAAGATGTGCTGTGGAAGGGTAACAGAGCAGAGTATCCAATACTAGAACCGTTCATCTGTACAGAGAGATCGTTTATTTTGCAATTTTAAATGGGGAGTGGGGGAGTAGTAATTATTTGCTCAGACTTGAAGGCCAAAGACAGTTTCTCATGAATTGGGGATCTATCTTGTGAAGGATGGCTGTTAAGCCAAGGATACCTGCAAGGTTTTTGGCTGAGGAGCTAGATGGGGCTGTCATTGATGAAGATTAAGAAGACTGAGTAACCAGGTATCAAGTCCAGTGCACTTTTCCTGGGCTTGCTCCTTCAGGTTGTTTAACGTATGCACTTTGGTTGCTGCAGCAGCATGCTGGAAGTCCCTTTTTCTCTCTCAGGCTGTGGCCTCTTCATTCCCCGTTAGCACACTAGCACCTCTACCTGCAGCAGCTCCTACATAACCATCTCCCATTAAGGCTATCTCTTCTATCTTCTTTTCTAATTCTCTACTGTCTGCAAAAAAATCCCACAAATGTGCCTCTTTCTACCATTTTTCTGCCCTCATCACTTCTGCTGTTTATTCTAAGTTATCCCTGACAAGGTCAGAATGTTCTTCATATTCACTCCCCAAGCTTATTTCTAGTTCTGATAATTAAATAAATAAATTAATATATCTTCTTCTCTCACCGTGTCCATCAGCCCTTGGCTACTAACATATAGAAATTAAGATGCATGTCAAAGTGTTTAAAATGTTGTCAAGGTTGAGGGAAGTAACAGAAGTCTATGTTAATGAAGTGAGATGGCAACGTCAGAATACACAATGCATAAACTGCTGTAGATTAAGAGAACCAGGATATTATCCTGAGGGCATTTGCCACTCACAGTAGGATTGAGTGACCATGAATGTGTGCAAGGCATAAGGCTCCAAATAAGATCTGCACTAAAAGCCAAAATTCTGGAATGGCCTCATTAAATGAAGTGGTACTGGGACTAGCCATTGATTCTATAGAGTCTACAAGCAACTTTTTCTCACCCAGACTCAAGCAATAGGAGGCAGAGGGATGCAGTATGTGGAGAGCATCTGAAAGAAGAAATAAAAAATCTTAAGCCTGTGCAGTGCACAAAATTTAAATTTATGCTGTTAGTGTTGCATGGAAACTTCAAGTTATGAAATTAACATAAAAACTAATACAAATGAGAAAAAGTCAAGACACTTCAAGAGACTGGTACCTAAGAAGACTTCCACAATTCACAGGAATAAGAAAAGAAAGTCATGCACTGAAACAACACAAGAATTACATAAAGGTAGATAATCTACTATCAAAAATAACCAGGAAATAATCCAGAAAGATTCATATGTCTAGAAACAAGATTTAAAAATTGAAAATGAGTATATAAGGAAACTTTAAGTACACTAGATTTCTTGAAGAAGGAAGAGGGAAGACATTCTTAGAAGACATATTTGAAAAAGAGCCTGTTATCATATGTACTCAAATATTAAGAATACAGAAGTGCTTTTTCCCCATTTAGACACAAAGTTATTTAACCCCAGATTTTCTTCTTTTTAATGTACCCTGAGCACAAATACAGTGATGTAGATAACTGATCATATACTATTGCTGAGAATCTTTTATTTGCTAATGTTGTTATAACTGGAATTTTTAAAAGACATAAAATAATATTGCAGTTTATAAATGTTTCCCTGTGTTTTCATTTTATGTTCTTATAAAGAACTATTAAAACCATAACAAAAGCCCATGCATCTCCCCACAAATATGTGAATTTCATAAAGATTCCATGGTTTGAAAATGTTGCTCTGAGATCAAAAATTTAAGTGATGAATTTAGGAGTCTAACGTTTTTATGATTATACTGAACTGAGTGTTTTTAGAACAAATTAATCTAAACTATCAGGGTGACATTAAGTTTAGTTCATTTATTTAACATGGGAGGTGTAATCTTTAACTATTAGTGAGCTCTTTCTTACCTTTTCAATTAACATTTCCAAGCTATAGTCTTCTATAGAATACAATTGTGCAATCCTAGAATCTTTGAATCTATAAATAGTAACTGAATTATTGCTGAGTCAATGGACTCATAATGGTCAGTTACATGTTTCCATTACTAAATAATATTTAATACATAAATATATGATATTGATATTTTTCCAAGACTAATGCCAGTGGGTCAAATAACTAACATTTAAGTGATAAATATTATTTAGGTTTATTCTCTAGAATTAAAAACTGTAATAAAATTTTTCCCATCTCTAACCTTGAGGATTCCCCACCTAAAAATTGCAGTTCTGCGTTTGTTTGCTTTATTCATGGAGACAAGGCTATTCTTGAACTTGCTACGTAGCTGAGGCTGACCTTGTATTCTTGATCCTCTTCCCTCTACCTCACATGAACTGGGACTATAATTATACACCAAAACACCCAGATAGAATCTTTACATGTGCCTATCATGTGGGAATCAATCTCTTTTCCTCTGAATGTAATTTGTCATATAATATGTAGCATCTCATGTTTATGTTAATTGTGTAAGTAAGACCATACATTGATTTAAAAAAAACTGTTTGGTCAAATGTTCTATAATAAAAGGAATCTTATTAAATCACACAAATACTCATGTATGTGTGGAAAAAGGATTATTACTATAAAATATTATTTTATTTATTTATTTATTTATAAATTAATTATTTATTTTGCTAAAGTGGATTGATTAGCATTATATTACTCTTCTGTAAAATAAAGTTCATAAAGTATGGCCTGGTACTAAATGAATGTTAGATGAAAGAAAATAACTGAATGAATATGATTATTTAAAATATGCCTTTTGTAATGGTTTCAATGTGTATATATTAGTTAATAACTTGTGAATTAGCTTAGGCAAAGCCTATCGGGTAGATTCATTTCCTCATTTAATGCTTTTTAAGTTAGTTGATCAACTACATTGATTGCAATATGATTACATATGAGAACTACAAAAAAAAGCTATTGTGTGTTTATCAGGTTGCAGTAAAAAGCAAGAAAGCTGCAGTAAAGACAGAGCACATGGGCAGAGAAAAGTGTGGTAGGAAGAGAGCACATGTGAGCATTCAGGGATATAGCAACATGGTGTTTCACCTATAGGTGGGTAAGATAGACATTTGCTTTATTATCATTTTAACGGTAAATGTGTTCTGCACATGGTATACATGAATTATCTCACAACTGAAAACAGTGAATCTTGCATATCGAGTCCGCATCACTCCCTGGTCTCCAGTAACAAAGCATCACGTCCTGAGTGAGCTGGAACAGAAGAAGTTCATTCTTACAGTTTTGAAGGCTAAAAGTCTGACATCGGGACTTTTATTAGGGCTGTCTCTGGTATCCGTAGGGGAGAATCTTGGTCCTTCTCGGAGCTACTCCTGCAGCTTGTATCCTTGACATTCCTGGGTTTGCACAGCAGCGTTCTGCCTCTATGTCACAGTGTTCTTCCTGTGACTTTTTGAGGCTTCTCTAAAAATCTATTCCACAAAGACATCAGTCATAATCTGTTAGCACTCTCCCTAATTCAAGGTTACCGTGGTTTAAAGTAATTCCGTCTGTACAGAGCCTACTTCCAAGCCAGAACACTTTCCAGGGAATTAAGGATATGTCCAGTCTTTCGAGTGAAAAAGCAATACGTACCAGCATCTTTCTTGGAAGACTTGCTAATGATCATGAAAATTAAAATTAAAATGGTTGCTCATGATTTTAGGTAGATTCAGTCTACTTTTATACATTCCAGTCACTTTGTCAAGTATTAATGGTAAGAGTATATATGCTGTGCATGTGTTGGGGAAGGGAATATAAACTATCAGAAATTAAGTGAGGCTGTGAGCCTGAGTTAAATTTGGCATGTGTATTTATGCAAAAAAGTTCAATGTACAGGAAATGAGAATCACATTGCAAAGCATACAGTATAGATTACGGTAGAAGTCCAGGCTCCCACATTGTCTAATCTCTGGTTTTTGTGTGTCTGAGTATTTGTGTCTCTAGATTATTAAAAGCATGTTTGTCTCACTTTCTGTTGCTTTCTCAATCACAGGTTCTCAAACCTGAAATTAAAAGTTAAGTAAAGTTTTTGTTTATTTTGCAGCAGTTCTCTTAAATATTTATGAAGAATCTTAAGTCTGACTCGCTTTGAGGAAATACGGATGAATCAATAATTGATGTAGCCGCTTTGCAGAAATTAAAGGTTGGAAGCACGTGTTAAAAAAATTAAATCATCCATGGCCAAGATAGCAGATGCATTGATTTGAAATCTTGCAAAAAAAATGTACAATTCAGGTTTTTTTTAATTTAAGTAAACTGGATATGTAATGATCCATCACAACTTCCATAATTCTATGACTCTAATCTACTCAAAGGCAGATATGGAAAAGGAGAGGTTTTAATTCATTATCCCAGAATTTATGAGAAGTGGCTAATTAATGTGGGAGTGAAATAATGAAGAGCTTAGACTCTACATTACATAGGGTAAGGATGTATACACTTAATCCATTTGGACTATTGCTATAAATATAAAAGTATTTCCTACAAGCCTTTTTGGCACAAAAATATGTGCAGATTAACTATATCTCTTACAGTAGGCATTTGTGTACCTAAAGCAGATAAAATAGGAAATGATGGTGTGCAGAACCTGTCAAGTTAGAAATGCTAGCTACACCTGAGCATGGGCAATTCCCACAGTTGGTGGAAGAGCAGTTCACACTTCTTTTCAAGATTTATGGAACTTGAAGTCTTGACTGGAAGGATTCATTAGAGGCTGACCTTCCTATAAAAGTTCACCAATTTTGTTTCTACCTAGAGAATGAGAGAGTCTACACAAATATTCTGAGACCATTTTAGACACAACATTGCACAAAACATAGTCTAAGTCCTTGTGAAAAGTCTTTTTCTTATTTCAAGTTGCACAAAACCAAAACAACTGTGCAGGCAAATTCACTAAGTAACAAAATCTGTTACTCTCTCTTAGACATTCATGCCAGACTATAGTCTCTGTAAAGGTAACATTTGAAAAGGCATTTATTTGACTATCCAGATTCAAAGCATCTTTTATTTCTCTGCTATAAAATACCCTATAATTGACGGATCAAGCTTTATAATTCTGGTTTGCCCAACTCTGTGGCTTTAAAATGCCTGCCCTTCTATGAACCACTGTTGTGCTCAGCTTGCAATGCTCAGGGCAGTGCTTTATATAGTAATTGAAACCAAGAATAAGTAAGCTGTTTCCTAGGTCTTCTATAAAGTGAAGATATAATGTTTTTTTCATAGTAACAGATTTAAAAAGCTATACATATCTCTACAAAATCCAAGGATGCCTGAAATCTGAAATATTTTCTTCAAGTTAGCAGAGCAATTTTCCTTATGAATTCATTTCTTTCAACGTCTTCTATTTCTATTGCTATGGTCTTGTACCTCCTGTTGTATTGTAAAAGGAAGTATAAGATGGATGGGTGGAAGGAAGGGAGTGAAGTAATGTCTTCATAAAAAACAATAGCAGAGAGTATATGACTCCCCGGTAGTTTGAAGAAACCAGGGATTTCTATGGTGGAAGTTGATGTAGTACTGTTTCCTCAGGAGTCTTAAAACCAAAAAACTAGGAAAAGCACACTGTCTTCTTGTGGCTCGTACTGTCATTTGAGAGGCCACTGTGCTCACTGTCCCCATGGAGACAGAGGTCTCCACACATCTCAGAGCTTTTTGCTTTACCAAATAGCTTTTGTTATTCAGAATGAATGCATAAATAAATAAATAAATAAATAAATAAATAAATAAATAAATAAATCTCTTGTTCCATGAAGACTTAGCCCCCATCTCTGAAAATAACATATGGCTTGGGACTCTAATGTATGTATGTTCTCAAAATGTGCATATAATTGTTCTTAAATTTGTCACCAGATCATAGTGAAGTGAAAATACTATGCTTATGAAAATGTTGGCCATTCCCAGTAGTTAAAAGATAAGAAAATCTTCCAATCGCTGTTACGTAGTGTTACCTCTTGGCATCATCAATGAAACAATGTCCTGCAGAATCAGTGCATTTTTTCTAGAGTTAACCATTTCATTCAAAAAAACAACAACAAACAAACAAGAGAAATAGTTTCACAACCTGAGATAAAAGGGTCACAGGACTGTTCATCTGGTTTAAAGTTACTTGGAAAACCCACTCTTCATGGTGGTTGAAATACATATTCTGTATATGAAAAGCAGATGCTCTGTACTCCCAGTGAGGAAAGAAATTTTAAAAGAAGTAACTTGAGTTAGAAATAAAACCAATCTCTTTATTTTAATCTTAGAAAGGATGTTGTGACAAGCTGCCTGTGACTTCCTTCAGAAGTCTGGGACCTACTGCTTTAGCTGCTGAAGCTTATTTTGTTGTTTATGTTACCCTGAAGTTGCCTTTGAAGAAAACCTTCTTGACTAATTGCAAGTCTCCTTCCTGGTTCATAAAAGTCAATAACTGGTGTAATGTTTAAAGAATACTATACAGTGTATGAGATATGAGTAAAGTTCATCTATATAGCACACAGAACAAAGAATGGAAATAGCACTTTCCTGGAAATATGGAATAAGACTTCATTATTGAGGCATCAGAATTTTCTCTTTGTTTTGCCTAGAATGACTAAACGACAATAGCATGGGTGACTTAGAAACAACAGAAATGTGTATTTTTAGAAGTTGGAAGCTTGAAGTCATTGTGTCATTATTGTGGTCATTGATCTAAGGGCACTCTTGCTAGCTGCAGAGTCCAAACCTCTGCCAACATAGCTATTTAATCGTCTACCCTCTTTCTAAAATGGTCCATCACTTTCATGAGGATACTAGTACTATGACCTATTTGGCTCCCAAGGAGCCACTTCTCACTACTATCGTGGGTATTTGGGATCACACAGAGATTGTGTCCATTGTGATATCCAACCCAACTCTCTCTCTCTCTTCTCATTCTCTTCTCTTTTCTTTTCTTCTCTTCTCCTCTCCTGTTCTCTTCTTTCTATCTCCTAACTCATTCATTTTGCCTCTCCTCTCCCTCTTTTCCCTCCCTTTCCCATGCTTTTCTTTGCTTCCTGGCTCTTCTCTTGCTATTCCTGAGAAGAAACCACAGTCTGAGTTGTCATCCACAGGAAACATCTGCAATGCATGCTAAGGAAAGGATGTAACCCAAGTGAGCTTGCCAGATTTCATGACCATTGTTTTAAAAGAATAAAATAAAAGATTCTTTATGGAGAATTGCCCACCTAGAATCTGTCACTTTGGGTGATGCTGATATTTTATTTTTTTTTGTTTTTTCTTTAAATTAGAAACAAGCTTCTTTTATATGTCAATCTCAGTTCCCTCTCCCTGCCATCCTCTCCTGCCCACAACCAGCCCCCATATCCCAAACCAGTTCTACTACCCAGGGAGGGTAGGGCCTTCCAAGAGGGATCTTCAAAGTCTATCATGTCATTTGGAGCAGGGCCTAGACCCTCCCCAGTCTATTTAGGCTAAAACAGTATCCCTCTATGTGGATAGGGTTCCCAAAGTTCATTTGTGTACTAGGGGTAAATACTGATCCACTACCAGTGGCCCCCTAGATTGTCCAGACATCCAAACTGACTGCCTCCTTCAGGGGGTCTGGATCAGTCCTATGCTGGTTTTCTAGCTATCAGTCTGGAGTCCATGAACCACTTGTACAGGTGAGCTGTTTTGTGGGTTTCTCCATCCTGGTCCTGACCGCTTTGCTCACCACTCTTCCCTCTCTGCAACTGGATTCCAGAGTTCAGCTCAGTGTTTGGCCGTGGGTATCTGCATCTGCATCCATCAGCTACTGGATGAAGGAACTAGAATGGATTATAAGGTAGTCATCAATCTCATTACCAGAGAAGGGCTTTTAAGATAGCCTCTCCACTATTAGTAAGATTGTTAGTTGGGGTCAACCTTGTAGATCTCTGGACATTTCCTTATTGCCAGAATTATCTTTAAACCTATAATGGCTCCCTCTATGATGGTATCTCTTTTCTTGTTCCCCTCTATTCTTCCCCTGACTAGATCTACCTGTTCCCTCATGTCCTCCCCTCCCCTCCTCTTCTCCCCTTCTCTTTCTTCTAACAACCTCTCATCTCCCACCATGATCCACATTAGCTTAGGAGCTCTTGTCCCTTTTCTCTGGGGACCATGTATGTCTTTTAAGGTTCTCCTTGTTTCCTAGCTTCTCAGGCAGTATGGATTGTAGGCTGTTACTTCTTTGCTGTAGGTGTAAAATCCATATATGAATGAGTATATACCACTTTTGTATTTTGTGACTAGATTGCCAACTCACTCACTAGGTTGATTTCTTCTAGTTCCATCCATTTGCCTTTGAATTTTAAGTTTCCAATTTTTATTTTGCTGCTGAGTAGTACTCCCATATAAATGTACCACATTTTCTCCATCCATTCTTCAGTTGAGGAACCCCTAGGTTGCTTACAGATTCTGTCTATTAAAAAGAATGCTGCTAAGAACATGGTTGAACAGATGACCTTGTTGTATGAATGTGTATCTTTTGGATATATGCCTAAAAGTGGAATTTGCTGGATCTTGTAGTAGATTGATTCCCATTTTCTTGAGGAATGGCCATACTGATTTCCAAAGTGGCTGTACCTGGTGGCACTCCCATCAGCAGTGGAGGAGGGATCCCCTTTCTCCACATCCTCTCCAGCAAAAACTGTCATTGATGATTTTGATTTTAGCCATTCTGACAGGAATAAGATGGTATCTCAGAGGTGTTTTGATTTGCATTTCCCTGATGGCTAATGATGTTGTGCACTTTCATGTGTGTTTCAGCCATTTTAGATTCCACTGTTGAAAATTGTCTATTTAGTTCTGTACCCCACTTTTTAATTGGATTGCTTGGTGTTTTGGAGACTAGCTTCTTGATTTCTTTGTTTATTTTGGAAATCAGCCCTGTGTCAGATGTGAGGTTGGTGAATATATTTTCCCATTCTGTGGGCAGCTGTTTTTTCTTGTTGACTGTGTCCTTTGCCTTACAGAAGTTTTTCAGTTTCAGGAGGTCCCATTTATTGTCGATCACAGTGTCTGTGTTAATGGTGCAGGATGGGAAAAGATTTTCTGATCAAATGGACCCAAGAAACAAGTGGGGGTAGCAATCCTAATATCTAACAAATTAGACTTTAAACTAAAATCAATCAAAAGAAATGAAGGTGATCACTTCCTACTCATTACAGAAGAAATCAATCCATCAAGATGAAGTCTCAATTCTGAACATCTATACCCCTAATACAAAGGCATCCACGTTTGTAAAGGAACATTACTGAAACTCAAATCACACATAAAACCTCACACACTTATAGTGGGAGACTTCAACACCCCACTCTCACCACTAGACAAGAACACCAGACAGATACTTAACAAAGAAAGAAAGGAGCTATTAGAAGTTATAGACCAATTGGGTTTAAGAGACATCTATAGAACATTCCATCCAAAGACAAAAGAATATCTTCTTCTCAGTGCCACACGGAACCTTCTCTTAAATTGACCACATACTTGGCAACATAGCAAACCTCAACAGGTACAAAAATATTAAAATAATTCCCTATGTCTTATCAGACCACAGTCCTTTAAAGTTAGAATTCAATAACACAAATTGCAGAAAAATTGCAAACTCATGGAAATTGAATAATGCCCAATGGCACCATCCCTGGGTTGAGGAAGAAATAAAAATGGAAATTAAAGATTTCCAAGAATTCAATGAGAATGAGGACACAACATACCCAAACGTATGGGACACTTTGAAATCATAGCTAAGAGGATAGTTCATAGCACTAAGTGCACACATGAAGAAACTAGAGAATAGTCAAACTAGAAAATTAACAGCACAACTGAAAGTTCTATAACACAAAAAAACCAATGCACCCTGGAGGAGTAGACAGCAGGAAATAATCAATTTGAGGGTTGAAAAATGTAAAGTAGAAACTAGAAAGACAATACAAAGAATCAATATAAGGAAGAGTTGGTTCTTTGAGAAAATCAACAAGATAGACAAACCTTTATCAAACTTACCAAATGGCAGAGAATGAACATGCAAATTAATAAAAGCAGAAATGAAAAAGGGGGCATAGCAACAGACACTGAAGAAATCCAGAGAATCATCAGGTCATACTTTGAAAACCTGTATTCCTCAAAATTCAAAAATCTAAAGGAAATGGACAATTTTCTGGATAGATTCCGCTTACCAAAATTGAATCATGAACAGATAAGCAATTTAAATAGACCTATAACCCCTAATGAAATAGAAGTAGTCATCAACCAAGAAAAGCCCAGGGCCAGATGGCTTGAGTGCAGATCTCTAGCAGAAATTCAAAGAACACCTAATACCAATTCTCCTCAAATAATTCCACACAATAGAAGCAGAAGAGTCATTGCCAAACTTTTTTTATGAGGTTTCAATAACCTTGGTACCCAAGCCACCCAAAGACACAACTAAGAAAGAGAACTGCAGACCAATATCCCTCATGAACTTTGATGCAAAAATAATAAAATACTGGTGCTAACATTCTAATTGTGTGTGTTGAAACAAGCAATGTGTGTAAGTGTGATTAAATGCACAAAGTAAGTACATATCTTTTCAGAGATAATGGGATTTTTGCTAATGATGCAAGTATCTTTTTAAATTAATTTTAAATTAATATTTTTCACCTTAAAACAATATGGATATCACTTCTCAGCAGAATTTAAATCAGGCCGGTCATCTGTCTGATTGTTTAGGTATTTGTGTTACATTTTCTTCTTAGAGGTAAATTGCAGTTGCTTCAGTGGCAGTCTAGAAGCCCCTGTATTTACCACTGCCAAAAAAAACTACATGCACTATCAGAAAGAATCAACATGTAACACATATGTTTCCTCACCTCAACAAGGGTCCCTGATCACCACAAGGCAATAAAGTCTTTATGGCTCTGTATGGCTGACACCATCTCTTTTGTCTGCGTAAAACAGCAAGTTTTCAACATAAGACAGATACTTACACATCTGTTTCTCAGAGGATTCTTCACAATAGACCTAATAAGTCTATTAGGTCTATCAGATAAGGTATCTAACTACAGATGAAAGAGAATTGAGAAACAGAGGTAGATATATGAATATGATGAAATTATATTCTGCTCCAAAGAATGAAATTATGTTATTTGCAGGAAAAATGAAAGCAATTGGAGATTATAGTGAATGAAATAAGTAAGACTCAGACTCGGGAAGACAAATATAATACCTTTTCTCTCATGCATTCTAAATTTATTAATGATAGTTAGAGGGAGGAGGGAGAGATGGAGAAATGTAGATATACACAGTCTAAGTATATGAGAAATATGATAAACTTTTTGTGAAAATATCATTAGGAAATCTATCACTGTGTGCAATGAATATGCCAAAATAGTTTATAATTAAAAAGGAGCATAAAATTCACTATTAAATAAATACCTTTGAGAAACATATGCATGAAATACTGGGGAAATCTTTCACTCAGGTACCTTTTTGAAATTTCAAACTTCTTTAACTTTCACATTTGCAAATTAACAAGGAGCCAGTTTGCATGGAGAATAATTTGTCAGTGTTTACAAATGTCTACCTTATCTAAAAGGGTGTCTTGGGTCTGGGCTGAGAAGACATGTTCTTTATGTTTTCCTATTTTTGTTTCTTTATACAGCTAATGTTCCATTACAACATCTAATGTAACAAGACATCAAGAAAATTTTAGGGAAAGAAAAATGCTAATATGTTATGTTTTGTGTGAAGTTGTGACTTCTTCCCTTGAGAGGCCCCATATCCCAAAACACACCTATATAAGTTACTGTTCTGTTTCTGTGAAGAGACAGTGACCAAGCAACTATTATAGAAGAAAACATTGAATTGTAGGCTTGCTTTCAGTTTGAGAGTGTTAGTCCATGATTACCATGGTGGAAAGCAGACAGACATGGAGTTGGATTTGTGGCTGAGAGTTTTATATCCTGATCCACAGGTAGCAGAGAGAGGGAGACACTGGTCTTGATAAGGAATTTTGAAACCTAAAAGTCCACTCCAAGTGACAAACTTCCTCCAATAAGTATACATTTCCTCCAGCAAGGGTAAATCTAATATTCCTTCTCAAATAGTTCCACTTCTTGGTGACTAAGAATTCTAATATATGAGTCTATGGGGCCCATTTTCATTCAGCCACTACATTCCACTCCATAACTCCCAGAGGCTTGTAGTTGTATCATAATGCAAAAGGCATTCAGTTTAACTTCAAAAGTCCCCAAGGTCTTTACAGTCGCAACATTGTTTGTTTAGAAGTCCAAAGTCCAATGTCTCTTCTGAGACTGAAGGCAATCCCTTAACTATAATCCTTGAGAAGTCAAAATAAAAAAAGCAGATACATACTTCCAACATATACACTACCATGTCAAAAGGCAGGATAGGGAACACAGTGAGGAAATACAAGACCAAAGTAAACCCAAAATCTGGCAGGTCAAACTCCAAATTCTTCATCTACGTGTCTGATGTCCAAGTATTCCAGATCTCTACCTTCTGTCAGCTTCATTGGTTACAACATACTTCTCATTCTTGAACTGTTTCTACACCATGTTAACAGCTTCCCATGGCAGGTATCACATAATTTTGGAAATCCAATATCATAGAGGCTCTATAAAGTTAGAACATGACTGTTCCACGGTGTGGTTGAGGGGAAGGTTTTTACTATAAATAAGAGACAGAGTACATTCAGAGACATCTGGAAGAATCCAGAGCAAGGAAGGAAAGTAATGGGCTAATCATGGTCTGTAGACTGAACCAGGCTATAGAAGAGAGAGAGAGAAGAGTAGAGCAGGATAGGAAGATCAAGAGAGAACCAGGAGGGCATATGACCAAATGTCAGGGTTACATAAGAATGATTAGCTTGGGAAAGGAAATCAATGAACCAGAATTCTGGGCATGGGGCAGGATGAGAAAAGCCAGACTGCCAGCATTGACTCTGTATCAGGTACTTGCAATGCTGCCAGAGCCTGGAGGTCAGCAAGCACTTTGGTTTGCTTACAGGACTACAGTTAGACAATTGTTCCTTTTGGACCTGACAAACCCAATCTAGCCTTTATCTTCACAGCTTCACACAATGACTTCTCCAGGCCTCCATGCAGGGACTGCTCTACAAGACACTTGACCTCAGGGGCTTTCCTTAGCTGTGCAAGAAGATGCGATAGCCCTTTAACTGTGGAAGAAGACTCCATATCTTTTTCCTTATATCCTTCTTAACTGTAAATTCAGACTCATGTGGCTGAATCTGCCAAGTTTTGCTTCTTCATGGGCTGAAACCTGGTCCCTTTATAGTTTGCATTTGCATTAGCTTTGACTTGTTGATGATTTCAAGAAAACCCCTCAGGCTTTTTGTCATAGGGTTCATGGGTTTACCACCCCATTTATTCTATTTAGCAGTAGGCTTCTCTTTAAACTTTTCATCCCCCAAAGTACAAGACTTAGCTCCATCATTATATTTCCTGGTGCTCCTTTTTCCCTCAAACTATTAATTTCATATTTCTCTGCCCAGCTTTTTCCTTTCCATTATAGATATGCATAACAGTGATCACTAATAACCACATGACACAGTCAATACAGGACTGTCTTGAAATAAATCCCCTTTTCAAAGTCATGAATCCAAAACTCTTCAATTTATCCTCAGGCAAATGTTTAGGTCTCGGGCAAAAAGCAGTCACATTCTTTGCCAAAAGGTCATAAGAATGGATTCTAGGTTAGCTGCTACTAATCATCCCCTTGAGCCAGACTTGCACAATCGAAATCAAACTCAGCACTAATATCTTCCATTTTCCTACAAGTATATCCTATTAAGTCCCACTTAAACTATTCCAGTGCTTTTCTAGGCCAGCGTACCAAAGTCTTCCATGATCCTCCAAACAGCAGAATGGTCAGCCCTGTCAAAATAATATTACACTAGTGGTACCAAATTCTGTCTTAGTTTTATTGTTCTATTGCTGTGAAGAGACACCATTACCAAGGCAACTCTTATAAAAGAAAACATTTAATTGGAGGTTTCCTTTCAATTTTGTAGGGTTAATCCATGATCATCATGGTGGGAAGCAGACAGGCATGGCACTGAAGCATTAGCTGAGAGCTTTACATCCTGATCCAACAGGCAACAGACAGAGATAGAAAGACACTGGTCCTAGAATGGACCTTTGAGACCTGAAAGACTGCTTCCAATGACACACCTCCTCTAATACAACCACAACTCCCAATCCTTCTCAAACAGTTCCATTAATTGAGTACCAAGCATTCAAACATATGAGCTTATGGACAGCATTTGCATTCAAGCCACTACAATACCAAACAGCACCACAGCTCCATTTTTATCTGCCTTCTGGCACCAGTGGCTGAGCACATAGCTTGGCACACTCCATTCCACCCAAAATGGTGACATATGGTGTTTCATAGCTTTCAATTTGCTTGAAAAGACTGTTTGTCCTGTGTATCATCCTTTTCTGTCTTGTTTATATATTTTACCACCCACATGAATTCAAGAAAAAATATCAAGATCTTTTTCAAGTCCTTAATTAAGACAAACTACATCATTTCATAAATGCCAATAGGAAAAAAATCTTGCTAGGTTCTACTCTTTCTAAGATAAAAGCACAGGGGAAAAGGAGAGAACTAAGACTGTGTTTAGTTCCCACGTCTTCTAATCTTCAAGGTAATGTATTTTTATTCTACAGTTGACATTGTGCCCCAAAATTTCCAGATACTAATTATGATTCTCTTTCCAATGGTACATTTCAATATTTTATTATGACTTTGTGTAGTTTCACAGTGTGGAATGAAAAAATAGTTATTTATCCAGAAACATTTACAATCAAATATTAACTTAACATTAAAGATATCTCATAGCTGAGGGTTAAAGAACTACATCCTAGCTACTACTTGGAGATAGTAGTTTTCTGTCTACTATCACACTTCACATTGCTGTTTGCACTGCCACTGTTGGATATCTGTGTTCATCTTTTGTTATGTACCTCACTCTGACAGCAGACAATGTGCAAAGTATCTTGAAATTCAGTAGCACTCTGTTCTGACTTTAAAATAGTTGCTATAATAGAAAATAATATTGGTGTTGAAGGGCAAAATGACCTAAAATTTTGAAAGGTCTGTTCTTCCCTATTTAATTTTCATCAAGCATTGGATGTCTAGTTGATGTAGGACAGAAGTTTGAAATTCTACTCCCTTATAAAGGATCAATAGAGATTATGCCTGTTTCTGTGGGACCCATCAGGTAAAGATGCTTTTTATACCTTTAAATGGCTACATTTCAAATGGATATATATGTACCTGCATAACCTCCCTGATTTTGCCTCTTGATCAGAAAAGCTTAAAACATTTATTGTGTGTCCTATTAAGAAGTTTTCTGGCCTCTGACCTAAAGAAAAGACAGGTGGGACTTTATTATCTAAGTGTAGTCTTCTGCAATGGCTGTGGTTACTAGAGTCATAAGTTACCTCCTATGAAAAAAAAGAGCAGCTTATATGAGTGTGGAAAAGGATTTGTGGGAAATATCTAGATGTAGTCTGCCCCCTCTAACCCCCATTTTATTTATTTTTTCTTTTTTTATTTTAGAATAACTCTTAACATATCAATCCCCCATTCCCAGGCCCTCCCATTCTCCCACACTCCCACCAAAACCTCAGCCCACCCTCCACCCACTCCCCAAGGATAGTGAGGCCCTCCTCAGGGGACCATCAAAGTACTTCACATCATTTCATTTGGGGGAGGGCCTGGGCCTTCTTTCATGTATCTGAGCTGCAATACTATCCCTCCATAGGGATTGGGCTCCCAAAGTCCATTTGTGAACTAGTGTTTAAAAACTGGCTCCACTGTTAGAGGCCCCATAGACAGTGGCCAAGCCTCCTAGTTGGCACCCACATTCAGAGGGCTTGGTTCAGCCCAATGCTGGTTCCATAGCTTTACAACTAGGCTCTCTCTGCACTCACTAGGTCAGTTCAACTATTTCTGTGGGTTTCCAAATCACAGTCTTGGCTCTTTTGCTCATCTGTCTTCCTTCTCCGCCAACTGGATTCCAGGTGTATGGCTCAGTGTTTAGATGTGGGCGCCTGCTTCTGCCTTAGTCAACTGCTGGATGAAGGCTATTGCTTGTCTTTTGGGGATTGAGTTACCTCACTCAGGATATTTTCTTCCAATTCAGCCCATTTGCCTGCGAATTTCAAGATTTCATGGTTTTTTTTTTTTCCACTGAGTAATACCCCATTGTGTAAATGTACCACATTTTCTTCATCCATTCTTCAGTTGAGGAGCATCTAGGTTGCCTCCAGGTTGTGGCTATTACAAAAAAATAAATGCAGCTATGAATATAGTTGAATATATGTCCTTGTTGTATGAATGTGCATTCTTTGGGTATATGTCCAAGAGAGGAATTCCTAGTAGACTGATTTCCATTTCCCTGAGAAATTGTCATACTGATTTCCAACGTAGTTTTACAAGTTGGCACTCCCAACAGCAGTGGAGGAATGTTCTCTTTTCTCCACATCCTCTGCAGCATAAACTGTCATTGGTGTTTTTGATTTTAGTCATTCTAGCCATTGTAAGATGGTATCAGAGTTTTGAGTTGCATTTCCCTGATGGCTATTGTCTACTCTCTCCATATCTCTTAAATCTTGTACTTGAAGTTCTAGCTAGACCAATAAGACAACAAAAGGAGATCAAGGGGAAACAAATTGGAAAAGAAGAAGTCAAACTTCTGCTATTTGTAGATGATATGATGGTTTACATAATTGACCCAAAAAACTCTACCAGGGAACTCCTACAGCTGATAAACACCTTCAACAAACTGGCAGGATACAAGACTGACTAGAAAATATCAGTAGCCCTACTATATAGAGATGATAAATGGGCTGAGAAAGAAAACAGAGAAACATCACCCTTTACAATAGCCACAAACTACATAAAATACTTTGGGGTAATGTTAACCAAACAAATGAAAAACCTGTATAGCAAGAATGTTGAGTCTATAAAGGAAGAAACTAAAGAAGATACCAGAAAATGGAAAGATCTCCCATGCTCTTGGATAGGTAGGGTCAACACAGTAAAAATGGCAATCCTGCCAAAAGCAATCTACAGATTCAATGCAATCCCCATTAAAGTCCAACACAATTCTTCACAGAATTTAAAAGAGCATACTCAACTTTAAATGGAAAGACAAAAAAGCCAGGATAGCCAAAACAACTCTGTACAATAAAGCAACTTCTGAAGGCATCACCATCCCTGACTTTAAGCTCTATTATAGGGCTATAGTCCTGAAAAAAATCTTGGTATTGGCACAAAAATAGACAGGTAGACCGATGGAATCTCATTGAAAACCCTGATATTAACACACATACCTACAAATGCCTGATTTTTGACAAATAATCTAAAGTTACCCAATGGAAAAAGGAAAATATCTTCAACAAATGGTGCTGGTATAACTGGATGCTGACATGTACAAGATTGCAGATAGATCCATATCTATCACCATGCACAAAGCTTAAGTTCAAATGGATCAAAGACCTCAACATAAATCCAGCCACACTGAACCTCTTAGAAGAGAAAGTGGGAGGTACCCTTTAATAAATTGGTACAGGAGACCACTTCCTGAACATAACACCAGTAGCACAGACACTGAGATCAACAATTAATAAATGGTACCTCCTGAAACTTAGAAGCTTCTGTAAGGCAAATGACACAGTCAGCAAGATAAAATGCCAGCCCACAGAATGGGAAAAGATCTTCACCAAGCCCACATCTGACAGAGGGCTGATTCCAAACTATAAAATGAACTCAAGAAGCTTGCCACCAAAACATCAAACAATCCAATTAAGAAGTGGGGTGCAGAGCTAAATAGAAAATTCTCAATAGAGCAATTTAAAATGGCTAAAAGACACTTAAGAATGTGCTTAACATCCTTAGGCATCAGGGAAATACAACCCATTGTCTATTTTTTTTTAATTTCATTGTCTTTAGTTGTGGTAGTTACAATGAGAATGTCCCTAGTAGACTCAGATGTTTGAATACTTGGTCCCAAATTGGTGACACTGTTTGTGTAGGCTTAATAGGTACCACCTTGCTGGACGTATGTCACTGGGAGTGGGCTTTGAGAGTTTAAAGACTCACATGATTTCAATTTTCCTTTCTCTGCTTTCTGCTTGTGGCTCCAGATGTGAGCCCTCAGCTTCTGGCTCTTGTTGCAGCATCTTTGCTCCATCATATGCACTCTGACTCCCTAGAGCCAAAAGCCTAAATAAACCCTTCCTTCTTTAACTTGTGTTGGTCAAAGTATTTTATCACAGAACAGAATAATAGCTAGTACTATCTGTGTTCCTACCTTCAGTATTCTCTGTTTCTTTCATGTTTTTACACTTCTACCCAGAAATATCCTCTTCCTCAAAGATGACAAACATAATCATTTAACATAATTTTGGGTACATAGGGGCCAAGATATTATCATCTCTCTAATTCATAGACTCTGACAAAGTCCTTACAGATTTTGAAATAATGAAGTGGTAAATAAATAATAATTTAATTAAAATAAGCCAATTATACTAATGTAAATGTTTTTTTAAAAAAAGAGAAAGAGCGTGGAATTTTCTCATTAACTAAGTATTACGTAGACATATTGGTATAAATTTATAAACAAAAGATAATGAAAAAATGATAATAACTGATGAATGATGTGAGAAAAAGGCCAAAATTTATTCAAAACTTTATACATTGAACTTGTGTTGAGCCATTCAGACATTAATATCTTGCTTAGTTTTGCCAATGGATTTGTTGCTAATGCTTGTGGACACTGACTATTAAGGATGTCTCCTTAACTTTTAGTTTGCCATCTCATGTAAAAGAACCATTTTTTCTGACTACAAAAATTACCTATCTGTATGTTCCAATTGTGGGATTCTAATCTAAATAAGCACTATTTTAAAATTATATACGTAAATGTCTCTCTGAAGTGGCAAAATCCTGTGCTGTGTCTCTCTGAAATTTCACAGAACAATGGGTTTGTAGTAATGCTCCAGGAGAATCGAGCACCACAGGAGATATTTCATTGTGAGATAAGAACAAGTAGCACATTTCATGTCATGCTTGTCTAGCTTCACATTCTGTTCAAAATGGGAAAAAAAAAATAAACACAAACCCTAAAATCTGATTCTTCTGTAATAGCAAACAGAAAGATGATTTCTGAAAATAACTCCAAGCCCTTGTTTTAGAAAGGAACCCCCAGGAAATAATGAGTAAGCTCTTCACACATTTCCATCACTCTCCTTGTTTAGGATTTATTTTTAAATGAGTAAACACTGGGCTTCTGAGCTTTTAAAAAAAAAAACACACATTCAGCAGAATTTAGTGTGTGATGCAATTCAACACAGCCACACTAGATCATATTGCTAAAAACCAAACGTTTCCTTTTAGGTACCTGTTTTTTCCATGGTTAGTTCTTCATTTTTCATTGAAAGAGGCTGTATTAATGCCTTCAGAAAAGAAACAAAAGTTTTATTTTTACATAGTGTGAAAACTACAAGTAACTACAGAGACTTTGATAGCAAAATTATATTGAGTAAGGGAGAAATATTTCAGTTTAAGATTAACACAGTCATGAATGTCACAGACATTTATTTATTTATTTATTTATTTATTTATTTATTTATTTATTTATTTATTTTTAGACAGGGTTTCTCTGTGGCTTTGGAGGCTGTCCTGTAACTAGCTCTTGCAGGCCAGGCTGGTCTCCAACTCACAAAGATCCGACTGCCTTGGCCTCCTGAGTGCTGGGATTAAAGGTGTGTGCCACCACTGCCTGGCTGCCACAGACTTTGTATGAGCCCAGTATCTGGGAAGTACATGAGGGAAAACACCACTAATTGCTAAGAAATTCAGGGTATATTACAAGGAATAATGGAACAGCAATGCATTGTTCTCCCATTTATGTATACACATGTATTAGTCAGCTATCACATGCACACTCACACATCGTTAAAACAGTCTCATATGTTTATACAGCATGTAAATTCACAGTCTAATAGACAAGTCACATGTATATACATAGTTAGACACCAAAGTCAAGTCATCCTAATTATAACTTAAAGTTATGTGCCTTATATTTATGATTTCTTAAGAGATGGCTTCTTAGTTGCAAAATACTTTGTAACAGTATTAACAATATCAGCTTACAACGATGACAGACCTTTGATCAATTCAAGAATGTGTCAACATAATAAAAATAATAAGTGGAAATGTTCCAGCTTCACTTCTGTTTCTGTAACAACTATGCTGACCAAGAGCAACATAGTGTAGGAAACAGTTTATTCAGCTTACAAATGCAGGTTATGGTAATCATTTAGAGAAAGTCAAGTCAAGAACTAATCAGTTAGTCACATCATATCCAGTCAACAGCAAATGGAAACAAATGGATCTTTGCATGTTTGCTTGCTTGAAGCTTATGCCCAGTTAGCCTTCTTCACCCTTACATACCATAAATAGTACAACACACAATGGACTGTGTCTTCCTACATTCATTGAGAGTTGAGTCAACAACCCACACACATTCACATGCCAACCTGATCTAGATAATTCCTTACTTAAACTTTTTTCTCAGAGAAGTCTAGGTTTTGTCAACCTGATAGATGAAGCTAAATAGTTCAGCAATAACTAACAAATATTGTGTTAAGGAAAAGATGACTCTTATTCCAGTTTGGGAAGTAGGTAGTTTACTTCTTGCAGTTGACACTAACATCCCATGTGTGAAATATGTGGGCTTCATTAGGATTTCCTCAAGACTACTTACAGGTCTCATACTCTTGGAGTATATACTTACATGTGACAAAGAGTGACAAATATCTGTTGGCTAACCTTGTTTTCTGCTGAAGTATTGGAGTAAAATATTTACTATGCACCTAAATATTATTCAATAGATAAATGGTAATATTTCCCATACAAAACATCACAAAAGATTGGTACATTCTACACTGAACTGTTGGGCATATGCCTATTTAGAGAGATATAATCCTTAGGTGTTAACAATAAATATCTGTCTTACCATGAACTATATAATTTCCTAGAGTCTTATTCTGGTTTTTATTAGACATTTATCTCCTTTCTCATATACTAAAACAAAACAAACAACTGAATTAGTCATATTTACTATCAATTATTGACTTTCCAAAATATAAGATGTCTGATAGAAAACATTTATATGATAAATATTATATGAAATACAAATATTTATATGAAAATATGATACTTTAAGACTCCAATGACAGGTCACAATGGTTTAAACTCTTAATATTTCTGTCAGTGCCAAAGTTCAAAGAAGATATAATATGCCCAAGGCCACACAGTAGATCTGAGGTTGAAGTCCAGCTCTGATTGGCTCTTCACCACCATATAACTGATTGAATCCCTGTAGATATCCATATGAAGAAAAGTCCCTTGAGGTGTTTAGAAAGCTAGTCACAGAAAATGCAGTCTCATCTTCTAGGAGAGTGGTTTCTAACCAGAGTTGCTTATCAGAACTGTGTAGAAAGCACCAAGCTTCACTCAAAACCAAAACTTTATCCAGAAATAAAGCCTCATATATGATGTTTTAAGAGTTGCCTAGAAGATTTCCAAGTGCAACCAAGAATTCTGAGAGTTACTGATTTGGCAAGCAATCTCTAAAGTATTGTCTCCAGTGAGCAACATGAAAAGCATCTCCCTCTTACTAACTCAAAGCTTGGGTCTGGGGCTTACAAGGTGTGCTTTAGTAAACCATCTAGATATTCCTGACATGCTAAGGTCCAAAGGTCACTGAATTGAGTCAAGGATTCCAGAGAGTAATTGGAAAAGTTTAAGGTCCATATAACAAACTATGAAACCTGCTCAAAATGCAGATTTGAATTGAGGAGGTCAGGGTAGAAACTATACATTTGCATTGTTAGCAAGTGCCCAGGAGATATGGGTGTCTGCAAAGGAAACTCTGAGTAGAGCTGATCTGTGCTCTACCATCTGTTTGCTGTTTTATTTGTAGCATCATTGGCAATTGTCTACTAAGGGCATTATAAAGAACATATCTGGAAAGATCTGCCCAGGTACAAATAAACAGGAGAGCATGAATTCACTTTTATAGCACATTCAATGGAGAAAATCAAAGAGAAAACAAAAGGACTGTGAGGCTGGCTAGGAATCACTTTGGACAAGCCTCATAACGTCCTATTATCTATTTTATTCTAAATGTTTTGAGGTCTTTTGAGTTCAAAATTGTGTTATTCTGTAGATAGAATGTGTATTTCCCCACAATTCATTATTGAAATTAGATTCTTCAAAGTAATAATGAGATATTAGAGAAACAATTAGGTTATGGATGGTATCCTTTGTCTTTAGTTCTGATTTTTAGAGCAATGTTAGGAAGATTTTTACCCATAAATATTCATAAAGGTTATCACTTATAACTTTTATGAATGTGATAAGTGTCCTTCTGGTAGAGTTCTCTGAAAGTTCATCTCTTCATCCATGAACAGATGTATCTTAGAGGAAATGGGCCCTTAACAATGCTACTGAATTGGCACCTTGGTCTTGGCTTCCCATAATATGTAACTGTAAGAAATAAATCTCTTTTGTTTTTAAGCTACCTGTTAGGATTTTTTGTTGTTGTTGTTACAACAGGCTAATAGATGAAGATACACAGTGATACGCTTAGTTTTACTGTCTGATGAGTATTCACCATATTTCTATACTCTATTTGCAATACTCTGGCCAGGGCAAGGATTGCAACTTATAAATATTTAAATCCCATGATATTCTCCAAATGTTTAGTTAGTAGTAGGTTCTTGCAACTGCTTGTTGAAAACATAAAAGCAATCTCTAGACAATTTTTCCAGAAGACCCTTCTGAATTCAAAAGAAACAGCTAGATATCTGTTTTTTTTTTTTTCTTGCAGATGTTCTCTGTCTTTCCACTCATGGGAAGTAGACACACACACACACACACACACACACACACACACACACACACACACACACACACACACACACACAAACACACACTGAAAATGCTCACTGACTGCAGCCTCCAGCATCAGCACAGGCTTGCACTCACTGCCTGCCCTGCTGCTTCTCTAATGCAGTGACCCCTTATGCCTGAACAAACCACATGGAGTGAGCATAAAATGCCAATGGATTTAAAAGTACGTAAAGGACCTTGCTCTGAGAAGAGCAGCATTTTTATTTTGGGCTGCAATTTACAGATCTTACAGATTGTCATTTTGTCCCTTCCCCTGTTATTAAAGTTGAAAAGGAAAATAGGCAAAAATTTTGAAAGGGCAACAGCAAATGACCAAAAAAAATGAAATTTAATATTTCACAGAGGATTTTTTGGTGTGTGTATGACATTTATTCATAACACTTGTCCTTTCTTCCTAAAACCAAAGAAGCAAGACATACACTTGCTCTCTGAGTCAGCTCCAAAGACAGAGGATCTTCTTGAGACAGCCTGTCAAGCTGAAACCTGACTGTCATCTTACAGGAAATGTGTGGACATTCAAATTAGACCAGGGAAGACAGAACAACCACATTATTTGGCTTACACTGGCCACATTACCCAGCACACAATGTATGCACTTGAGAGCCTCAATAAAAATAAAGGCTAGAGTAACCTAATCATGAACATCATCACTCTGAAAACTTGATCCAGATACAAACATGGTCCACTGTGGATCTCAGAAAAGAGCTCCAGGCTGGAGGCAAACACAAAGTATGTGTCTACTAAACCACAGACCTTCGTGAGAATGCCTGGGAAGAGTGAATAAAAATGCAAAGCAATCTTAGGATGAGCCTTTAATACGTCTAAAATTTAATGATCTGCTATGGCTTAGTCATTCCAACCAGACTTTATCCTAATCTAAAAAGATGTTGTCAGCAAAACGGGAAATAACAAATGAACAGAGTTAAATACATTAGTGTCATTATTTCAAAAGGCAAGACATAGCAGAGCAAGCATCCTGGAGTGGTCACTAATTTAAGTAAAGAATGGAAAATTTTCAAATGTGCAATCAAAGCAATACTAAGGTCTGATTTTCATCTTACCGAAAGATGTTTAAAGGCTTGAGAGATGGCTCAGTGGACAAAGTAGTAGCAGTGTATGAAGCACTTAACATGCAAAGTTGAGGCCAGAGTTTGGATCCTCAGAACACCTGTAAAACTATGTATGGTTGTATGTATGGTATAGCTTCCCTGTAATGCAAATAGCCCTGTGGAGAGATAGAATCTCTGGAGATTCTGGAGGCTTGCAGGCCAGACAGCCTGGCCTATACAGCACAAACAGGAAATTCAGCTTAAACAAGGCAGAAAGGGAGAATTGACACCTGAGGTCATTGATTGACACCTTTAACATCTACAAGATGCAGTGATATATATATGACACCCACACATGTATACACTATACACACAGATGCATATGTCAAAAATTGTCTTTCATTCAAAATATATTCCCCCTGTCTACTAGAAAATTCAGTTTTCTCCAAAAGTTTAAATAGGATTTGGTTGTTATTTGGAGGCTCTGTTGACTTCTGTGGGCCTTCCCTCATCATTATACTACACTGAATCTGACGAGGCCCCTGTGTCCCCGAGATACAATGCCCAGATTTCTGAGATGCTTGCAGGAGAGAGACTCATTGCAAAGCTTAAAAAGTCTCTTTGGCTCTCTGAGAGAGGAGAGGGTTGATAATAGAGGAAGAGAGTGGTGTCTCTCCCCTGCCTGCAGCTAGTGTGCTGAAGTGCCTCTCTCTGCAGATGGCCCTTTGCTGACACTCAGGGAAGATCAAGTCCAAAGGGAAGAGTGCCAGCCGGGTCTTTGTGAATTACTAACCAAGAGATCCAGACTGTAGAGGGAGGTAAGGATGCACAAAGAAACCTTAGTACAGCATTTCTAGGAAGAAAATAATAATGTTGCTAGGCGAATTTGAAAACCCCTTCCATATGGCATTAAATAATAATAATATGTTTTAAAATGACTGGGAGATACATCACCATAAAAAGATCAGATAGGTTCCAAGTGGGCTTTTCCCCTGAGTGTTTATAAACATGAAGATTCCTTCTGTTTAATCACAATGGCTGCTAAGGTAATTGTGATAAAACTGTGAGGCAGATGAGCAAGCACATTGGAGAATTAGTGAAACATATCAACCTAATGACTTCATCACAGCCCCTCATGACTCTCAATGAGATGTTTAAAACCTTCATCTTAGTGACATTTTCATATTTACATTTAAAGTTGTTCTGACGAGTATCTTAGACTACCAGAGAGAATGGATGAAAACATAATAGAAAAATACATGGACCACCATCTTCAATGTTTTGATTATCTGTACATTATATATTCTATTCATATTTTACTCCAAGCACTTGCTTTCCTGTGGGCAATGGTACTCTGTTGTGTTTTAATTTTCTTATTCTAGTTTGTCTAAATTAGTGTATTTAAGTATCTCAACAAACATAAAATATAAGAATGGAAATTTCTCAAGCCTATGTCAGTGTACCAACTCCATGGTGTTTGTACTGTGCGGTCAGAACTTGGCAGTAGACTTGCCTCTGGTTTCAATCTCACACTGAAGAGGGTTCTGGGGGCCTGACAATACTGGCATCATGATATACTCCTGTTACATGAGTAAGGCAGCAGCCAGAGCAGAGTTCTCAGAAGACATAAGGAAAGATTTATAGACATGGCAAAAGAACACTCTGCCTGTTCCCTTCTTTAAATAATTATGACTTTCCATGAATCTCTTTCTAAATCAACTACAGAATGACAAATATCTGGGCAAAGAAAAGGCCACAAAAATATCACTTACAGTAAGCACTATTGAGGTTTCAGAAGCACGGTATTGAATTCTCTGTTGTACTTTCCGCATATGATTCATTATGTGGGATGCTCCCCACCACTCCACACACCATATATTTCTCCCATTATCATTCAGAGAGGACTTTCAAGCCTAGCTCTTTTTGTCATGTTCATTCTTTTCTCAATATGAGGGGTCGGGAATAAAATATTTCAGTGTCTTTTTCATCAAATGAGTTGAGGGGATAGAATAAAAGTGCTTGCTGAATTTATTCCATGATGTGAATGCTCCAGGATTTGGAAGAAAATGGCTTACAGATGCATGTCTCATTTAACCATAAAGGTTTATGTGAAAGAAAATTTTGTCTTTTTGTTGACTCAATAACATGTCTTGGAGTTCTTTCTATACTGAGATATTTAACATAAAGCTCTCATTCTTCCTGAATAGCTTACTATACTGTGGATATGTTCTATGTCTACCTCAGTTCTCCATTCTATGATTGATTGGCATCACATGACTTTATGGATCTTTATCTTTTCTCTAAAGCATCTATTATAGGCTCTAATTATCTAATAGATGTTGGTCTCTGTTTGGATGCCCACAGATGGGCTTCAAATCCCTCATGCCCAGACTGGAATTAATCACTGTTGCTTCATTGTTAATCCCTGCACATCTTCTAGGTCAAGGTGATTAAAAAATGTTAGAGGGCCAGCAGTGGTCAGGGTTCATTTAGACTGGTTCATGATGAAGTCAGTACTGAATCTAGAATAGGCATTTAGAAACTGTCACACTATTTAATAATGCTACAAACCTCTAACTGCATGAGTCTGCTCCTAGTCACACATTTTTATTGCATTTTACAGAAGGACACAAAAACAGCAAAAAGTAGTTCTTTATCACAAACAATCTTAGAACAGTAACTGTGCAACTCAGCAAACAGCACCTGCAGCAGAGGTAAGGAAGCAGAGCATGGTGTCTGGGAAAGGGGGATGTTTACTAACTCTTGTCTTACCTAGCCTGTTTCCTAATATGATTGTTTCCCATCTTCTAGTACCTGCCCTCAGCTCCCTGTGGCTCTCCAACCATTACTCTTACCTTTGCTGTTGTTTAGGGATAGTTCTATTTTTAATTAAATTTTTTCATAAAATACATTCTGCTAAGGTTTCCCCTGTCCTAATACTTGCCTATCCATTTTTTCTCTTTGTAGCAGCACTTTCATAAACAAAACCTTGACCAAAGTCAGCTAGATGACTCAAAACTTAGGAACACTGTCTGCTCATGCAGAAGAAGTGGGTTCAGTTTTTGGCACCCACATGGTGGTTCTCAACCTTATATAACTCCAGTTTCAGGAGGGAGATCTGACACTCCCTTCTCCTCATCCTGGTCATCAGGCACATACATTATACATACACATAGAAAAAATCCCAGACACATAAAATATTACAAGAAATTGAATTTTTAAAAACTCTTTGGCCCACACCATGGTCCCTTTGAAGCTCTTATTTGGCTGTGCTAGCCCACCACAGTGTGATTCCTCTTGGATCCTTGGCTGAAAATCTTAATGTTATGGTGGTGTTCATATGTCTAACAACACTTGTTAACAACACTTGTTAACAACACTTGAAGAAGTTGACTCCTTCTTGAAGCCCCATCCGACCAATGTCCCTATTTCAAATCTGTGAAGTAAAATGTAAAGTTATCACTTAATGCAAAGATTCAAAGTTGCCCTTGAAAAGATTATGAGAAGCCCATTTATACACAAGTAGATAGAGGGTCATACAGTAATGAGGTTTTAGCACCCACTGCTCTGCCTTTCTCCAGGGACTGTTACTATACTGCAGTGAGAGAAAGTGGTGTTAAGATTCCACCCACTTGTCCCCTTTCAAAGGCTGTTAGTGGTAACAGAAAGCCACGAATGTATAAGGTTTTTTGTAGAAAATGTGTTGAAGGAGAAGCAAGGAGGACCAAATTCCAGGTAGTGTTAATATTTAAAGAGTTGGCAGAAAAGGTGTTTACTGAGAGCATTGAGGAGAAAAAAAGCAAAAAAAAAAAATGCCAAAATGGAAAGATGCACATGCAAAGTAGGAGCTGGAAACCAGAAGAGTTTTAAAAGGTAGATGTGGTCAATAGCAGCAACTGTAGGCAAATTATGCTGTGCTAGGCAGAAAAACACATGATGGGATGTAAAAGTTAAGAAGACACTGGGGACTTTATCAGGAGCAGTTTCGGCAGCACCCTGGGAAGTCCTTGCAGCTGCAGCTTGTGTTGAATCGGACACAAACACTGCTTCTTACAGCACTGAGACCTATGCCAGTCTCCACAGTATTCCCAAAGCCGTAAAGTACATGACCACAATTAGCGGACAGGAGCAAATCCCCCTGGAAAAATTGTTCTCTGCACGTTACTGTCCCAAAGGCTCTGACCCAAGAGTGCTATCTGTCATCATCTGCTTTACTACGTAAACCACCCTGGCTGCCTGTGGAAGACCATACATCAAGACTTCAGTAAAGCTGGGCTTCCATTTGAGATCTTGACTTCTAGAGTTGCATTCCCTGACTCTTTACTATCATTTATTCTGGTTCTCTTCTCTAAGATTCATTCTTTCTGCCTAAAGGCAAAGAAAAAGTCACATGGCACCAAACCTAAGTCAGCATGAATGTTACTGCTGAAAATGTCTAACCCTGTACTCTTCCTGTCATTTCTTCTAAAGGCTTCCTCAAGAAATTCTTTTTCTATTTTGCCTTGTGTGTCATGCAGTCCTCAATATTTCCATGCAGCAACAGACTTCTTGAAGGGAACACAGACTTGTTATCCTCAAATTTCAAGGGTAGGAGTGGCACATTTGGGATGCCCTAAAGTGTGAGACTACAGTTCCGTGCAATAGTACTTGCCTGGAAATCCTGAAGCCCTGTGTTCAGTCCCCATCTACCTGCACACATCCAGTTGAAATCTAAGAACACCTACAACTTCAAGTATTGTTCATAAAAACAAAAGGTCTTATGCTGTGATAGGAAATACCGCATGAAAATCATTCTAGATGCAGCTGTGTACAGATAAGATACACACTCCCATCAGAGGGGCCCCTACTCTATTCTAATATATTACCATCCATTTTATGACAATTAGACTGTTTTGAATAGCTATCTTCCAAGACATAATAATATCCAGCTACCTACTTCACAGGTAGGTAGGCAAGAGATATTCTGTTCTAGTTAGTGAAACTTGACAGGAGGCAAAATTGCCAAAATTGATAAATGGCCTTGGTAAAATAGAACCTTCATGGAGAAAGATTTGCCAGAGTCAAGTATCCTGGTTAGTCTGGGGACTAGCTGGAAATTGTTCATCACTCAATATCTCTAAACCTACAAGCAGGGCCTTTATGAGTGGGAAACTCATTGTAAGCACTGTGGGGATAGAGCTCAGTCAGTGAACTGTTTATTACCTAAGTAGGAGGATGAGTCAAGTACTCCAGCATTCACATTTAAAAAAAAAAGTCAGATAAGTCAATGCATGCTTGTAATCCAAATACTAGAGAGACAGAGACAGTAGGATGCCACATTAGCCAAATCAGTGAGTTTCAGGCACAGTGAGAGACACTGTCTCAAAAACTAAGGTAAAGAGAGATTGAAAGATATATGACCTGGATATCTGTTTTACACATACACACACACACACACACACACACACACACACACACACACACACACACACACACACTATTTATACGGGAATATGTATTTAAACACATACATACATATGCATACAATAAACACAAACTCAACTTGAGGTATGATGTGCTATTACACAACATAGTTTTTCCCATCTTGAATACAAAAAGTATCATACAAACTATATTTATGCTTAAAAGAACTTTTCCCCCACAATTTCTTCTTCATTTATAGACAAAATTTATCTATGAGTATACAGGGTATGTCCATTGTTACCAAATTACTATGCAACATTGAAAAAAGCCTTGAATGCAGCCTTCCTGAAATTCCCTTATTCACTTATACACTGTAACAAAGATTGAAACCTAAAATATCTGAATAATAGGGTAGGCCACTTGTGACATGCCATTACCAGCATTTAAAAAATATGTGCATGTATATACATGCATAAAATAAACATATGTCACTAAATAAGTATAAATGCAAATGCATGTAGGTGACTAACACTGGGATTAGGAGAGCTTTGCTGTCTCTGTGATGTATTCAGTGTAACTTGTTGGAATTTGGCACCATTTACCTTCACTAGGAAAACCACAATGATCAAAAGGCAGAGTTGTAGAATCCAGTCCCAACAGATAACATCTGCAAAATACTCCTGTAGCTAAGGCTCAGGGAACATGGAGGAAGAGTGGACAGAAAGAGTGTAAGAGGTAGAGGATCAAGGAGTTTGCTGTGAGATTGTGTCACCTAGTATTATCAGAAGCTACATCCATAAAGTCTCACCTCATGAGCTGAACAAAGACACCAATAAACATGCCAAAGTGTATGGGGAAAGTCCATGAGGTCTCTACCCTACACAAAGAATGGGAAACTGAAGAAAGTTGAGAGTAAGAAAGGTGGTCTTCCAAAGGGAAAAGCACGCCAATTGTTTTTTCACTGCCAAACATTCAGCACTAAAAACATATATACAAGTAACATCATGTGGCCTGAATAGGTTATATTTAGGAATGTAGATGTATACACATATACATGTACATATATGTATGCAATAACAATTAGTTAAAAAAACATGAATTTGAAGGGGAGAAAGGTTGGGAGGAAAGGTAAGGGAAAATTTTGTAATTATATTACATTCTCAAAAATAAAATAAGTAAAAAAGGTTTTAGATTCATGTCAAGCATAAAAGATCTTAAGTGTTATATTAGTATCACTAGTATTATGTTTATTTTACCATGGTCATTGTTAAGTAAGTAAGAAAACTGAAGCACAGGAAATAAAAGTGTTCCAAATTCATGTTACCTCTTTGATTACAGAAGTAAAACCACAATAACAGACCACCTGATGCTACCAGATTGGTTGTACTGTGTTCTCAAAGCTCATCCTACTTCTCAGGTTGAGGAAATAATCAGGAGTTGTGTAATGTGGTTGAGTTTGAGTAGAGAAAGGTGGTTTCTTCTACAAGGACAACCAGAAAGCACTCCAAATAGAAAATACGCAATGTTAGTTATGGAAATGGGGTTTGCCTCACTAGAACTAAGAGGATGACAATGACGGTTAAGGCCTACTGAGCAAGCTGCTTCTACAGAGATTACATGTTCATGGGACATGTGGGAGGGTGATTTTTGTTAGAATAAATTGATGGTCTTCAGGGATTCTTTATTATAGTTGAGTAAGGGTTAGGGCATGAAGCAAACCGAGTGAAGAGAATTGCTGTCCATTACATAAGACTCAAGTCGTCTCCTGGATTTCTCTGGGGACAGGTGTGATGAAAATGTCATTCTCACTCCTGTTTTCCCTTGTGATCTTGTAAGCCATTAAGACACAAAATCTCCCCCTTATGTGCCCATGTATCTGTGAACAGACTTTCCGTTCTGTAGGCCTTTTAATCTTCTTTGATAAAAATATTAATGCCCTATGTTCAAATGAAGCTCTGTTCTAAACTTGGGTTTCAGTTTCAAAGGCAGGCCCTAAATTCCAACCCTCTATGCTAGAGAACTCTTTCATTTTTAATTGTCAAATGATAATGAAATTCCTCCTTGAAGGATTCATTGAAATATAGGATGGCACTGAAAATACCCTTGTGTATCATTAGAAAAGAGAGCATGATTTGCAAACATATATATATATATATATATATATATATATTATACATATGTAATATAAATATATACTTATGCATATAATATATATATATATATATATATATATATTAAACAAACATTTTCTACAATAGGGACTGAGCATAAAAGCATCAAAATTCTCTATGATCTTACCCTCAGTAACCCAAGCCACCAAAGTATAGTTCCTCTCCATTGTATATGTTTAACTTTACCTTCACTGAGATAGTGGCAGCGAAATTTCAGGAAGTGTCATATCCTTTTGAAACCCTAAAGGACACCAAGAACCATACAAATACTTATCTCACCGTTAAGAAAGGCCTTTTTGGATTACCAGCCTATAATCCACACTGCCAGAGAAGCTAGGAAACAAGGAGGACTCTAAGAGAGACATACATGGTCCCCTGGAGAAGGAGAAAGGGACAAGATCTCTTAAGCAAATTGGGAGCATGGTGGGAGGGTAGAGGGAGTTAGGAGGGAAAAAGAGGAGAGGAGAGGAGGACAGAAGGGAGCAGGAAGATTAAGTCGGGGAAGAATAGAGGAGAGCAATGTAAGAGATACCATAATAGAGGGAGCCATTATAGGCTTAAAGAGAATTCTGGCACTAGGGAAATGTCCAGAGAGCTATAAGGATGACACCTACTAACAATCTAAGAAATAGTGGAGAGGCTACCTTAATTGCCCTTCCCTGATAATGAGATTGATAACTACCTTATATACCACCCTAAAGTCTTCATCCAGTAGCTGATGGAAGCAGAAGCAGACACCCACTGCTAAACACTGAGCTTAACTCCTGGAACCAGTTTCAGAGAAAGAGGAGCTATGAGCAAAGGGGTGAAGACCAGGATGGAGAAACCCACAGAAACAGCTGACCTAAACAAGGGGGAGCTCATGAACCCCAAAATGATAGCTATGAAACCAGCATAAGGCCAACCCAGACCCCCTGAACATGGAGGTCAATTAGGAGGTCTGGGCAATCTATGGGGCCTCTGGTAGAGGATCAGCATTTATCCCTAGTATACAAATGTACTTTGGGTGTCCACTCTACATAGAGGGATACTCTCTCAGCCTAGACACTCTCTCAGTCTAGGCCCTGCTCCTCATGATGTGACAGACTTTGAAGATCCTCTATGGAAGGCTGCATCCTCCCTGGGGAGCAGAAAGGGGATAGGATGGGGATTGGTGGGGGACAGGGGAGGAGGGGAGGGAGTGGGATCTGGGATTGACACGTAAAAGAAGCTGGTTTCTAATTTAAATAAAAAAGGACAAATATATAGATTTTAAAGAATTAAAAAAAAATAAAGGCCTGTTTTGCTGCTGTGAAAATCACCTCAACACTAAAGTGCAACAGGAAGGTTGGAAGAGAAAGGCACACTGAATATCCCTTCACTGGTAGTTTATTCTGTGATAAATGCTCACTAGCCATCAGTAACCATAGCTTTCCCAGAGTCTCCACAGAACTTTAGAAATCTGTCCATTATGCAGTACTGCCTAATTGCTAAAGTCATTTTGTATAAAGTCTAAGTACTTTGAGTTTTATGTTTCCTTTTTTCCTTTTTTATTTAAATTAGAAACAATCTTATTTTGGGTGAGGATCATCAAAGTCTGTTACATGATTTGAGGCAGAGCTCAGGACCTCCCCTGTGTGTCTAGGCCTAGAGAGTATCCCTCTATGGGGAATAGGCTCCCAATGTCAATTTGTACACTAGGTATAAATGCTGTTCCATTACCAGGGGTCCCATAGACTGTCCAGGCCCCCTAACTGACACCCACATGCAGGAGGCCTGGTTTTGTCCTATGCTGGTGTCAGTCTGGGGAGCATGAGCTCCCCCTTGTTCAGGTCTGCTGTTTCTTTGGTTTTCCCCAGCCTGGTCTTGACCCCTTTGCTCATCACTCCTCCCTCTCTGCAACTGGATTCCAGGAATGAGTTTTATGTTTCTATCTCCAGCACTGATGCTGACATAATATTCAAATGTATTTTGAGCAGGTAAATAAATTCTTTTCTACATGATTAATGACTCAGCAGTGAGAAAAAGTGTCTGCAAGTCTAAGTACATTGCCAATTCAGATGGTTGGGAAGATAATATTGAAGGGGCTTTGTTGATCACAAGTTGCATTCGTCCATCTTTCAAGATACTCCAGAGCATTGTCATTCTTCCAAGGAAGAATTGCTTTCCAGATACTTGGATCTATTTCCAAACTGGGGAACTAGCTCAGTTGCTAGTGCCTCCTTTGCAACCATTAGAACCTGAGTTTGATCCTCACAACCTATGTGTTTATAATCTCAGGGCTGGGCAGGTGGAAATGTTCTCATTGGCCAGCTAGCATGGTCTACCAGCCAAGATCCCGGCCAGTGAAAGACTGTCAGAACAAATAGGAAGGAAGGAAGGAAGGAAGGAAGGAAGGAAGGAAGGAAGGAAGGAAGGAAAGAAGGGAAAAGAAAAGAGAAAGAGAAAAATAGAAAAAGGCAGAGGAGAAACAAATGAAGTTGTCCTCTGCCATGAGATGCATACATGCACATTCATTCCACAAATATGTACTTGCATAAACATGAACACTCCCCACGCCCCCACAAACAAATACTAAACATTCTTGGCTTAGAAAATAAGTTCTAAAAATTAGATACTGTGCAGAAATCAGAAATCAGAGCAGAATCCAGAAAGATGGTAGTTGGCAGACACACTTCTCACCAGACAAAGAATAGTTGGACAATGTAGGACAGTTCCAAGGCCCTTGCCCCCTATGCACCAGCCTTTGAGTTTGTCTATAGCACTGGATGAGAAGGGAAAGGGAGAGGAAATTCCCTCCTGGATTCCCCAAGTCAGCTTATTCTCACCATGTTTCCAAAAGATGGCAACCTGTCCACACAGAATGAAAGAGGATGACCATCCTGGAGGAGGAGGGTTTTACTAAATCCTGAAAGAAGTGAGACTGCGGCAGCACAGGGAGCCAAATTCAGAAAGCACAGACCACATCTAGTGGAATTCTCCACATTTTGATGGCTAATAAAGGGCCATTGAGTACCTTGGGAGTACGCCACACCCCAACCCCTCCCTACCAGACCCCAGGCAAGATATCCAATCTACTTCAAGAAAGACCCCTAGCTCTCCAGTTCCCTCACTCTCAGGCAATCAACCAAGCAGACACTCATTCAAGGGAACAGTTACCAGGGTATTTGTATTATGGCTCCAAGCTGCTGAGATGGCAGTGTCTTTCTCCAGACACAGCTATGTTGATTTATCTAGCTTCTTCATGCTTCCTGTAACTTGTTATTCCTAAACTCAATTCTCTGGCTGACCTTGCTTAGCTTGTATTATATTTTAGATAAGCCCATCTATTAATAATTTACTCATTTCTCATTTACATTATGTTATGTTTGTTTTCCTAAGGAAGTTAGAGTATTGATTTTAATTCCTATATCATGAAGCAAATTATTTCTGACCTCTATATGTACAGAAGATATGCACTTAAGCTGCAACTCTTGCTAGTCATAAAATACCCTGCTGGATCATGAATATTAAAGCAAATAACTTTCCATCATGGGTCCAAGAGTATCTACTTCCATGGGGACAAAAAATGAAGCCATTAATTTTAAGCCAAAAAATTAACTGGAGCATGTAAGAGTTGAGAGAAGTTTCTAGGATAATATAAGGGATTAATATAAGATTTGAATATTAAGTACATTAATATTTATATGTTAAATGTAATTATAATGCTCAGAGAGAACACTTAACCAGAATTTTATCATTCTCCTATGATTTAAAGAACTCTGTTTTCTTCAGGAACTGAGGAAATGATTCCAAACCATTACCTGAGCTTCTTCAGAAATTTGTTTTTCCTGTTTACTATACACTCTATTGAGCTGCAGGAGACCTTGCCCTTGTAATGGTTCCTCACAGACACACAGAACATGTGTCTGTGATATTTCCAGAATTTCTTAAGACTGATTTTGTTTCTAGCATACTATATTCTTAATCTTTAAGACTATACATTCATATAATCATATAAATGTATCTATGTTCTTTCATTCCCAAATTGGGAATTTTCTGAATTCTGAGGCATTAACAGAGAAAGAGGGAAAGTCGGAGAAGAGCTGTCTGTCTTACACTGTCTGTGAAAACTAAGTTAAAAGGGAATTTATGGCAAGATTGATTAGCAGTCTAGAAACACAGAGTCTCATCCACTCTTTTTAGATGACAATGACAAAACGTTCAAAGTGGTGGTGTTCAGAAGTGTACTGATGTCAGGGCGATGCAGAGCACCTGCTCCTTTGGACTGAGATCGTCACTCCTCTTCCCTCTGCCTCCCTGAATGTTGTGGTACACACTGGCTTCTGCCGTTTTTGTCTGCCCTTACAGTCCATTATTGTTTACCACAAAGTCAGTATAGAACTATTTTATCAACTTTTCCTTTTTCTTTTCTTTTTTTTTTTTTTTTTGTGTGTGTTTGGGTTTTTAAAACGAGATGTCACTGCTGTGCTGGCTGGCCTAGTACTCACAATGAAGCTCTAGGGTGGTCTCACAATTGCAGCAATCCTCCTGGCTCAGCCCCCTGAATGCTAACTATGCCAATTGATTGTCCTTTTAGCTCCTCAAAACTATGAACTCCTTGAGAACATGGTGTCTTTTTTAATACATCACTTTACACAACAACAAAAAGAAAATGTCTAGCACTATGTTTAACTGTTTATATTTTATAGCTTTTATACAATGTCAGACATTGATAAAATTTAATTAAATAAGCAATTACAATAACAATTATTTATATTATTTATCTGGAACCTAAAGGTGAAATCTATAATTTAATAAACAGTAAGAACTTACTTTATCTCTTAATATGATTTTTAATTATCACATGGGACTGTAAAAGGAAAAACTATAGACTCTATGTCATATTCCACTTTAGAAAGTTGGCATTCACAAGTTACTGAAGCCCCTTGGACAGGGTAGTCTTCAATTGGTCCTTAGGCAGGTGTAATCTCTAATTACTTCAACTTTAAAATACTCCTCAGCAACTTTCAAGTGTGAACAAACATTAAGCTTTCAGTATATGGAATTTTTATGTGACTCTCAAATGTTCGTTTATGTGCATTTGTCCAAGAAGTAAGGCTAGAATGATGACAGTTAATTGGTTTTATTCATACCTGAGTAAGTTACATCAGATAGTCTTCAAATAGTTGTATCCCTAAAATAAAGATAAAGTAGTATTGTGATTCATTTCACAGATAAATAAAGAAAATTGAAATTAAGTCAAACTAAGGCATGCCTTCCAGCAGTATTCAGTGGCAAAGAACTGCTTTTCTCAGTGTCAAAATGATTGTCAATGTGGCTCATTTTGTTATCAATATTGTTATTTTTATTTCCTACAGGTGTAATTATACTGAAAATAATGTCATAATCAATAAAGGTATATAAGAAAAATCTATTAAATGTGTCTCTGAAGGAACATCCTTTATGTGCTTGTGAGCCACCTTCATTTGGATTTACTGAAACATAACAGATATCACATCATTCCAAATGGTTATCTGGTGATAATAATTACAATTACATTGTACGGTCGCTTTAATAAGTTGATTTTACACATAAGAATTTTGTTATCCAACCAATAGTACCATGATAGGATTTTTCTCTTCTAAACAAAATAATGGTATGTTCTTAAATGCTAGAAGATTTTGATATAAAGTTAAAGATAGCTTGTAAAATTATGATTTTATATGTAGCCAGAGGTTCTAATAAATGAAGTCATGGGACAATCTTTAGTAGTTGTTTTGCTATGAATCCATTAAGTATTCTACCTGAGAAAACCCCCTAATCTGACACTTTAAATTCCATATGACTTCAGTAATTTCTAATATTTTATTTCATGCTCTGTGTGTGTTTTACTGTCCCATCAGCTCTTTCTTTAGGATCAAAGTTGATGTCCAGCAGCTTCTCTCCTGTAACCACATCAAATTCTCACCATGGGCCCCCACAAGCTTTTGTATAATCAGCTTCTATTCCTGAAACTCAAACAGAAACCACTGAGGATGTAATGATAACTGGTGTATGAATAAAAAGAGCTCATTTGTTACCATTCATTATGTCAATTCAGCCATGATAAATCAACAAAAATGGAGTATTCTACATATTTCCAGTACACACCAGCCCAAGACCATGGTCTGAATGCTAAGTGGGGGGGGGGGACCCTGTAGGAAATCATACATAATGAGGAAGACTTTGCAGTACTCTGGAACCAGAATAGCCCAGCTCTGACTCATCTTCATGTCAGGCTTGTTTGGTTAATGTATAATCTTGTTTTGATGTGAATCATTGAAATTTAAGCATGTTAAACTAAATATTTGTACTGTACATAAAACCTTTATTAAAAAATACAAAGTGTGTGTTTGAATATTTTCTAAAGTATTTTAACTAAACATAAAATAATTGCCTATAATGGTCTTAAGGAATCTTAACTTCTCTCTCCTGGAGGGTTGACATTTGGGACACAGAAATGTTTTGCTCTTTATGAAAAGCAAATTATTTTAGTGCAAACTTGCCTCCTTGGGGTGAGGGGCTGTGAAAGCTCAGCATTTAACAGATAAGCTGGAAATCCAGGTCAGCAGTGACAGAGGCTTTAGGCTCCATAAACATCAAAGAGCAAATCTCTGCATTATCAGGGGAGAGCCTGCCTTTTCTTTTTCAGGCCATTGAAAACTGATTAGAGATATGGGAAAGGTAAGAGATCATGAGTTTTTAATACAGTTAAAGATATTATTATATGTGTTTTTTCAGATGTTATTAGCATCTTAAATGGGTGGATTAGAGATAAGCATCATGATATTATGCCCCAAATTCTCAGCATGGGAAGCTACCCTTGAAAGGGAAGATGATAGACAGCCTAGTTGTTGCTGTATGTACGACAGTCAGCCCCTCCAGCCCAACATACATCTCACCCAGAATCCAAATGTTTCAAGACTCTGAAACTGTACAAAGCCCATGTATGTTTTCTTGCACAATGGGACAGCCTCTTGTGGAAAGTGTCTCAGTACTGGGAGCCAATACTTTTGTAGGTTTCTCCTGGTTTCTCTTGCCTACAAAGAGCTGAATAAATACACTTCACCCAAACCTTGTCACTCAAATTTTAAAACAGAAAAAGGAGATTTTTAGCAACTATGACCAATCACTCAAGAAAGCTCGATTTGCTAACTAGAACAAGTGTGAAATATAAGCAGCCATACAAAAGTATTTGGCAAATAAAACTGCTCTGGTTAACTTTGGCAATATAATAACATGTGGAATATAAAAGTAGTTTATTTTCTAACTTCACACTAGTGAGAGAAGGAAATGGGGGCAGCCTGAAATAGTGATACCAAATGCAGGGTTCTTGTCCTCTCAGCCACTGCTAAATGAGTTTACTCTGTAAGCAGAATGGCTTAAAATCATGCAAACCTCCCTAACAGCTGCCCAGGTCCCTCCAGCAGAGTGTGGGGGGGTGCTCTTTGGCACTAAAATGACCTTTTCCATGAATAGGTTAGCCAGGTGCAAGCTATCAGATGTGAATTTCCATATCTCTAATCCTTGGTGGGGGGCATTTATCTCTACTTATAGGATGAGGCTCAATTCTCAGGGTAGAGAAAGAGTCAGCATATTGTTGTTAGGATAGATGGTCTTGACCAAATTTTATATTCTTCAATAAAGAACACTCTTAACAACATTGTTTTCTGTCTTCACCTCATGATTACACCACAACAGACTCAATGTTGGGGAGTAGTAGGAAGACGCCTATAAAGCCAAATCTTCAAACTTTAAGAACACTTCTGTCAAATGCACTGTGCAACTACTCTGTTTTGAATGGTTAAATAGTGATTCAAAATCATGTCCAGTGACTTATGCAGACAGTTAAAGGAGCTTGAAAAGATGGTGGACAAAGGTCAATTGAGTTTGACCTACTCACAACTTCAAACCATTCTTTCATTCCATCAGTTGGCATGTGCTCCATAATAAAGCTCAAACCCTGTCTCATGCTTTGTGATTTCTCTAGTAAATTCCACATAATTCACTTCCTCTTAGACCAACAGCTCCAGGGTCTTCAATCACTTTCATTTACCCTGCAGTACTGAAGTGTCTCTGAGTCACTAAACTACTAAGGTAACTAATATTTGATGATATTCCAAAGACTTCTAGAGAAAGTATGGATTCAGTTTGACATGTCTTTCCCTTGTTTGTTTTGTTTTGTTGCATTTGTTTGTTTGATATAATTCAATGGTAGCTAAACCTAATGTTTTTAGAGTTGTGGGGGAAAATACTTAAAACTAGATTCTTAAGCCTTAGCCAGATTTTTATTCTGCAAGTCCACCAGGATTCAGGAATTCCCAAAAGACTAAACTAGTTTGACAAATGATTGGCCAGATAATTAAGGACAACAGTGAGATTTGAGCCCATAGTCAGTCACTGACAGGATATTCTTTCCAAGAAAGAAAAGCCTTACGATCTTTTACATTTTTCATTTTATTATTTTTTGTGTATGGATTTTTCCTTGCACAAATGTCTGAACACCCACATGTGTGTAGTACCCACAGAGGCCAGAAGAGGGTGTCTGATCTCCTGGGACTGGAGTTACAGATGGTTGTAAGCCACCCTGTGAGTGCTTGGAGAAGGACCCCCAAGGACCCTGGGTCCTCAAGAAGAGCCATCAGTGCTCTTAACCACTGAGCCATTGTTCTAGCTGGCTTTATAATTTTTGATATTTGACAAACTTGAGTTCAAAACTCTGTCACAAATGTATGGTTCCTCTGAGATTCACTCTTCTCCCTTACAAGACAAGAACTAATTCTACTTGTCATATGAATGGGATGAGATATTTCCCAAAGACATTTATATAAGGCAAAGGAAATGAAGTTAGAAGACTGGAGATAAAATGAGTGGCAGCACGGAAATGATGGCTATGCCACACAAACCTAGAATGCTCAACTCTCCTGATATCCTGATGAGGAACTGAAATCATTACACTTTTCCAGACCTCTAAAATGGAATTACCCTGGGTGGAAGTTAGAAAATGTTTAGACAAACCTTTAGTCAGACTACAGACAGAGAAGTTCTTCCCTTTGACAATCTGAAATTTCTTCCATTCAATTCATTTATACAACACATTTTTAGTTGCCAAACAGTTCTAATACAAAGGATATCACTGAGGTATATAAGAGAGATGGTGTTCCTACTCAGATTTTCTATTCTAGCAAAGGGTAAGGCTGATGACAGAAGTAAACAAATGAATGGTAAGTTAATGAACAAGAACAATTAGGTCACAATAAATACTGTACTAGATATTTAATGGGCAGTACAATAAAGAGTGACTGGCAGATGTTGCAGAGCTTCTCCCAGGCTGAAATTCCAAGGGAAAAAAGGATGTAGCTACCAGAAGAATACCTTCTCTGCAGAAGGAACAGTTATGACGAAGGTTCTAGGATATGAGCTTGGCATGTCTAGGAACCAAGAATATTTATGACTGAGGCACATTGGGTAAAACAAGAGGGCAACACACCAGGGAAAGAGATAGAAAATGGTCACAGCAAGGAGAACACCATACAAGAGTTTGGACTCTAGCTTGTATCCTAAGCCAGATGAAAAGGCAGTGGGAGGTTTCCAGTAGAGTAACATGACCTGATTCACAAGGGTCAGTGTGGGCTCTTTGGTCCAATGCAGAGCTGTTGTGTGAGAATAGGAACAGAAGAAAGCCTGCCATTTGGGAAGCTATCATAGTAGTCCAGGCAAGGGGACAACTGAAAAGGCTGATGCTCATGGGGAAGGTAGAGGCATGCTTAGAGGAAATGTTTATATTGTTTTATGATGTGGAACCTGTGAGATGCTGAGGGCAACTAAAAGAAGTTCAGACTTTAGGACTTGAATAAGTGGATGCTGGACCACATTAGGAAAGGCCAATGCAGTTTGTGGACATGTCTTACAGTGCTGTCTCAACTTGCATGAACTTCAACAGCAACAAATTTAGTTATCTTCAGAGGTTCGGGAATGTCTTTCCAAGCATAAATGATACATTACTGGATATCAGCAATATTTTCATAACAAGAGTGTTTGAAAAACATTTTGCAACGTGCTCACTCAAAGAAAATCTTTTTAATAAAATTCACCTAGATTAGATACACTAGCATAGTAAGTGTGAATTAGATGTCTAAGTTTGGGCTTGATAGCCTTTATACTATGAGTCAGCTGTAGACAGGCCTCCCTGTGTGTTCCATGTCAGCAGAAGTTAAGACATAATTGTTTGGCAGGTTCTGTGATAAATGTGTATTTTTCAGTATTCCTACCAAAGAAAAAATTGATCACATATTGGGGGACTTGAAGGAACTTTCCAGTTGTACAAAGTTTGCAAGAGGAAGCAGGTTTTGAGTTGATCCTTACTCCAGAACCCAGGAACATTTTCTGCTAGGAGGCTCTAACCTCCTAATGGAGAAATTTCTGATACCAACCCCCTGGATAATACTGATGGCCCTCTTCACAGCTGCTTCTTTGGAAGGAGTTAAAAGCTCATATACTTCCTTGAAAGAATCCAGTCTAACCCTAGCCAAGCATAAATGAGAGGAAAGTCCTAGGTGTTTGAAATCTACAATGCAAAAGAGATAATTAAATTGTTTACTTGATGAGGCCTCTGCTTTAACCTGTGTTATGCAATAAAACTTCATCAATTATACTTCACTAATCTCATGTAAAATTAACCAACTAAACTACATGTAATCAAAAAAGGTAGATTTTCTTCAAATCAGCTTTACGGAATGATTTGAGTAGGCAGAGCAAGCATACTACACTGAGCTGTGCATGAACACACCTGGGCACATGCACCCAAACCCTCCAAGGTTTGTTTGGCTTGATATAGAGTCCTTTATTTCTGATTTTAATAATCATGTCTGTTGTGTTACAAAGTAGCTTGCACCAGTGGTTGTGTGAAGCAACCTGAAGCTTCTGTGTTGTGCTTTTTGTGAACTATATTATTTGTTGAGGTGCCTCCACCCCGAAGTTCATTTCTATCTTAGCCTACAATATTAACTTTTCTTGAAATTACTCAATCTCCATTTTCTCATATTTTCTTGAGCAGATCTCGTATTATTTTTCTTCCATCATTCTAAATGACCAATGTCCTAAAGACTTCGTATTTATCATACTAGATACAAAAGTTTTTAATACTCAACATTAACATCCTAAATTATATTCTTTCAAATTTTGTTTAGAGAAATAAAAAGTAAATTCCATATTTACAGCCCTGGATTCATGGAGCAATCATTCCTCATTTGGCAGAAGAATGCCACATGAACCCACAGTCATGTAACATTTTTAAGGCAGGCTTTTCAACCACCATCAGATTTTTGTCACTTATCTGTAAGAGAGCAATCTCTATGTTGAACAATAAGTAATAATGAATAGCAGAATTTGATAGAGGCTCATTTTCCATAGTTCAAAAAAAAAACAATAACTTAGGTCAGAGAACTCACTAAGACTTGACACAGGACAAATAATGTTAATTTTTGAAAGGCAAGAAGCAGCTGGTTTTGAGTGCTAACAATTATTAAGAACTTACTGTAAGCTAGCCCCTTTATGAAGAAGATCATAGGAGCACTCATAATAACCGGTGAGATGTGCCCTCTGATCATGCCTATGCAGAGAAGTGGCCACTCCAGGTGGCAGAGTACCTGCAGGTTGCACAGAGAAAGAGGGTGCTGGTTCCAGAGATGAGCTCTCCTGCCCAAGCAGAGTCAAATAGAATCAGTCTCATGTTTCTTCATATGCCTGAAGCATCAGGCTCCAGGTGGCATTTACAGTGACTGGGGGGAGAGGTTAATTGGAAGGGTATTGCCCTCAGTAACAACAGTGAACAAGGGTTGAAGCTAGAGATACTGGCCTAGAGCAGACTTAACATCCATCTCAACAGCCTTTTCCCTGATTGGTAACAGAGATGAAAATATAAAGTTTGCAACATTTACCCTTCCCAATTCCAGGCTTCCTGGTGTTTTCGTTTTGTGGTGTGTGTGTGTGTGTGTGTGTGTGTGTGTGTGTGTGTGTGTGTGTTGCATGCATGTAAATGTTTGGGTGCATGTTCCCAGGCGTGTGCATGCATAGGCCAGTAAAGGATGATTTTTGTCTTCCTCCATGTATCTCTGCCTTATTCTTTTAAGTCTGGGTCTCTCATTGGAGAAATCTTGGAGTTTGGAGTAGGATGGCCACTGAATGAGCACCTGTCTTCATGCCCCTGTGCTGGGATTACAGTCATGCATAGCCCTGCCCAAAATTTCACATGGGTGATGAGGATTTGAACTCAGATCCTCAAACCTGTAAAGCAAACAATCTTACCTTGTAGCCATCTCCACTGCACCCTTCGTGTGACAGTATTTACAAATGTGGACTCTATCAGAAGCATGTTACATACATTATGAAGACTTTCCTATACACCCATTTCCTACTCTCTTCAGTCTCTTTTCTTCTCACTACCTTGCATTTTTTTCTTCTCAGCTCTCTTTCTGGTATTTCCTTTTTGTCTTTATCTATCTAAAAGAGGAAGGAAAGCAGGGAAAATGAAGATGAAAGGGGGAGAAATAATGGTAGAACAATTATGCTCTAACTGCGCATTTTATATCAGATCTTGTGAACCCAAGGCACTTCTTAGACATTCCTCCAGTCCTTAACATTGCATGGTCTTAGATAGAATTCTTTTGAACCATACATATGTATGGGAGTGACTTTGTGCATGATTGTGAGTGTATGTGAGCATGTGTGTGTGCATGCATAAGTGCATGCTCCTGCCTATGTGTGTGTGCCCGTATGAAAGATCTGTCATCTCACCTCTCACTGTGTAACTTACCATGTGACCTTGGGCCAGCGACATGCTCCAGTGCTTTCAGCTATGCCATCAGGCCTAAAGAGAACACCATGAGTTTCACCAACTGAGCAAGGCTGCTGAGAAGATTAAATCACATATCAAGGAGAACTCACTCCAAAAGTGGCTGATTATCGTGAAGCACTCTGGTAGGGACATATTTCCATTCCTTTCTCAGTTCTTCGGTTCTAACTGCCTATTTTGTATTTCTCATCTGCCACTTTAGCAATGCCTCATTTATTTGATATATCAGAGAATAAGGTGTTCCACTAGAAATTAATGGATTTTCCACCAAACCAAACCAGGGAAATTAATTCTTCAGCTTTCATCATTTCAAATGGAATATTTTCAAAACAAGAATTACTCATACCCTGCCTCCTTAAATATGGTTTATTAACCACGATTATGTTTCATGATGATTCAGTCACATCGTTGCTACAAACATTGGATGCCCACCCCATGCTGGTGCTAGCATTTACCTCAGTTATTTGTGTCTAACACCCATTGCTCATTAGCATATCATAGAGCCCATATTTTGTAATTTTTCTCCCCAATAACCCCAAGTTCCTTGATAACATGGCACATATATATACTGTATGCCCATGTTCTTAACCTGGTCCCCATAATATAGAGAAGCTTAGTAAACAGTGTCTGAAGCTATAAAAATCAATATTAATCTGAACCATAGGAAAGGGAAGGAAACACACAAGCCAAAGACAGCGAACACCTTTGTTACAGATTAGACAACTGCAGGCAAGGTGAGCAAGTATGCAAGACACATGATAATATAATATAGGAGCCTGAAATATAATGTAGGAGAATTCCTCCCACCCCCTGGGGGACCAGTCTTGGCTCTGCACTTCTTACTCTCAGCACTGCCCACACAAGCCACAAAATTCCCATAGCTACCTCTGCTTCTATTGCATACATCATCAGCTCCTTTGCCCACTTTCTCTCTGACTTTCTTCTTTCTGGAACTCTATCATGTCATGTGCCTTCTTGGCTTCTACAAGAAAAGACTGGTCATTCATGTGTATTACATTTAAGCAAAATATTTCTTCCTTCCTATTGGATAATTAATTAATCAGAACTCATTTATTATAATCTCCAAGTCTTTGGCTTCTCTTAAGTTCATTCTCAAAATACTCAAAGTTCATGGCTTCTTTCATTCAAATGGTATGCACATAGTTTTTCCTTTTGTAACTGACATCATTCTTGCTGTTTTGACCTGGACTTTGGGGAACTGTAGTTATTCAGTATTCTGTGAGATTGACCTGCTAGAAGTCTTTTCACCATCATCCCAGTTATGATGATCATTGGGGGAATTCATAATCCCTCCCTCAGAGGAGCAGGGAGTGTGGAGTCTGACTTCATGACTCCCAAATGGGCAGCATGATCCATCAGGAGCTCCCTTTGCTCTCTTATTCTTCACCCAGACATATTAAATATGGGAGGCTAGTTTCATTGGAGGGATAACTTCTATTCTGCAGGAAATAGTTTTTTCAATCATTTGGATACAATATAAAGGGAAAAGAGAGAAAATATGTATCACATCTATCCTTTATGAAAAATTATGTCAAATAATAGCACATTGTTGGTGCTCCTCTGAAAGCATGTAATGTCTAGAGACTGGATATGTTAGAAGATGATCCCAACCCATGACTGCTGATGGTTCAGCATCATGAAGATGCCCAGTCTATTAAGAGGTATTCCAGAGAGCCTTGTCTATAATGAGTGCAGGGCCAAGGTCCCTGACTGTTAATTCCATACACAGAATTAAGAAAGAAATGAAAAGGACAGAAAGTTTCTGGAATATAAAAAATGAGAGTTTTATTGTGTCGAATTTTCATTCTGTATAGCATGCAAAGTACCTAGGTTTTCCCATGAAAGGGGAAAAAAGAAGGGAAATGGAGAACATATGTGGAATGAGAAGAGACAGTCATGGATAAAGAGTTCCTGTCCTGTGTGACGTTACTAACTATACAGGGATATTAATCACATGAGATGCAGTGAGTCTGTATTGAGAAGGATGTTCTAGAACTAAAGTGTGCACATGAGATTATGAACACATCATGAACCAAAGCATGCAAGGATCACATTCATAATGACTAGATTGATCATTAGTTGAAAGGGTAACTTTGTCTATGTTTGTTTAAATGAAATATATTATCTAGAGTAATATTTTCTGTATTTACTTCTGCAATATCTACTAGACACTATTAAATTACATGTTTGATTAATACATGTGGGTCAGTTAATAGTTTGGGGTTTGTATTGTTTATATTTATTTGTGAAAATTTCAGACATGTATATAATGAACTATGATGATATTTATCTTTATTTTCTCCTCTAAATTCCCCCAGCTTCCCCTCAGCATATCCCTCTCTTAACTTCATGTCTCTTTTTTTTTCTTTTTGTAATACATCAAGCCCAGTTAGTGCTTCCCATTTGTGTACAAGTATGGGGCCATGCACTGGAGCATGGGAATCCTATCACTGACCACACCCTAACAAAAGAAGGAGTCTCCTTCCCCCAGCAGATATCAACTGCCAAAAGTTGCTCCATAAGAGGTTGGGCATGGAACCTATCCCAAAGGTGTCAGAATTTTGGCTGGCTTGATTTTATACAGTCTTTCACAGATATATATAGCTGCTGTGAATTCATGTGTAAACGAGCTATGCTATATCCAAAAGAAATTTTACAGCACTCCACCTAATCTTCTGGCTCTCTCTTTCTGCCTTCCCTTCTACAATTTCCCATAGAAACAATGAGTAGGAAGAATGTGTTTGTGTGTGTGTGTGTGTGTGTGTGTGTGTGTGTGTGTGTGTGTGTGAGAGAGAGAGAGAGAGAGAGAGAGAGAGAGAGAGAGAGAGAGAGAGAGAGATTTCAGGCTAGCCACTTAGTCCATTATTCTCAGCACTTTGACCAGTTATGTATCTCTCAATGAACTGTTGTCCACTGCAAAAAGATGCTTCTCTGGCCAATCATATGGATACAACTATAAATATTGAGAAGTTGTTTGGGCAGTACAAAAATTCATCAAAATAGTAAGATAAGGTCTAACTCTAGGGCCTTTGACTTCCTAGGCTTCTGATCATGTTTACGGTACCAGATCTGAAATTCCCTCCAGTAAAGAAGGCCTCATATGCAAGCAGAAATTTGATGGTTATTCCCATAACAACCATGCCACTATTGCACCAGACAGTATAGTGTGATTGGCAGTATTGCAGCATGCAGGGTCCATCACTGAGTACGACTTATGATGTGTTATCTCTCTCCAGCAGGCTATGTATGTAGCACTTGCTGGAACTACAAAAGCTGGCCATATGGAAGATATTTCTCGATAAGTTTAAGACTCATTTCCTCTATGTTCTGTAGCTAACGTTCCTGGAATCTCCAATAATGGGGTTCTACAATCACACAATGTTTTCGGATTGTATAGCTTTAGGATTGTTCAACAGACATAACAGAAAATTCCAAAATAATCCATAATTATTCATCAAAGTTGGGTCAATTCCTCACACAATAGACAGAGTAGAGACATGGATCATGATGTATTTCTCCATCACAGGCGTAGCAAATCTTCCTTTGTTTTCCTGTTCCACCATCCTGACCATGTTGCCTCATGATGCAAGGTGGTTGCTGAAGCACTAACCAGAACAACTACATTCAAACCAGCAGAGAACAGAAAGGAGTCTGTGAAGGATGTATTTCATAAGTCATCTTCTGCAGTCACCTTCCTCCACCTTCCTTGATAGGCAACAATACACTGTGGTCAAGATATAAATCACCCTCAATCCCTGTGTAAATTCAGAAGGAAACGAACCATTGTGGTTGGTACCATCTTGCTTCCCTGGTCTTCCATAAATTCAGGAGTGCCTGCACAATTTCTTTGCTCTTTTCAGTCAAATGCACAGCTAACATCAGGAGTTTTTCTTCAGATGATTGTTTGTCCCAGTTTGCCTGAAACTCTGAGGTGTTGTCCTGACACCATCCTTTTTTGTTTTGTTTTGTTTTTTGTTTTTTCAAGACAGGGTTTCTCTGTGTAGCTTTGGAACCTATCCTGGCACTCTCTCTGGAGACCAGGCTGGCCACGAACTCACAGAGATCCTCCTGCCTCTGCCTCCCGAGTGCTGGGGTTAAAGGCGTGCGCCACCAACGCCTGGCATGACACCATCCTTAATAGTACTCTTTTCTTCTCTCTTAAGTACCTTAGTGCACATGATAGATTATATGGCCATCTTTGTTTTACCACAAAAGAAACAAGAAATGGCTGATAATGTATATTTACTCTGCTGGAGACCCTTGAGGTATCAACTGAGGAAATCCCCCCTCACATCCATAACACTATTATTCTGAAGCTGTCATCTTGGTGATTTTTTTTAGACTGATGAATTTTCCAGACTGATGAATTAAAAGATTTTTATAACTATGTTTATATATTCACTTATATATCTGTGGAGTGACTCTGTGTGACAAGCACTGTACATTTAAGACAGTGGGCACTCGGGCAAAAAAATAAAATCTGAACTATTAATCTTAGTTTTGAACTCATTTCTTACTACAGTGGAAGAATAAAAGTCAATTTTTTCTAAGAGTCTAGATTTTTGCTCTATTATCTGTCTACTTGGACATCTCTGCTCCTGTCTTTCTTATGCCAGAAATAACATTTTCCATTATTCTCCAAAACATTTTTAGCATATTACTTTACAAATTTTTTTTAGATTTATTTTATATGTATGAGTGTTTTACCTGTGTACATGTATGTGCACCATGTTTTGTCCTGGGGCTCATGGAAGTCAGAAGAGGGCTTCCACTTAAACTAAATTTAAGAATAGTTGTGTAGATCTTGAGAATTAAAACCTGGATCGGCTGCATAAGCAAGACCAAACAATAGCAATATCAATATCACTACTTCTTTAAGAACGTTCAACAGTCAAATAACAGTGGAAGAGCAGCATTGTTAGAGTGACCCATAGTAGTCCACCTCAGCAGCAGAGGGGCTCTTCAAAGAACTGTGGTGGAAACTCTCACTAACTCTTCTAAGTGAAATTCATCTGGAGATCAGTGGTCATTTATAGATTAGCACTCATTGATACCTAATGCAACAATCCTCAGAATCTCCCCTTCCATCCTAGAAGTGCGGAGAACTAGGGAGAGTCCCCTCCCTCTGTTTTACCTGTTGCTGTTTCATGTGTGTTCTCTGTTAAAACGTCTGAGAACATGACAATAAACAACACAGGACTTCATAAAATATTGAATGACTCTTCCACCAACATCCATTTCTCCCATTCTAGAATCATGAAAACTCTAGCGAGGATGGTCCAAGGTAAGCCCATCCCAAGTTGCTCTGCAGGTATTTTTGTAGTCAACATGTCCCAGTAGCTAATTTTTAAGCTCCTGGGAAGGCACAGTGATTTAAATCACCATGACTTCACAGATTCAGAGCTCCCTTAACAAATAAATGATGATTCACTGCTGACAAATTACACTCTCATTATATAAATTCATCTTTTATAAAAATAAATAGTACCTTTGGTCACCTATTTTCAAGAATTTTTGAAGCAGAGATTCTCATGTATGCTACATATTAAATTCACCTAGAGATCTATAACTAATTTTCACTCCCACCTCATAACATTCAGATTCTTATTTAATTGATTTTGAGTGCAACAATCAGGTCATTGTGACTTTAAAACTTCCTAAGTAGCTCTACGTTGCAGACCATTTGAGATTATGAAACACAACCTTAATATCCAAAATGTGACATCACAATGAGTAGGAGCATTTAGCCTGGGGGAGGGGGCTGGATGCCCATCTTAGTCAGCTTGCAAGTGATTCCTATGCATTTTAAAGCATCCAGTTTAGAACAGTGACATCCAAAAGAAATATAATGCAAATAACATGTGTAATTCTGACTCATCCCACAGTCATGTTGCAAAGATTTATAAAAGGTGAAAATAACTTAGTCATATAATTTATTTCAATACTTAATACAAAATGATTAGTAAAGCATTTTACAGTATTTTTTTAATTCTTTATGTTATATACACTTGCTGACATCTCAGCCTCCTTAGCCAAGTTCTAGTATTTCACAGCTACCTGTGGCTGGGTCAACCAATGTAAGGAAAATAAAGATACAAATCTTACTAACCCCTCTGTGCTAATACCAAATATAGTTTTTAACATAAATGCTGTGCTACAGTCAAAAGGAATCTATGCATTTCAAATATTTAAAATGGAGAATTCTCAGTTTGTTGTTGTTATTAAAAAGAAATGATAGGGAGAAGGGGGTTGGCACAACCTGGAAAGGTGCTTGCCATTGAGCCCGAAGACCTGAATTACATCCCCATAATATACACAGAGGAAAGAGAAAATCAAGTTGGCCAAGTTGTCCTCTGACCTCTACACACGTGCCCATATATGCATTCACTCATATTCCTCCACACAGATAATGAATAAATGTAAAAGAGAGTCTAAATGTTACATCAATAAAAACATCAACCTGTGAATATGTATAATTTGATGTTGTATTCTGTAAGTGGAGTTCTAATTGGTCTCAATAATAAGAACCAATAGTCAGATACAGAGGAAAATGCTGAGAGATCAGAAAGAAGAAGGGGCAAGCCAAAGCCACCTTTACCTCATTAGCTTCCCAGTCGAAAAGGGAGCAAGTTCCTGTTTCTTCCAGCTTACATCCTCTCTCTGCCCAGTCATTTCACTTCCTGTCTATCTATACAGACTCTAGACCTCTTTGTTAGGAAGTGGCAAGCTACAACCTCTGATCTTCAGAGGAGCTTTATTTGTACGAGCATGATATCATGACAGTATCCTTTTAAAATTAAATTTAATTCTAAAACAGAAACTTACCATCAACAGTTAATCTGAAGTTCAATTTCTAGGGCTGGAGATGTGGCTCTGTGGCTAAGACTGCATACTGTTCTTGCAGAGGACCCAAGTTCAATTCACAGCACTCACATTATGCAGCTCAGAAGCGCTTATAACTCCAGATCTAAGGGCGCCTTTATCCTCGGGCATGTGCACATATACTAACATATACACATAAAAAAGTTTAATAATGAAGCTCACTTTCCTGCTAGCCTCACTCTTCTCCACCGCCTATGGAGTAGACCCTCTAGTTCTTTCTGTTTTAGCTTTTAATATTAGTTACTTCTCAGTTGCTATGACAAAATACCAGAACCACAAAGACTTAGAGAAGGAAGGATTTATTTGAGCTTATAGTTCCAGAGAAAGAAGGGTCCATCACTGTCTTCACAGGGAGGTACAGTGGCTGGAGCAGAAGATTTGAGGGTTTATATCTTCAAATGAAACCATGAAGCTGAGAGAATAAACTAGAAATGTACCAACCTTTTAAAATTCAAAGTCCACTCCAGACACCTTTTCCAGCAAGTTCTTGCCTCCTAAGCTTCCCTCAAAGAGCACCACCCAGGACCAAGCATTTAACTAGCAGACAGTGTGGGGGAGGGAGCACCACTCAGAACTAAGCATTTAAATAGCAGAGACTATGGGGGTAGGAGCACCACCAACTGAGGACCAAACATTTAAATGCCAGACTACTGGGGTTGGGGCATTCTCATTCAAATCACTTCACTGTTTTCTTTTCTGTTGTTGTTGTTTGTTTTTTGTGTTGTTTTGGCTTTTGTTTTTGATTTTCTCTGAATCCAGCCCCATTTTCTATCTGCCCAGGAAAACATCTTTCTAATTTTCACCCTAGATTACCGTGGCTGACATGTAGTATAGATTTTATGGGGTATACTCTCATTTATTAGAGAAGAGGGTAAAGATGATGTTAGGTAGTGATTAGACATGGAAATAAGCAGAATGAAAAGGAAATGTGCCCACTGTAACAGCCTGTTTGGAGGTTCCAGCCAGGCAGCACAGCCACTCATATATCCTTGACCAGGGGCTAGACCTTTTCTATTGATAAAATAGTTTCATCTGCTAAGTGTGCAGCTTCCAGAAAGTTACACATGGAATGACAATGGAGGAAGAGGATACCACCTAACTATCCATGTCAACCAAAACAACCCCAGCAATTCATAAGTTAACAGATCTATTTACCTTCATATCTAACATGCACCCTCCCCAATGAAAGCAAAACAGAAGGTTTGTATTAAAAGGCATATTCCCTGGTAAGGAGTTACAGCCTTCCTAGGAATGCTGACTCAATCTGAATCTGCCTGACCATTTAGGAGCTCTTCATGGTTATATTTGCCCAAGCACCCTCACAGCACAGTGTTGGAACTAAATGACAGATGTTTCATCTTAAACATTACTTAAAGGGAAACCAGCATTACTCTGTTGATCACTCCAAAGCATAACTGATACCTAAAAGGAGATTTTAAAAGACTTTATTATTAACATGAAATTAATACAACTCATGATATCATAGACAATGAATTCAAGATAAACGCATTGTAAAATTTAACCTACTTTCTGTATGAGGAACAAAACTCCATTCACACGGGATAGGGTGGGGATCCCGAAATTCCTTGCTTGCTCCTTTTCTTGCTCCACATGATGACATAGCCAGCCAAAAACCTGACACTTCTCAGACACGGTGATGCTTTGCCTAGATTTACACTGTCTGGTATCATAGCCACTAGCCACATGAGGCTGTTTGAAATGTCTGCTCCAAATTGAAATGAGTTGTACATGAAAAATCCATACCAGAGTTCAAGTCTTGGTACATGCATAAGTTTTCTATGGCTCCTATAAAAACTGAATACGTGGTTGGCAATGTAAACGACTCCTATATTATTTCACAGTTCTACAGCTAGCAGCATTAGCCCTTCCTCTCCTTAGCATCCCTGAGGCCAACATGAAACTTCCCATGGCTTCATCCTTTTCCAAAGGCTCTGAACATGAGTCCACCTCCCAGCACATTCAACTTCTTGAACTGAATTGCTTGGGAGATAGAGCAGGAGTCTTTTGTCTTTCCTAGCTGTTAGCTAGAAGTTTCTCACCTCCAATGGCACCCTGCATTTTTTGTCACATTCTCACCTCTACCCTCAAACCAGCAAGTACACATTGTAGCCTGGGTTTGACATGATTTCTCCCTCTGCCATGTCTTTAGTCTGAGAACATCGCCTAATCTTAAGAACCCTTGTAAAAGCCCAAGGTAGTTTAGAGTAGGGCTATGGCTCATGCATATATATGTTACATGTGAGAGCAGTAAGGTCGTTTTAAGTTTAAGGCCGCCAGGATTATAAGAGACTGCCTTAAAAACAAACACACAAACAAAGAGCTCATGAAGACTCAGAGTTGTAGCTCAATGCATGGTGAGGCCCTGGGTTTAATACACCATAGTCAGGAAACAACTGTAATACCTGTAAAATACCTTTAAACATTCCTTTCAGCTGGCCTAGTAACTCACTCTTGAAATCCTAGCACTAGGGAGGATGGGCAGGATTGCCATGAGTTAAAGAACAGGCTGAGCTACATAGTAAGTCCCAGATATTCTGGGCAACTTGGTTAGAACCTGTCTTAAATGATTTTTTTAAACAGCTGGGGATAGAGTCCAGTGATAGAGATAGAGTACTTTCTTTGTGTATACAAGCTCCAGGTTCAATCATCAGCATGGAAAATAATAAAGATATGCTAGGTGTATGTATTGACCACTATGAAGACCTTTTATCATTAAACTATGAAAATAAAACAGTACATCTAGAAACAAACAAACAAAAACTGTGGGAACTGTTGCTCTGTAGAGTGGTTTGCATTAACTAAAATTCACTGTACCTCTAAATTTATTCTACTGCCCTGTTATTTGAAGATAGGAGAACATAGAACTTAGTTCCTAGTACCAGTAACAGAAATAATCATATGTACATATAATAATAAAACAACATATATACATATATATATATATATATATATATATGGGGATTAAGTAGAGTTAGATATAGATAGGTAATTTATCTATACAATATAAATATAGATCAATTTTGGATTCATGTATATGTTATATAAAACACACACACAGACCCACACTATATTATATGCACATGTATACACACACACACACACACACACACACACACACACTTTATTTCCTTTTCTTTAGACCATGATAAGCCCCTGAACAGCAACTTCTCCAGGACAGGGTAACAGTAGCATAAAGTTAAAGTGAAAAGATATTTATGTTGAGGATAAAACACAGAATGGTGTTCAATGGAATGTTACAGGCTTACTTTAAACCATTTGATTCATGCTCGAAAATCACTGGAATATAATTTTAGAATAGAGAAAATTATGGCAGATTAATTGTGTTTAACAATCACCAAATATTCACATGCCTATGTTTTTAAGCAATTTTGAAATGTATGGATGCCTCTATACTAGAATGATTTTGAAGTATTTATATCATGTATAGAGGATTTATTTTCCTTTCATATAAAAGCTATGACTTTTCACAAATATATATATATATATATATATATATATATATTATATAGTTTTAAGTATCTGAGTTGTACTATAAAAATATTATTTTACTATTTAAGAAAGGAACTCATGTCATTAAACCATTAAACTGCAGTCTTTACCTTTAAATACACCTGAAAAATTCCTTTTTAATATGTAGGGCACTTTCAGGCTCTAGGGATCAACACATACATGTCTTTAGGAGCTATTCTGCTATCATACTGTGAAAATACAAAAGGGTTTATTATCAACTTTTAATAACTTGTTGGGATTATATTATTAAAAATATAATGGTTTGAGCAAGGTATCTCTCCATACAGAATGGGCTCCACTAAGTCAGCTTGTGCATTAGTGTTAGATCTTGAACCCACTGCCAGTGGCCTCATATATTGCCCCAGTCACACCATTGTCATCTATATTAAGTCTAGTTCAGTCTTATGCAGGCTTCTCATTTGTCAGACCTGAGTCAGTGATATCCCCCTAGCTTAGGTTAGCTGATTCTGTGGGTTTCCCCATCACGTTCTTGACTCCTTTGTTCATATTATCGCTCCTCCCTCACTTAGATTGTACTCCAGGAGCTCGTCCCATTGGTTAGGTGTGGATTTCTTCATCTGCTTCCTTCTCTGTTTCTGGAAGAGGGTTCTCTGGGGTTGTAGATTGTAGGCTGGGTATCTTTTGCTTTATGTCTGGTATCCACTTATGAATGTGTACATACTATATGTACTAGGTATAGGCGTGGGGGAGCTTGGTCCTGCCTCACAAGATGATGGAACAGACTTAGTAGAATTCCTAGGGGAGGCCTTACCCTCTCTGAGGAGCAGATGGGAGGTGGGGGATGTTGAAGGCAGAGAGAAAGCTAACTGGGAATGGTGTGGACTTTTGAAACTGCAAAGGTCACCCCAGTGACATACCTTCTCCAAAAGGCCACCTATTCCAATTAGGCCACACCTCCTATTCCTTCCTACACAGTTCCACTAACTGGTGACCAAGCATTCAAACAACTGAGCTTACATGGGCCATTAGCTCTTTCATACCACCTCACACAGCAAAACATGGTACAAAGAAACCTCTTCTTTCATATTCAAGATATCCCACCAGATTCAATATGAGGCAGAAGCAGGCATAGATTGCCTCTTCTAAGACAGAATCTGGGGAGGACCACATCCCCTCCCAAGAATACTAGTTCCTACTGGCCTCCCTCCATGGAACCATGGCTGTTTTATTTCGTGGTTTGATTTTCAGTGGTTGGCACATAGAAAGCTCTTCTAGTGAATGTCTACTTAGCCAACTGATTCCAGGTGCCAGTTACAGCACATTGAAAGAAATAAAATTCAATTTTGGAAAGTAAAACAACTACCCGACCCCAATTTCCTAACAATGATAAACATTTACAAACCATTGGGTGGCAGTCTTCATTTGGAGCTGTAAACTGAATACTTAATGGTTGTATTTTTATGAGTCAAGAGAGCATAATGCTTCTGTAAAAAATAATGCTTTTTACCAGATGAACATTCTAATTAACCAAGCGTTTTTATTGTTTATATGATTAAACCAGAAACCATCAAATCTGTGACTGTTTTCAAAATGAAATTTTAAAAATATTTTCTGAATGTACCACTTTGTGTGGTACTTAGTTTCTCATGAGCTAGTCCCTCAATACTCAATGAGCTAAAGAGCCTACCTGGAGCCATGCTTCAGTTTCTTGGATGCACCAGGCTTCCAGTCTGAAGGCTCACCCTGTAATAGTGAGACAACATCTGTGACACTTTCCAAGTCCATCAGCTACCTAAGGTAAGGACCCTGTGAGGAAAAGTTAGAGGTGCTGAGAAAGCCCACCTTCTGGAAGGTTCTCTCCTGCCAGACATCATCCTGAGGAATAATACAATAGATTCATTTTGCCCATCCATTTTTTCCCTGTAATCTTCCTGATTCCAAAGAATGTGTGTATCCATAAAAAGATTATACAAATAAACAATTAAAAGGTGATTTGCTAATTGGAGGGCTTGATATGCAGAATGAAGCACTCTTCAAAAATCTATTGTCATGCCTTTCTGGACTTTATTGCTTATCAGCACTTTTTCCCCCCTCAAGAAAAACAAAATAGCAACATTTGTTCAAGGGGGAAAAAAGCAAACTGTTTCTTCCTTTCTTATTACTTTTATTGTTCGGGGTTTCTTTTAGACTATAATGTGGCATTGTGATTTTGAGATGGAAAAGAAATCCCTTGTCTTTCAAACATAAGAATGCGATTGTATGCTATTGTTGCCAATGATGAGCTAAAGAGGTTAATGGATCACAGAGTTGGCAAGCGGCCATCTCTCCTACTGCTCCTTATATTACACATTGTACATGTGGCTGTTGCTGCTGAGCTTATGATTTTGTCTGAGTAGATGGTAAATAAGTTTGTGGAGATTTAACTTATTTCTTCTAGAACTCAACAGCTCTTTCCTTCAGGGTATTGCCTGACAGCTTCAAAATGTAGTTTGAAATCTAAGTCCATTACCTTTTGAGTTGATGGTAAAAATGGGTCCAGGAAAGGAGGTGAGGCCGGCTTCTGAATGAGAATCTAGAACTATTTTGTCTAATGGATAGCAGCCGAACTTTCATTTCCAGACAGACAGAATTCACACAGTGCCATGGCCACAATAGAAAGGACAGATATAGGAGAAAGCACACCAATTTTCTAGTTTTGTTCCCCTTGATCCTCCTCATAGCACTAATTAAGAGAACTAATTAACTGCCCCCAGATTGCTTCAACTTTTAATGCCACAACTGTCATTTGAAAACAGACAAGCTCTCCTGAGCAATAACGTTGTATTTTCTTCCTAAAGTACTTGTGCATTTGTACAGTGCAAAGTATGCAAGAAACAGAGGCACTATGAAAGCAGCACAAACCAGTTTCCAGGTGAGATCCCTTGCACCCAGCAGAGGCACGGAAGGCAGCAAATAGAATCCTTCCCTGGCCTGCCATTCTGCTGGAGGCAGGGGCCAGGACAGAGGCAGTAAATTGGGAAGGCTAGTGTGCCTCTGAGCTTTGTAACTCCAGACCCCCAAGAAGGCTGAACCCCGCCTGGCTGGGCTCCTTCTTCTTCCTAACTAGGCGATGATCGCCCCCTGTGACTCTGAAGGCACACAGCAGCCCAAAGCACGGCGGTGGTTGAGGCCACCAGCCCCTCCTAGCCTCCAGCACACTCACCTGGCATGCTGAAGTCAACGTGGTCTCTCTGGACCCCTGTGTGCTCCCCGCCCCCCGCCCCCCCGCCCCGCCCCGCCCCGCTCCGCTCCAGCTCTGGGTCTAGCTCCCATCAACACAGCAGAGAGATCTGTCTGTTTCAGCTCCTCAGACACTGGGTCCCTTCGATTTTTATGTGACCAGTGTCCTGCCATCCCAGTCACCTCTGCAGGTTCTCAAAGCTGTGATCTTATGTTGCTCAGGAGCCCTGGCCACCCATTTTGCAGCCACACTGTGATAGCCAAAGCTTCCTGTTCCCGGGTGGGACATTCAGTGTCCCAGCCTCATATCCTCCACCTCTGGGTTTATCTTCCTCTTCCCCCGGCTTCAACCCCTAAGACCAGGCCCTCCCCATGACGCTAGGGGCTCCTGTGCTTGCGCCCACGTCCTAGCCAAAGGCACCTGCACTCTTTCCCCCACCCTTTTCCTTCTCTTCCCTTTCCTCTAGGTCTCCCAGCCGCCCGGCAAGCACAGGAGCGGCCACTGGAGGAGGAGCAGAGGGAGGAGGAGAGCGCAAGAAGGAGAAGGGGCGGGGTGGGTGGGAAGAGAGCCGGGAGGGTGTGGACTGGCAGCCACTCTGCAGCTGGTCGCCCGGGACCTGGTTCCTCCCGCGAGCCGAAGTGATGGAGGGGAAGATATCCTCTTAGACACACGCGCGCGCGCGCATCCAGCTGGGCACGTCTCCTGGAGGAAGCAGCCGGCTGGAGCGCCGGGGACCGGGCGGCGGCCGTGACAGTGCGAGCGGCAGGGAGTCCGAGGTTCTCACTGCTTGGCGCCGGCCGCAGGAGGACGCAGGGAACGAAGATCGCAGCTGCACTGACTGTTGCTCTTTTGGACGCATCCCGAGGGACCGAGCTTCCTGACATTGTCACCGCGGACGCCAGAGTCTCTGCCTCTAGCCTGCGTGATCTGGTTCTGTGCCGGTGCCTGTGCTGGGAGAGGAGGATGCGAACCTCCTCCCGCAGAGCTCCTGCGGTCCCCTTAGCTACGCGGACTCGGGTTCTGGCGACTGCCCCTGACGTTTCTGTGCTGCGGGAGCGCGCCCTGCTGCACCTGGCTCCAGCCTCCCAGGGAAGTGCGCGAAAGGCGTCCTAAACTCCACTACTTCTCGCCCCTCAGCTTCTTGCTCCCGCCCCGGACCTAGCAGCCACCGCTGTCACCGCCCCAGAGTGGGAGCCCTCCCTGCTGGCACTCACGCGCAGGTACAGCGCTGCTTGCCTGCCCTCCTTGCCCGCTCACTCGCAGCTGACACCTAGCCAGATCATCCCAAACTATAGAACAACTGCCACTGCGACCGCGGGAAAGGCTGGTGACCGGGCGCTACGGTTCTGGGCCACCACTTCCCAAACTGCCGGCCCTCTCCGAGGTTGTCGCCACTGGAAATGACGGTGAGTGAGCAAGGCACGCTGCCCTTCTTGCTAGGGAGAGAGGGAGGGGATTCGCGGCTGGGACCTTCTGGGTTTGTGGGGAAGTGACAAGCAGAGTCGCCTAGAGGAGGCATCCCTCTGGCCAAAGCACTTTGCAGAGCACGGTTTTCCTAGGCGCCTCCTGCGGAACACTTTGAACCAAACCTCCTTTCCTGGGGTTAGGGTTAAACTAATGGGACAAGAGAAACAGCGGGAGCAATTGCTGGAGTGAATTTAGATAGTAGGTCGGCCTCCAAGCTTGTCCGCCTGCCAGCCCGCCGCCTGTCTGTCTTCCCAGAGACCTGCATCCAGCGCTCTACTAGAGTCAGATGAAGAACTCAGTGATGATCGCTCAGCAGAGTTTGGGGGTTCGCGCTTGGCCACCTCTGGGGTGATTGTATACTGTCATGTGGAGTTATAAGGTAGCTTTAGGGGCAGCGGGATGCACCGAGGCCCGAGCAAAGGGCACACACAGTAGGCAGAAGTTCCATTGGTGGTAGTGGATGCCTGCTCTTGGGGAAGACCCCCACTAGTCGTAGGGTCATTTCCCATTCCCTCAAGTCTCACTCAGGGCAACCCTTCTCTCTCTCTCTCTCTCTCTCTCTCTCTCTCTCTCTCTCTCTCTCTCTCTCTCTCCTCTTTCGGTGGGTGCAATGGAGGGGGGCGATCAATTTATTATTACTAAGAGGTCTGCAGCCACTGTGACCCACTGCAGGCTGACCCCTGCCTCCTGTGTGTGAATGACTTTACTCCAGTTCCAGTTGCACATGGCGCAAATCTCTGGAGCTCCTCCTGAGTCTTTACATCTTGGTGGGTTCCTCTCCTCTCAGGCGTCCCTTCTTGAGTGCATCCACCCAAGAAAGCTACTGCTGGAATATGGGTGGTCTTCGTTAATTCGTGCCCCCCTTTTCTTCTCTCTCTTGCTCTTCTTTGCCTCTGTCTCTCTATCTGTGTCTCTGTGTGTAGCTATCTCTCTGTCTCTCTCTGTTATTTCATGGGAAAGACTGGCTCTTAAGGGGATATTTAATGTTTGTAAAGTGCTTTATATCATATTACTTCGTGGGTGCATTTAATGGCCCCACGACTCTCTTCTGATTTATGTAAGTGAAACCTGATAAATAGTATGCAGGTTCTAGGGTGGGAACAATATGGGTGGGCATCCTCTGGGTGACACTGCTCCTTTCTCAACCGATTTGCTGTCAGTCATAAAAAGTGACTGCCTCGAAAGGGTTTTGTTCAATGTTCTCTACATATTCCAGAGCTTTGGACAGGCGTTTCTATGGTACAATTCAATTCAAACATATCTGTCTCCTTTTCAAAGAAACTGCTGAAGATGATAAAAAAGTGATCACCAAATTTAGATATCAAATATGACTGTTTAAAAATCTAATATTGCTATTAATTACAATACATTTTGAAGTTACCTTTGTTCTTGTGCTTCATGAGCTTTTTTCTCTATATTCTTAAATTAGTGAAGTTCTTAGCAGGAGAAATATAAGCTCCTATCCTTGCCTTTTCCACCATTCTTGTTTACAAACGGTACTGTTTGAAGGGCCTGGGTCAGTTGACATAGGCTTCTCAGGGAAAAGAAAGCCATTTGCCAGTGAACTGTGCTAAAACACAAGGCACTGAGACAAGAAACAACAATGGGAGGAAACTATTGTTTACCTGCAACTGTCTTCACTGCAATGCATTAACCATGGCAAGAATTAAAGCTCTGGCCTCTCCTAAGTTACCCTAGACTACTTAAACATGTTCTTTCCTCAATTAATAAAACAGAAGCAGGCATTCTTACTCATGCAAAATATTTTCAAATAGATATGCCTAAACTACTCATGAGGGGAAGTGTGGGCAGAGTGTTCAGTGACTGGTCACGGCAGGTACTGGGTGCTGATTTTTAATTGAAACCAGACCTCAATCTTAATGTTTGAAGTGGCTTCTCTGACATCTTTGTGAGGAGGCTTTGCTCAGCCTCTGGAGGAGATGCTGCCTTCACTATCCTTGCCACTTTGCAGGCATACCCAGATGTTTTTGAATGAATAACTTTTCTCCTCGCTGAATTTGCACTCATTCAGAAAGTCTTCCTTGAGCACATGAGCGCACATAATAAGCATATCTGAGCTGGGGCGTTAATTTAAAACAAGGAAGGATCATTGCTAGAAGCGAGGTATTTGCTCCTACTCTGGGTGAGTTGAACTGAACAGCAGTGGCTTTCTTAAGAAAGCAGTATCATCCCCAAAGTAGATGACCAACCAACAAAGAGCTGTTGACTCAGGAGTCACAGGAGACACTTAAGTATCTAACTTTGTTTTCCAACTAAGTCATTATTTTTACCCGACTTGTTTGTCATTTAGATGACTCAACTTCACAGAGCTGTTTTGTCTCTAACCTTCTGGCTGTCTGTAGCGGTTGTGAGAGCAAGTCATGAAGCTGCACTGGGTCTCCTTTCCAGCTCTGTCTCTCTGTGTGTGCACTTCTGTGGAGCAGTGCCAGATCTCAATACATCATTAGCATTCACTTATGAATAAATGCAAATCTTCTTGTTGCCTCAAAAAAGGAAAGTTGGATTCATAGAACAGTGTTTTGCTTCCTCATTTCCCCATCCCTATATTTTTCTAATCTCGGCAACAGTAACATTTCTTAATAATGCAATTATATGCAAATGAGGACGTTAACAAAAAACGATTGTTTAGGTTCTCTTTTAGAGGAAGAAAAATGCAACTTCTTATAAAAATTTTAGTTGGGGAGAATTTTCTATGACTCTCCTGGAATACCTTAGCAGAATAATTTTTTATGGTAGTGGCCTTCATTCGTGAATAAAATAACTCTTTCTAGTAAAAGATGCTACTTACTGGTGAAGAGAATGCTTTCTCAAAAGGACTAGAACATGTTTATGAACATAATGTGAGCTGTAACACTTCAGAGTGTCACTGAGATTATATACTTAATATCTTCTATGCATAATTTTACATTTCTGTGCAATATTTTATTGTAATAGTAAAATATTGTAATAGAGTGGTTATTGTTTGGTAATGTGAGGAATGTGGGGACAGAAAAATATAATGAAGTGGAATAATTGTTCAAATCACAAGTTTCTCTCCATTCAAGTCCTGTCCCCTCTCTTTTTGAGGGTGATAAAATAGAGGAAAGTCAAGGCCAGAATGATTTGCTTTATGGACTGGAATGCTGCTACTTAGAATAGTAGAGCATTTAGATTTTTACATCAACTTAATATGAAGTCTTTAAAGCAAGCAAAGCTGTACATTTTTTTTTTGGTCCAGGAATCCAATTAGTTGCTGACAAATTTTTCTTTCTCTATAATCCAAGTTTTTTTCTGAGACCCATGATTCAATCCTAACTTTTACAGCTGAAGTATAATTAAAGCAAGATAATAATGAGTACATTTTAAGTTACTGATCAAACACACTTCAAAATACTTGACAATTGTTAGAAAAATTACATTTGGAAATCCCTCTAAATAATGTACAGGTAAGGATAAACATCCTTTCTAAATCGTATATGCAAGTTTCATTATCTGCCTTATTATTTATTAATATTTTGTGCAGTGGATCATTTTCCATTATTTTGTAAAGTTTTATGAAAGAAAGCTGTGCCTGTAAGAAGGCTGTGTCTGTGTTTAGAAGTGTTTGAAAAGTCATTTTTACCAAGGTTTATAGGTAAATAGATGCAAATATATGTATACTCACATGTGTGCATATATATAATATATATCTTTGTTTTTCCCTTTGTGACATAAGTGATTTGTGAAGTGAGCCTCATCCTTAGAGTGATACTTACAAGGTTTCACATTTGGTATAAGAATTTTAGAGTGATAAACTTTTATGAACAATTTGATTAAGAAAAACATGAAAACCACAAGTACATAGGCAACACTTTCTAAAAATACTCTAGTAATAATAACTCACTTATTTCTGCAGCCTTTTTGTCATACCCCATATGCAGAGAGAAAACATATATAACTACCATGCCCATTTTGGAGATGAGGTAATCTGGCTTCATCTCATTAAATGGGAGTCATATCTCTAGAGCTAACAAATGGTGAAGCTGATACTTGATCCAGGTATATTCCAATACTATTACAATTCCACTGCTTCTGAATAGTTCTTTAAGTTTACTTAAATAAATTATGTGTTTGCTAGTTTTTGTTAACTTTACACAAACTAGAAGAAATCTCAGTTGAAGAATTGTTTCCATCTATTTGGCCTGTCACATGTCTATGGGTTATTGTCTTGATTAATGATTGATGTGGGAGGCCCCAGCCCACATGGGTGGACCCAACCCTTATCAAGTGGTCCTCAGCAGCTTTACTCCACAATCTCTGCTTCATTTATATGGGTTTTTAACTTAGAGTAAATTCTTCAGAAACTCACAGGGAAGGTGATTGTAATGGAGCAGTGACATAGCCTGAACCTGAGCAGAGCTGGAGTGTGGTACTGCAACTTAATGTAGTTTTTAATGGACTCAGTAATTTCCAAAGGTCCAGCTACTTTAAAATTAGGTAACTTTGAGAACTGATGATATACTTAAGCAGTTTTAATAGCATAGATTAACAGATACTGAATGTTTTATGCTTCCCATAATATCCTTATAATGTGAACTTCTTACACTAAGGTCAATGATATGTGTTACTGTAGGGTGCATGCCAAAGAAATCTCAGTTTTATAAAAGGTATGAGGTGTAACTTAGCCTTGTCAACATCATCTCCATACAGTAGGCACACTATTGTTGGCTCCTACTTGAATTGAAGCAGACTATTCCACAAATTACCTGTCCAAAGGCAAAACAAAAACAAAACCAAAAACCTTTCAAACATTTCTATATTTGCATTGTGTATTTTATAATCATAATACCATTCAGTGTTTAAAAGACATTTTTCTACTTCATGTTGGTCTCAGTCATCATCTATGAACCATATTTGAAGTCATGTGGAATAATAACATTTGTGAAATGGAGTGGTAGAACAAAAAAAAAGGAATGTGAAAAAATAAATTGATTCAAACACTTCCATTTATAAATAGGGAATTATGCATATAATCATGCCTTTTTATTTTAGTAAGACATAAAAGACATGATTAGCATTAAATAACAGGACCTTTAAAGTGTAATAAGAAAGCACAACCATCCTATCATAAATACTAGTGGTCTTGCCATTTGAGTATAGTTTGGGGAACTATTTGCAAACATATTAAAAATGTCACTGTGATGCTTTCTGGCATAGCTAGCTAACTCAAGTCACTGAAGAAACTGAAACTCACAGTAATCTAATGTGCCTTGACACTGGCATTCATCATAATATAAGTACTATTTCAGGCAGAGCTGGGTGGGCTGGAATCTGGTTAACTACTGCTTGTTTGTGACCTCCTTGGAGCAAGTTGCTTAGACTTTCGAATTCTTACTAAGCTTAGATGTGAGAGAAATATCATTTGTCGCCTGTTTTATAATCTATACAAAATACCTAGCACAGAGCATCAGATATGAGTCAGTGTTTGATCATGCTGACAGCATCATCATCTTTAGCATCACTATGACAGCATCAGGAGGATTAAATGGAACAGCCATGTGATACCCAATATGCATAGGGTTGGATATGTCTGTAAAGTACAGATTCTGTGAATTCTCTTAGAGCTGAGGGAAGATCACAAGGAAAGACATTTCAAAACTTAAGTTTAATTACTCAACTTGAGAGCCCATGTCTAACATAGAATACGAGAGGCTGGGAGCATAGCTCACTGTCAGAGCATTTACTCAGCATGCTTGAGGCTAAAGGTTCCACCATAAGAACCAACAAGAATTCAGGCAGGGATATGGAACTTGAGAGAAGGCTCAAAAGCTCATGGGTCAGCTAAGTCACATTCTTTTAATATCTGGCTGTAACTCTTTTGTCCTGTTTTGTTTTGTTTATTTTTGTGTTTCACAATGGTATTTCCCACTTTATCTTTTAGTAGGTTCAGTGTGGCTGGGTTTATGTCTTTGATCCATTTTGATTTAAGTTTTGTGCAGGGCGAAAGGATTGGGTCTATCTGTAGTCTTCTACATGTTTGCATACAGTTATGCCAGCACCATTTGCTGAAGAGGTTCTCTTTGTTCCAGTGTATATATTTGGATTGTTTGTCAAAAATCAGGTTTTCATAGGTGTATGGGTTAGTATCAGGGTTTTCAATTCTATTCCATTGGTCTACCTGTCTATTTTTGTGCCAATACCAAGCTGTTTTCAGGACTATAGCTCTGTAATAGAGCTTAAAGTTAGGGATGGTGATGCCTCCAGAAGTTCCTTTATTGTACAGGGTTGTTTTGGCTATCCTGGGTCTTTTGTTTCTCCATATAAAGTTGAGAATTGTTTTTTCAAGGTCAGTGAAGAATTGTGTTGGGATTTTGATGGAGATTACATTGAATCTGTAGATTGCTTTTGGTAAGATTGCCATTTTTACTATGTTGATCCTGCCTATCCACGAGCATGGGAGATCTTTCCATTTTCTGGTATCTTCTTTAATTTCTTTCTTTAGAGACTCAAAATTCTTATGGTACAGGTCTTTCACTTTTTTGGTTAGTGTTACTCCAAGGTATTTTATGTTGTTTGTGGCAATTGTAAAGGGTGATGCTTCTCTGATTTCTTTCTCCACCAATGTGTCATCTGTATATAGTAGGGCTACAGATTTTTTTTGAGTTAATCTTGTATCCTGCCACTTTGCTGAAGGTGTTTATCAGCTGTAGGAGTTCCCTTGTTGAGTTTTTCGGGTCACTTATGTAGACTATCATAACATCTGCAAATAGTGAGAGTTTGACTTCTTCCTTTCCGATTTGTATTCCCTTGATCTCCTTTTGTTGTCTTATTGCTCTAGATAGAACTACAAGGACGATATTGGAAAGGTATGGAGAGAGTGGACAGCCTTGCCTTGTTCCTGATTTTAGAGGAATTGCATTAAGTTTCTCACCATTTAATTTGATGTTGGTTGTTGGCTTGCTGTAAATTGCTTTTATTATGTTGAGGTATGTTTCTGGCCTGTAACTCATTATGCAGACTCAGCTGGCCTCAAATGGGGAAGACTCCCCCTGTATTTGCCTCTTCAGTGCTGTGGTTCCAAGCATGTACCTCAATGCCCAGCTTGAAGTCCTTCCCGGCCTGTCCTGATAGTGCTCTGCATTATATGTTCTCTGACACAGGTACAGCAAAGGGGGAGAAGTTTCTATTAAAGCCACCAAAATATTCATCAGTCTCTTTACATTTGATATCAACTAAGTTGGGGCATACACAGACATTCTTTTTGACTCCTATAATTTACATTGCATAGATAGAATTCATTGTATAAAGAGAAAAATATTTGTCTGGATTGTCATCACTAAACAGGTTACTTCTTTTAAAGGTTCATTTTAGTTATTTTTAGTAATTAATTTAACATAGAAACTCAATCTATCAACCATGTCTTAAGATCATAAAGCTTAGATGCTCACAATCTTCTACCTAATTTTTATCTATTGAAGTAATAAAAAATGATATCCCACATTCATTCAATAGTTCCAAAATCTACCCCATGCCTATTTATTTTCCATACTTCTTTGCCACACCCATTTCCCTTAAAGAGTTTAGATAAAAGTTCATCTCTTGGTTTGTCATAAAACAGTCTTTTCACATGTGTATATAATACCTGCTTAAGCAATGAATTAAACTACATTAGTTTTACCAAACTTCCATGTCTATTTTTAAGTATGTTTTAAAAGGTCTGTTGGTAGCCTGCTGACATTGGATGTAGTAGTGGACATGACTCTGAATGAAATTAACACTTCCACATCTGACCAGACAGCTGCCCAGGACCCCAAAGTCCTAACCAGCTCAATTTTATGAGCTAAAGGAAACAATACTGGACTAGAAGGCACCAAAAGGAAACTTCTTCTCAAAGACACAGCATGGGAAATTGACAAATCTGTGAGTGACAAGGCTCTGAGTGACAAGATTCTGTGAGTGACAAGGCTTTGTGAGTCACAAGTCTTCGTGAGTGATGAGGCTCTGAGTCACTAGTCTCTAAGTGACAAGCCTCTGTGAGTGACAAGTTTCTGAGTGACGAGCATCTGTGAGTCACAAGGCTCACTGAGTGACAAACCTCTGTGAGTGACTAGATTTTGTGAGTAACAAGCCTCTGAGTGTCATGTCTCTGAGTGACAAGGCTCTCAAAGTGACAAGTCTCTGAGGGACAAGCCTATGTGAATGGCAAACCTCTATGAGTGTCAAAATTCTCTGAGTGACAAGCCTCTGTGAGTGACAAGCTTCTGTGAGTGACAAGTCTTTTGTGAGTGACAAGCCTCTGAGTGTCAAGCCTCTGAGTGACAAGTCTGAATGACAAGCCTCTGTGAGTGACAAGGCTCTTTGAGTGACAAGTCTCTGTGAGTGACAAGCCACTGAGTGGCAAGTCTCTGAGTGGCAAGCCTCTGAGTGGCAAGTCTCTGAGTGGCAAGTCTCTGAGTAACAAGCCTGTGTCTGGATTCCTCCTCTCAGGAAAATGCCCAGCAAGCTTCTATCATTTCCCTGATCATGGACTGTTTTTCTCTAGGACAGGGCTTTGCTGGATTGTGATCTTTCACCCATATGTTCATGGCATTCAACCCATAATGTAAAGAGACAGGGCTTCTTTCTGTGGGCATCTCAGAATTCATAAAGCAGAAAATTGAGACACTTGACTGGGCAGGAAGGGTCAGAGGAAGACGACGGAGGCAGCAAACAGGACAGGTTCAGGGCATGAGAGACTCATGGTCAGTGGGCATGTAGATGTTTGATTGAAAGACTTGTATTTATTTTATTCTGTTAAGTATGGTTCTATAACACTGTTTCTGAATGGACATGAGATGTATGGTGTCCCCATGACATCTATATCTGACTCTTTAAGGTGAAATGTAATGTTTCCTATGTCTTCATAGCGATGCCAGGCTTACCAAAAACATTAGTATTAGATGTTTTGTTATTTTCTGGTTTTATTTGGGTAGAATTTACTGATCAGATGTTTGTGTTAGTATCTTACCCTATCCACTTTGAAATGGATAAGTAGAGACAGCCAGGGGTTACTATGGCAATGTCTAGTTTTAGAGATTTGAAATTCTTCAAAATAATGGACTCCCCATCCTGTACATCAACACAGGGCTAGAGAAAATTCATGAAGTATTACTTTCTTCACACTACCTCTTCTTAAGTACTTTGTTATTCTGTTCTCACCTGTTGGCAAAGTCATCTACCTAGACAAGCAAAACAGTGAGGAACAAGAGTTTCAAGGGCCATCATCAGAAACAGACATACACTCATATTCCTCCTACTGCTTTATATTGGTGTGTGCTAGACACACAAGCACCCTGCGTCCTGAGCACCATTGTCTTACTAGCACTAACTACAGTTTTAGTTCAAGCCATTGAGAGGTCTCATCGGAATCATGACAACTGCTACATCAGCCTTGAGTCTCCCTCCTCTACAGTGCTTTTGAAATGCTTCTAACAATAAGCCTGGCCACACAATCCCCCTATTCATCCCTGCAGCATCCCCTTCCTTCAGAGCCAAATTCAAACTTAATATCCTTATTAGGTCAACCTTACGTTTCCAATGATACGGCCTAGGTTTCATCATCTCCTGTCACACTTCCAATGGTGTGCTTGTTTCCAAGAAGCAACGGCCCATGTCCCTGCAGCATCCATGCCTTTGTACACACAAGTATCAATGTTTATTGCTCTTCCAACACTTTCTCTTCCTCACCATGTCTATTCATTTTATTTCCTGTGTCTTTCTTTGAAGCTCATTCCCAAACAAGAATACACTAGATTTCTAATCACCTGCTATAGTATTGATCACACTCTGTGAATTTGAGACTGTTTCATATTTCTCTACCACGCACCATATACACACATGTTCCCCTGAAATGACCCTACACCTGTATCTCCAATGTGTCCATAGCATCTGGAATAAAGGAAGTACTAATTACATTTTTATGAAAAACAGCCTTCCTCTGCCTAACGTTATTATTCCGTTTTCTTACTTAGTAAATCTTTCCATTTATTTCAGTGCTCATTTGTTGAGTGACTGCTGTATGCCAAGGGGGAGTGCTTGATGTTGAAGACTTAATTCTTCTCTTAGGAGATGTGTAGGCTTGATGCTAAAACCAATTAGCAAAGAAGCAAGAGCCCATTTACATACTGAATGATGGGAAGAGGAAGCCATGAAGATGGCATGAGAAGACTGGGAGAGCCATCTTCTCTCTAGCTTTTCCCCAGAAATCCTTTACTCCAGTAATTTTAAGTGTCTTCTGTGAGCATCCATCAATCAAGATTATTTATTAATTTCAAGCATAATTCTGGAACTTTGTTTCTCTAGCAATGATCTATAAAGAATCATGCAGTTTTATTTTTATTTTATTCCTTCAAAATTAAGAAAGTTTCATATGGTTCCATGATAGTTGTTGAACTCATTTTTTTGAGATTTTTTCTATTAAGTCTCTTAACTAAGTATTATAATCATATTACATATTTAAGCTCATATTTATAATGCAGGAGACATATTTAACAAATTACTATGTATTTAATAATTCTGAAAATAATTCTAAGATTATTGGAGATAATTCTGAAATTAAATTACTTTATTGTGAACAAAATGGAAAACTCAATAAGATCAAAAGATAGGCTAATGACATATGATAATCCCATTACAGATGATTCTCTACAATGAAAGAAATATCAGCCTGTGAAACATATTTCATAGTAAACATGTGAAAACAAGGCTTTTAGATGTATGTAGCTATTGCCTCATAAGTAACCACAAATATGAATGAAATAAAAAATTCTCTTCAAAGACAAATAACATAATTTTTGTTTCAAAAATATCTCAAGCATACTATACTCTAATCATATTAACTTATTTAATATAGTATATAAACTAAAGACTGAGCAACCTCAGTTTTAAAATCCAGAATCTATAGTGCTTCAAAATGTAAAAGCTTTTTAGTAATGACATGATGCCACAAATGGAAAATTTCACATATGGGCTCATCTTACACAGCAGTAAAAACACAAGTGCACTAAAATATTGTGCAAAACATAAAGGAAAAAATAGGCTGCATGTCAAATGAATGGATTTTCTGCTTATTCTTGTTCCCATACCTAATATATACAAACAAATAATAATCCAAAATTGGAAAATTCAAGCATTTCAGATAAGGAATCCATCACCTGAACAAGTGTTTATTGACTTACTTGGTATATCTTTTCTGAAATCAGAAGCGAGAACATAATATTAAATATAGTGCTGGTTATTTCCTTATTTCCTTTGTAAATTACATAAAACATTAACAAATATTATTAATTATGCAGATATGAGAAACTTACTTTATATTTTTAAAGTGAGTGAAAAACTATTGTGCAAGAACTAAGTTAATCCTGCCAGCTGTCACTTAAAATTTTACTTTGAAGTTCTTGTTGTGAAGATTTAACAGCATTTTAATTTTTAGTTGCTTTATTTAATTTGTTTATTGTATGTGTGTACCCCTGTGCCAGAGTGAGCATAGTACATACATGTGGAGGGCAGAGGATGGTCTGTAGGGATTTGTTCTCTCCTTTCACCTTGTGCATCCTAGAAATTGGATGCAGCTTATCATCTTTGGCTTTTAGATGTGTGTACCCTTTACACAGAGAAACAGATGGCCTGAGTAACTAAGAGCTCATGGACCCCAGTCTGACATCTTGGGAACCAGCATAGGACGGGACCAGGCCCCCTGAATGTGGTTGTCAGTTAGGAGGCCTGGGCATTCTGTAGAGCCTCTGGTAGTGGGACCAGTATTTATCTCTAGTGCACAAATAGACTTTGGGAGCCCATTCTCCCATGGAGGGATACTTTCTAGATACACAGGGGGAGGGGAGGGCCTAGGCCCTGTCCCAAATGAAGTGACAGACTTTGAGATTCCCCATGGAAGGCCTTACCCTCCCTAGGGAGTGGATGGGAGATGGGATGGGTGGGTCAGTGGAGGGCTCTCGGGAGGATGGGAGGGAGAGGGAACTGGGATTGGTATGTAAAATAAGATTGTTTCTAATTTAAATAAAATTAATGTTTCAAAATATTGAAATCTTGGAAAGTTGTGCATAAGACTTTTCTGTGTTATAAGTAGATCACCATCCAAACTTAAAGATGTTTGAACTGGAAATATGCTGAGAAAAATGCCATAAAGTCCCTAAAGTGACTAAGGTCATTTTGCATCCTATATCAAGCAGTCTTCTATACAGAGAGACCAGTCCTGGAAGCTTGGCCAGGGTGAGTTGTGCAGATATCCTGAGACTGTCCCTGGATAGTCTCGATGCCAGGCCCCATGAGATCCTAAAGGAAACTCAAAGAGAAATAGTTTTCAATATGTGGAGAGAAACTGAGGAGAGGAATTCATGGCTCCCCACAGTGGACAAAAGGGGGCATGGGGTCATCCCACTCAGTGACACCATTCTGTTAAGATAAATCTTTCTGCCAAAAGCCGCCTGAGCCCCACCGCCACATGTGCACTCTATGCCAGATCCTGATGTAGGAAAGTGCAACAGAGGTACATGATAGTCTCTGGGAATGTGGGACCTGGGGAACCTGCACCACTCATGTGAAAAACAAAATCTATGTTCATCAACTCAAAGGTTCTGAGCTGTGCCTTTGACCCCACTACCTAATATCTTGCAAAAGTTCTTACCACAACATTAACCAATGTTATGATAACAACTCAGACCTCATAAGCTGAGCCCTGAGCACCTACAATATTCCAGGACCACAAGCCACTGATTCAACAGATGGACTTCAGTAGACAACAGCCTCTCTGGAGACTCAGTGGCATAGATGAATGAAATCATTAAAATAAGAGTTTATTTAAAAAAGAAACTATTAGAGGCCCCACCTGCTAGCCACATTTATCTTTTGAAGTTTTTCCTTAAATAAAACGTGTTTTGAGGACCCTCGGTGTCTCTTCAGTTTCTTCTATTACTATTGTTATTACTATTTTCAGAAATTAGAACATTTAGAGACAGCTCAAAGTTTCTCAATAGGCAAAGTGAGAATGTATAGGAAAAAATGAGTCATTTATGCCATTATCAATGGACTATGGATAATACAGAAGTTAATGTCTTTTGTCTGTGTATCTTTACATGCATTTAAATAGTTTCAATTTACTTTTCATTGTTTTTCCTCTGAAAAACATTTCTTTCCCTGGTATGAATATATACTTAGATGATATATATATATATATATATATATATATATATATATATATAAGCACATTCAGGAGAGTAGCTGACAAATTTGTGGGCAACTATACAATATAATTAATAACTAGTACCGTGGGATCCTATTGGAGTGTTGTTAAACAACAGATGGTGGGAGAAGAGAACGATGCAGTTGGGGTGCTATGAGGATGTCGGAAGTCTTTTGTCCTCAGTGGAGTGGAGCTGCTCACATGCCAAGCTTATCTTTTACTGAGCTTATTTTTCTTCTTAAATTCTACCAGTCTATCATATAACTCCTTGGGACTCCTGATTCCCCTTTCCATCCCTACCACAGTCATTTGCAATGTCAGGGATGTGTGTTCCTCTGACCCTGGGCAGGATGCCAGCATCTGTGGCTGCTGCAGTACCTAGCTCATGTAGTGAGTCAGGCTACATTAACATTGTCCTGACCTTGCTTTAGTATGGCAGATGAAGATCTATTGATATCACATACAAAGATCATGGAAGTATCTTTTTTCTTTCAAATTCAGAGGCTTAAATTGCTCACTCCATTTCCCAAAGAAACTGGCTGAGTATCAGTGAAGAAGTATACGAAGAAAAGTTACTACTGTTCCTCCAAAGGGGCTCTTCTCTGCTTCTAAGCAAGTTTGTAAGCAACTAAAAGGTACATGCACACTGATGGACATTCCAGTGACTACACTTGCTGCCTTTCTTATGGATTTGCCACCATCTATTACCTTCTGTCCATTCAGGATGTGTCATGAGGATGTCATGGTAGTGTTGAGAAAATGCTAAGACCTATGGGTATTACATAGAGGGGTCATGGTATCAAAATATCAAATTTTAAAGTAAAGGCAATTTAATTGTAATTTTTAATCAATCACCACCTTGCTAAAAACAGACGAAATACTCCAGTTAACATGTCATCAGAATAAAAAAGGGAGTTGCTAATCTGGGGAAGTAAGCAGTCACCTTGCCTATCCCACCCTCTCAATATCAGGTCCTCTTTTATCATTTAAAGTAGAGCAACCAAAAATAGATTATACTGACAAGGAGTAATTACTGACAGCTGCATTTAATTAGCAAAGCAGATTCCTGCTCATGACAATAAAGTATTATTACATGTTTAGCTCTAGCAGTGTGAGGTGACTTTGCTAACAGAAATGGAAGACCTGCTTTCCCTATTTAAAATCATGCACGCACACAGTTTGGCTGGAATTGAGCCTGTGCTGCGTGGGAGTGTCTATGGTTTTACAAAGAGAGAAAAAAACAGTAGCTGTAAAGTGGTTTTTTTTCTTTCCTTTCTCTTTTTTAAGGAAAACAGACAGATTGTACAAGGATAAAAAGTAGTCCAAAGCCAACTATTGACTCTCATTTGTTCTGGAGTTGTATGTCACTGTTTTTATGTTTGTGTCTGTGTGTGGGGGGGTGATAGTATTGGGATATTTAGGTATCAGAGATAGAACAATATTTACCCATTTGTAAGCTTTTAATTCTTCTCCCCTCCCTCCTCTTATTCCCTCTCTTATAGGCTCCTTCTCTCTGTCTCTTTCTCCTTTTCTTTTAATCTTACAGATATTTCTTGTTTACAGAGCATTTCAAAGTACACATGATTGAGTTTAGAATTTGTATACACTCTAAAAGCTAAAATCAAATGCAATGTCTATTTTATTTGACTTGCTGTCTCCTTCCCTTGTTATTCCATTAGTCAGCACTACCTTTTCTACTAAGGGAGAGCCTACATCACTGGGACTTGAAGCATTGCAATTTTTACTCAATATTACAACAGTACTCCCTCTTATATGGGCATTATTGGCTCTCACAGAATGAATGGGTATGACTGCTTTAAAAATGACTATTTGTATGGCATGAAAAATACTATTATTTATTTATATGATTTTCATTATTTTTACCATTTAAAAAGGTTACTCATGGATGTCTGAGAGTGGCTTTTGTGGAGCTGTATCGTGTGTTTGTTTTCATGGTACAGTCTTAAGTTATATGGATAGTATTTATTTCTCAAATTGCAAAAATAGCCTCAGTCTAAAATACTGTCATCTTGTAATTTGCCATTTACAAATGCTATCATCATAAAGTCAACTCCTATATCTATGACAAAAACTGGCAAAATGAATGTGATAACTAAGCAGGGCTCATAAGGGCTCAAAACGACTGAAGTGGCAATCACAGAACCTGCATGTGTCTAGATCCTCTGCATACATGCTGTGATTGCTTGGTGTGGGATTTTTGTGAAACTTCTAATAGTGGGAGTGGAGGTGTTTCCAACTCTTCCCCTGTTCTTAGGACCCTTTTCCTCCTATTGAGTTGCCTCATTCAGCCTTGATATGAGAGTCTGTACCTAGTCTTACTGCATCTTGTTATGTCATATTTGGTTGATATCCCAGGAAGGACTGTTGTTTTCTGATGGGAAATGGAGAAGTAGATCTGGGTGAGAGAGAGAGGTAGGGTAGAGGAAATCAGGGATCGGAGGCTGTGGTAGGAATGCTTTATATAAATAAACACACAAACAAACAAACACATTAGTAGAACCCTAAACTGGTCCTCAAGAAAATTGAGCATCACCTTCAGCCCTTTGCCTTTTTTCTTTGCTTTCATGTACCCTCTGTTTTACATAAACTAAAGGGCAGGGAGGAAGCTTGCAAGGTCTGGAGGGACAAGAGCAAAGACCTCCCATAGAGGCTATGTCCAATGTGATAGCCACTCATCAGTTCACAGTGGACTCTTCTTTCACAGATGCAGTCTGAGGCAAAACAAATGTGTACAAGTGAAAACTGTGACATTTCTGTTGGAAAGCATGAACCCTTTCCTTGAAGGGAAATATCTCATGAGTCTTTCTGTATGTTAGGGGATTTTACTAAAAGTTGCTGCTAAGACATGGCAGTTGTGTGAATATAAGTATTACTAGCTTAATATGTCTTAAGTCAGGACACTTTGAGTCACTTGAATATTAAACCATGAAGTTTCACAATGCTGCAAAGGAGAAGCCCTGCTGAACTTCACAGCATTTTGATATTTGCATCTGTAAACCAAAGTTTTGTTTCTATTTTGTGATTCAGAAACCAATTGAGAATGGTAATTCCTTACTATGGGTTTATAAGAGTCAAGGGCTTTGATTAAATTTAAAGAAAATACTATTTTGATCCCTGGAATTGGGCATGTTTGACAACTCAGTGTTTTCACTACAAAACTTTCCAAAATTAGATGTAAAATCAGAGACTACTACCCAACTGCTCTAATTACTGTGCTCTTCTGTGCTTGCTCATCAATTAGCACTGAGGGAAGAGGGCTCAGATGTTCATTTCTAGGAATGTCTTTGACTTTCATACTGTTGTTTTTTAGAGTGCTAGATTCAAGCATCAAGCAAATAATGACTGAGGACCTCCTGTGTGTAGCAGAGATGAACAAAGCAGTCTTGTGTTTTCAGTGAATCAGGCAAAAAAAAAATCAATAAATGAATCATCACCTAATATTAAGGAAGGATTAATGCATGATTATTTCTTTTCATTTCATCATTTAGTGTGGGAATTCCACCAAAGGCAGGAGTTTTCGTTCACCAAAGTCTCCTTAGCATGCTAAAATATTTCTTGGCATGTACTGAGTACTCAATAATACTTGCTGAATGGACTCAGTTTTATGGGAAAAGAACAGAAGAAAAGAAAGGGAGTGTGAGATGAAAGCAACAAAAAGGGCTCTGGGAGGAGGGAAACTTACACAGTAAACACAAATAGTATTAACTGCAGCACAATCACACTTCATGAGAGCACAGAGAGTGGACAGAACTGTTTTCCCCTTCCCTCTCATTTCTCTCTGTTTCCTCTTCTGTTTGTTTCTGTTTTGGTTGGTGTTACGGTTTGACTCTGAAATGGCCCCCACACCCACAATTGAATTCTTGTCTCTGAGTTTGGACCAATGTCTTGTCAAGTATTGGAAGCTTTGAGAGGTGTCACCTGCCTAGTGAGAGATGTACAAGGGAGGGGCTTTGAAGGCTTTAGCCTCACTCTGGATTTCCTGGTCCCTGTGATTTCAGGAATCTCCAACAGACATCCCTCCTGCAGTGAACGCTACTCTGCATTTTCAGTCGTGATGGACTGCACCACAGCTGGGTTCTTAAATATTTCCCTCAGGTACCTTTGTCACAGGACAAGGAAAGTTTTGGTGACTGTGTTGTTGTTTGCTTGAAATCTGTTTTATTGATGACTTGAAGAAACACCATCTTAACAAGGAAACATAATCAATAGGTAACTTGAACATCCCTATGTAGCAAGTCTTTTGGACATTCTTCTACCTCTAGTTACATTGTACATGTGTAGATAAAACGTTCAGATTCATCTTTCCTTTCAATTCCTAGTGGAACTATCTCCCTAGACCAACACACCTTTGAAAAGAAGTCCTACTTAAATCACATTTCTAGTTTAATATTTTGGAGCAATTACCCAATTTGGATCAACATTAGGCCAAACTATCTTTAGTCTATATTTAGAACTCCATAAGCCTTTGACTTGAATCTAGGCTTCTTTTATGGTCTAAATAGGTTCTTTTTCTAACCACTCACTAATGGTGCCTGTGTAAATGACCCCATCATCAACATGGGGTCACTGTACCTGTATCACCATTCTGAGTTTTGGCCTTTAGACACACTGCAGAGGATGTATGTATACTCTGCAGATGCCAGTGTAGCAGTTCATTCACTCAGAGTTGGGGAGATTAGAGGGACACATTTGATGGGGGATATTCTTCTGTATATATGTTTCTGTTATTGGTTGATGAATAAAACACTGATTGGCCAGGCAAGAGGTATAGGCTGGACTAGGAGACCAGGAGAATTCTGGGAAAGGTAGGCAGAGGGAGCCCACCAAGAGAGTTGCAATGTAGCCCCAGAAGGAATAATAGGTCCAGACCCTTCTCCAGTAAGATAAGACCATTTGTAAAAACTTAGATTAATAGAAATGGGTTAATAATTAAGACAGAGCTAGCCAATAAGAAGCCCTAGTATTGGACCAACAGTTTAATAATTAATCCAGTGTCTCTGTGTGTTCTTTTGGCGCTAAAGTGGCAGGACATGGAGGGACAAGAGAACCACTGGGAACACACATTCTGTGTTTAATCCTACTCTGAGCCAGGCCTACAGGTTTCTTAAGCTTCTTAAGTTCTCCTTTTTCCTAGTTATTGCCATGGAACCAACAGAAGACATTATGTGAAATTAGTACTCAATTGGCCAGTTCTAAGACCTTAGAAAATGTTGTTCTATTGTTTAATGTCACTTAAGTTCTGAGACTATCAGCTATACTATGGCTATACCTGTTGAGGGTTTTGTACACTTGGACCAGTAGTTTCAAAAATTCAAGTAGACTTTGGCTGGAAAAAGTAAGAACATTATGACAATCAATATCTCATAAGTGGTACCTCAAGTGCACAGAGTAGTTTATTTTAATAGAAGATTATCTGTAAGGATTTTTAGAACATAAATCCTAGCCCATAGATAATGAAATAATTTTGGAGGAGCGGCATTTATATTTTTTAAAACAAAGTCGGAAATATAAAGCTAATGTTGCATCAAAACATTCTGAGGTCCAAAAATTTTGTTGCATTGTACCATGATAGAATCTCAAAGGCCATGTGTAAATGACAAATAAAAGTGATGAGTTGAAACCAGAAGCCTGCCCAAATCAGAAAGTCCTCACGCCTTCGGGGCTAGGCTAGAAATGACAGTTTCAGAAAAGATATTAAGGGAAACACAGGTGTGACTTTCACAGGATGCAGCTTAGCAGCTTCCTGGTTTTCTCATCCAGGCATTAAATTGGATGCCAATGAGACCTGGCAGCCTGTTATACAAAGAGGAACCAAAGTGGATAAGCATTTCCATGCAGTTATATTTCATATGCAATGATGACCATAGTAGTACATAACAACTCTACTCTTGGATTCTATTTGTTTCATATTAACTTATTCACTCTTTTTCTCTTTGAGTCTCACACTCTTGGGGATAAGAAATGAAAAGAAGAAGTTCCCTGTCTTATGTTGCTGGATTCATGCTTCCTGAGATGTCTTCTTTGATAGACTGAAGCAGATGGGAATTGACACCGACTCAATGTCCCTCCAAAATAGTCCTCCAGATCTCTTCAGTTCTGAAGTTGAATTGTTCATTTGTTGAAAAAACTCTTTGAAATGATCATGCAGTCAGCTTGGCTTATATAGGAAGACCCTGTCAAAACAACAGAAAAACCAACTGAAACCTTTGATCACTTTACATTTTTTAATTTTCTGTTTACTGAGACAGAAAGGTACACTGAGCGATAACTGTAAAAGATATATCCCACAGCCCCTGAAATGTATTACCTGTTAACCCTCACTAGAATCCTGTGAGAGGAGTTCTATATCCTACTTTTACACAGATTATGACAGATTAATGAAATGGGTCAAAGCTGAACAGCTGAAAATTGAACTCCTATCTTTATTATTCCATAAATTCATGGGTCCTGCCACCAATGACCTGCTTACTCTTGCCCACAATTAGAAATGCTTTGGATTCCAGTGGTAAATGTAAGCATTCATGCACATGGTGCTAACAAGCCAGTTAAAAACTTTACCTATATTGCCCTATACCCACATTCTCGCTGATCACCATAAAAAAAATCCTTAATCCCTTAACTTGTCATTAGGCAAGTTTCAGGCAGATTTATTCAATGCTCTTTTTCCAATCCCCAAGACAATTATGTTTTGCAATTTTCCCTTGTCACTTCTGGATAAAAGGCCTCCCTTCCTTGTTGTATATGGTTCTTTATCCTGGGTATTAGAAGGGAACAGGCTATATTACATCCTGACAAATGATCAGTCTCAATGCTCTCACCTCTCAAAAACATGTTTCTTCCTCTCAGTCTATGAACAGTACAACCAGAAGGCATTGCTCCAACCTATCTACAGTCTGAGGCCAATGATCAGTGCAACATTTAGCAGGAATGCTGCCCATCCAGGGTTACAAAGAATAAAGATGCCTGTCTCCATCACACTCCCCCTGGAAGCAGCACAAGCCATGTGCACACTTTTCATAACCAAATCCATTTCTAGACCCAACTCTAACAGTGATGGACAAGGAATTAAAGGAAAGAGAGTATTCAGGGAGGTCCATCCTGTCTGTACTAAAAATATGAATGCTTACTTCATCCCAGTAGCATACACAGTCATTTTATTAGGCAAGCCAGGGAAGCCTTACAAAAATACAAGAAATGGTAAATGACAAGTGGAGAGGAAATAGGCTGCAGAGGTTTCTTTCAAATGCCCCAGCAATGGCATGCAAGATTCCGGTCCTCTCACAAATATGTTCTTCACAGTTACTGCCTTGATTGAAAAGAGTGTTGGTCATTATCAACAGGGACTTCAAAGGCTGCCCTACTGCCTTTTTGAATTTATATTTTATACATATAATTTGGAATTACTTTCTCTGATGTCAGCTCTGCAGCTGATTTTTTTTAATGTGTTATGTGAGCAAATGTAGATTGTAACTATAAACACAGTGCAAGGAAAAGGCAGGCCCAGCTGTCTTCTCCAAACTTGATTAGGGAAGGTTGTGCAGACAATATTTTTAGTATGGTCTTAAGAAATCAAGGAAGGTTAAGTTGCTCTGAAGTCAGTCAGCTATGGTAATTTTATTTATTTTGAGGGTAGGATTGAAACAAATTGAAAATATATCCATTTCCCAAAGACACATTATGTAGCTACTTTAAAAACACGTTTATTTTTCAGTCCCACAGGAAACACATTTGCGGCACAGAGAGATTTCCTTATCTGGTTTTAGGAATAAAAATTCCAGTAGTACAAACACATCCATTGCTTGTATTAGTGCTATCAGTACAAGTGAGAATTCTGCCTCCGAAGGACTTCATGCTGTCAAGACTGCATAAATGAAAATGTACTGCGTGTTGCGTTGATATAAACCTCACAAAAGGGGCAACATGGACAGTGATCATATTAAAAAAGGGCTGTTCCAGAAGTGTGACTTTAATAATGAATCTGAGAGACAGTTTCATCCTATCACTGAGCTATTAAGTGACCAGAATGTAGCCAGCTGCCTGAGTTTCCTCTGCCTCCCATTATCATGAGCCAGGAAGAATCAAGTCAAATAAATAGCTAAATGAGAAACAGATGTACATGTATGTCTACTCTGTAATTTCTTCAGAACCCTTTATGCTGTGCCAAACCTAAGAATGTGAATTCCAGTTGATATTATATTATGTGAGTACCATATTGACACTTTGTCATATATATCTATAAAGATCTTTATAGCCAGTGGACTTGCATTATCAGTAACACATAGCAACCACTGAATACAATGGCACCAAGGACCAGAAAGCAATTCCAAGGCCCACCAGCTTGCAGTCTACCAGGACATGTGAACTTAAGAACAGCAGCTCAGCCTGGAATGTGTTGAGCCCAAATGCAAAGATAGCTAGTAGTTAAGAGAAGGAGCTGATATTTCTAGGAAGGTTAAATGAGGAGGGCTGCAAAACAAATCCTTAATGTCATCAACAAGGAAAAACCTAATAGAGGAAGAAAACAATTTCTAGTTGGGTAGATTTAAGAAATAGCAAGCAGTTTCAAATGTAAAGAGGGCAGTGACTCCAAGGTCAGGAATGTTTCACTCTACTTGGTCACTTGAGTCTTGCTCACATGCTGCTACTAGGTACAGGTGTGGGTAGGAGGGGCTCATAGTAGTTGAATTAGTTGCCCAGTGTTTCAGTCAGCACATAGATGCATCCAAAATTAGTTAAAACTATTAATTTCTTCAAAATAATATTTGTTGCTCCCTTCCTAGGCCCTGTTCTAGGTGCTGAGGACACTTCAAGGAACAAAAGGAAAAACCTATACTTACGTAGTTAGTATTTCCAAAGAACTCATAGTTTGGTTTTAACTTGTTGAATACTGCTTCTTCCAGATTGCACATTATGCATCCAGCTCTATAAATATGAAAATCAGCCAGGTAAAAGAAATCAATGCAGTTGCAGCTCAAGTTATAGGCAGCAACCTCACTCTTCTTCATGTCATATGTATCCTGATACCAGCTCCAAACTGTCAATACGAGCTCGAAACAAAGGAACAGGGTATAGATGGTGGAGTACAAATGCTGGGTTGAAAGAGCCACACAATGACATGATTTCATTAGTCTTAGAGCAAGGGATGAGAGGTCAGAAGACCCCACAGAAGTTTATTATAAGCATCCCTGAGCTAGTGCACACTGAAAAACATTAGAAGAATTCTGAAGGTATCATAAATCAGCAGGGAAGAGCTAAAGATCAGGTCTAATCTAGAGAGACACGTGACACACACAATCCCAAACTATTCAAGGGGCTGAGAAGGAGGCTCACATCATATGTCCAGAATTTGAGTCACCATGGGTAACACAAAAAAACTATTTTTTGAAGGAAAATATAAAAGGAAAGACATACAGTATCTATTAGGCAATGAAGTCTGAGTTTAGAACTTCATTGGGAACCTAGGAATATAACCTGACCCTAAAGGTTTGCAGCATTAGTCAAATTCCTGGTTTCACCCAATTTCACCCAAATCTCAGTCTTCTCCCTGGCATAACAAACCTGAAAATAATTTATATACTGTACACAAAGTCCCAAAAATAGTATAGTCTCTTGCAAAGTTGCAAAGTACTTATCTTACCACCAATTTTAAAATTTAATTTCTAGAGAATATCTTATATATACCCTATAACAAGTTCTGTTAGTGGTAGCATCACTATGAGCAATATTCTTACTATTTCATCTCTTCCAGTAAATGGCTAAATGCAAGCAGAGAATGACTGAACTTTATGTAGACTGTTAAACCATAAGGATGATGGTGGAGTCATTAATAGAGAAAAAGTTTCAAAAAACAGATTTTTAAAGACCCACAGACAGCATGCATATGAAGGAGCTGCATTAGTGGAAGGTGGGTTATTGTAACAAAATACTGGTTTAAAAAAATAGTGTCTGTCCATAAAGCTGAAGAAATTGAATACTTTACATTCAGGCAAATTCTATTAAAGCATATTAAATGATAAAGCTTTGAGATATGAAATGGCTTGTAATATACAAAATCAAGATGTGTACTCTCTAGTAAAATAGCATTAAGACATCCCACATACAATACAAAGATACAATTAATACTTCTTTGTGTGTGTGTGTGTGTGTGTGTGTGTGTGTGTGTGTGTGTGTGTGTGTGTGTGTGCGCACCCATGCAAGTAGTGCACGTGGCGACCTCAGGCTGCCTCAGACTGGTGTCAGATGTCAGATGTCTTCCTCAGTCTCTTTCTATTTTATTTGTGAGATAGGGTCTCTCACTGAATGTGGGGCTCACCACTTTAGCTAGAATGACTGGCCCGTAATCCCAAGGGATCCTCCTGATCCTACCTCTTCAATTCCAGGATTACAGGCAGGTGGTATCATACATGCCTTTTTATGTAGGTACTAGGGATCTGAACTCAGAGCCGAATGATGGCTGAGCCATTATCTCAGCCCCTGCAAATAATATTTCCAAAGTAAGCTTTACCCAGATTTCATATTATCATACCGATATTACTGAAATTACCAGGGAGGACTGGTAACTATATGCAAGCCTATTCTATTAATGAGTCTAATTTGCAAAAACTTTGTTCTCTTTAGCAATTCTTATCTGTGGGACCACTACTAGCAGGTGTATTTTTGAGCCCCAAAAGGGAGAGATTTATCCATAATTCAAAAGCAATATATTAGTTAAACATATGGAATTGTTACCTTCTCTAATGTTGAAATGTAGGATAACTTTAGAAAGACAGCAGTAAATTGTTATCACCTTTCATATAATCTAGTCATAAATAAATATTTAAATTATATATCACTCCATGGTTACATCAATGTTTGTATGTTTGTTTTTGCTTTGCCTTGCTTTGAATTTTCTTAAAAACAGATATAACAAAGCAAAAATGTCATGAATTCAATAAGATTGCTTGTGTCATACTTCTCTGTGGTCTAATAGGAGCTGGTGAAATAATGGTTTAGTTATTCGGGAGAAATGATTATGAATTCATAATAGCCAGTAAAGTGCTAGGTCACAGTGTGGTGCTAGTTGTGTTTGCCTTTAGTTAATTCTCATAACAACTTGATAAAGTAAGCATTGCTCTTGTTCTATAAGGTCTCTTTACTGACCCATGCTCCCATGCAAGCCAAGAGGCCAAGCAGACATTGGAGCTTAGGTTGCTGATCCCAGAGCACAGGTGACCAAGATGCTGGCTGCCCTACACCTCTATGTAACATGCAAAAGGAAGGCAGTAGTAGAAAAGTTCCTCAGAACCAGAAGAGTGATGATTCAAAAGGGTAGGGTCATGTGTAGAAACAGGAGATGTTGTTGTACAAGGCTTTGATGGACAGAATCAATGATCTATAGTTGACTGACATAAATTTACCCTTTAGAAAGTCTCTGTTACAGGACAGTTATTTTTAAGAAATTATCTTCTGGGGCATGATAAGATGACTCATCAGGTAAAAACACCTCTCAAGTGACTTGAGTTCAATCCATTGGAACCAATGCAGAGGAAGTAGATAACTGACTCATATTAGCTGCCCACTGACCTCCATGAATGTACCAGGATGTGCTGGAGCATGCATGTGTACACAGAAAAATAAATAAGTAAATGTAAAAAATTGTAAATCCACCTATAATGTCTGAGATTAGATTTCTGAGAATGGTTAATGAGAAGGAAAAACAGGCCAGTAATGACTAGAACATTGCTAACACTATATATATATATATATATATATATATATATATATATATATATTATATGAGCTAAGCTTTCAGTTAGTGTAGACATTAAAATATTTTCTAACCACTTTATGCTATGGGCCATATATGATACAGACAGACTACACTGTGCTTCCCAGAATGGGGAGCCATGAACAGTGAGGTGTTAAATGGTAGAGATTAATGAGCTTTGGCAGGTCAGGGTAGGGGATCTGGGATGGCATCTGCTCACACTGTAGTGAGTTAACTCTTGCCAGTTGTATGAACTTTCAAAAGGGAGAAGATCTCACTTTATCTAATAAAGTGTTCTGAGTTTCACATTAAGTCAACAATGATGTTAACAAGGGCATCTTGCCTCCTTCTTGGTGGGTGGTAGTGTTTAGATACCATGGAAGCAGCTCCTATTCCAGTCCTTCTCTTCCACCCAGCCCACCCACAGGCGCCGCCATTATCCTGTAGTTCTTAGGTTACTTTGTGAATATTTCAGTGTACCTGATGTTAGTGTCACTTTCCTTCTAAAATACAAGCTCTACTAAGTAAAGCACAACGCATTTTGTTCCTAACTTGGTTGGCACTAAGCTAACACTGAGTACTCAAGGAATATCTGTTAAATAATAGAGCACTGGAAAAAATGTTTTCTGCTTAAGCTTTGATTAATAAAAATTACAATGTCCTATTAAAGTATCATTTCCATAGATGCCTCATCACACTGAAGATTTTTTATAGTATTTGACAACTGCTAGAAAATTTCTTCATGGTTTTAGCACGTGTATTCATTTTGTTGTTTGTGGGATTATAATATAATTACAACATTTCTTCCCCCCACCTTTTTTCTGCTTCCAAAATATTGCATATACCCTACTTGTTCTCTTTAAAATTCTCAACTCTTTTTGTTTTACTGAATGTTGTGACATGTTGGCATGTTTATTGTTATCCTCCTTGTTCAGCTCATATTAAGCAGCCATGTTGGTGAGATTTCGTGGGTGTAGCTTCTGACAGTGCTAGGAGACACAAAACACCAGACAAAAACCTTCTGGTCCTCTGGCCCTTACACTCTTTCTGCCTACTCTTCCACAATGTTCCCTGAGCCATAGGTGCAGGGGTTGTGTTGCAGATCTATCAGTCTGTACTGGGCTCTACAACTCTGCAGTTTGATTGACCGTGGTTTTCTGTAATGGTCTCTCTCTGCTTCAAAGAGAAGTTTCCTTGGTGAGGGCTGAGGATAACACTTGCCTGTGGGTATAAGCACAAGTGTTTAGATTGTTGTTAAGGATTATTCTGGCACAGTGAAGTAGTTGTTTCAGGTTCTCCAACAATCATGATGTCACTATTATTGGATAGTTGTCTAGGTTTCCAGTACCAGACATGATTTCCCTTTTGTTGAGCGATTCTTAAGTCCAAGGAATTCATGCCACTATTGAATGTTTAGGGTTATTATGCCATGCTTATCATTTTTGTAGTTCAGGGCATCCTAGATGAGTAGAGTTATTGGCTGTATCCTTCCTTAAGAAACTTGGATGGCACGAAATGGCATGATGAAAGCTAGCCCTCAAGAAGAAGACATAAGATCTGTTGCTGGACTCCATCCATGCCAGAAGCTGATGTTTTCAGAATCCCAGTGCAGTGTGACCTGGAGAGGAGAAACCACTTCTACTGACTACATGTAATCCTCAGGGAATTGCCCCAAGGCTTATAAAAATAAAATGATTTACCTTTTAAAGAATCTTTAGCCTTCTGAAGATGTCAGACATTTATCTGCATCTTGGCATTTTCACATTTTAAAGACACTGAGAATTAGAAATTTAATTACTTGCACGGTCACCTTACAAATTATTGGAACTTGTAGCATCATAAATCTGATGTCTGTATCAAACTTCAGTGGGTTTCCCTTTTAGCTTGTCTTTAGAAGAAAATTCTCATTTCTCAAGCTGACTGTGTAACTACTACATGACAGTTTCATTGCCCTAAAACTTAAAAATGGCAAGAAAACATAAAAACACCTTCTCAATTCATAGTATATTCCTTTTATGTAAGGTAACCTGAAACACTGAGTTATAAAATTATCTAAAATTTAATTTTTTTCTTTTATGATCTTAGAAATAAATTTTCCTGATGATTTATTTAATTTACTCTTGGGGGAGAGATTAATATTTGTAGTAATATTAGTGTGAGAGTATATAGATAATATTTTAGTATATCTTTTGCCCACTGATTAAATGTTTCCTTGTAAAATGTGTGTTTTCTTCCTGTGATATCCTCTGCTCTCATTCATTTTTTTCCACCTTTTGGATGAAGTTGTCACTTGTGCACTTTCATTAGATTTTGACTCATTTCTGATCTGCTTTCCGTTTCTTGTCACCTTCAATGGACAAAACCCATCTATTTGATTTCAGTGCTCATTTGATATGTGACAGAATAAACAATACTGGATGTGTTCCAGGTTCACATTATGTTTAGTGCCATCCCTCCTCCAACAGATGGCCAACGTGGTGCTTGCTTTATGGGTGTCCTTAGACCAGGCCACTTCCTGCATCACTGGTTTATTGCAACTGGTACTGCTATGGTTGGAAGAGTAGCATCCAAAAGCAGATGACATGGTTTAATTTACACAAATAATTATCAGTTCGGAGGCAAACTACTTAAATACAAAAATAACTGCTATGGAGGATGCTTGCTTGCTGATGGCCTAGTTCACTTTATATCACAATAAACTCAATAATGGTTAATAGAAAAAATCACATGCCTGCTTCCATTTCTCTTAATGGCCCTGCAGGGGTAGACTGCAGCATGAATGAAAAGATGGTATGTTTTCAAAGCCTTGGCAGCCTGCAGTGACCTTCAGTAGAGATGAAATGCTCTGCTGGCTGGAGGAACAATTGAGCTGAAACCAGTGAGGCGCGGTAAGACTTCCCAAATTAAAAGCCACCAACTGCCCAGACAAGATGAGAGATAGAAAAGAACCGTACTCTACAAGGTGATTTTATGCAAACATTAGCAAATGGGTAAGGAAACAAAAGTCAGATAAAAGAAATGTTTTCTTTCATCATAGTGTAATGTGCATATGGTATCTAGAACACAGACTGTAACTTGTTGAAACATGTAAATCAATGAAAATCAGACCTTTCATATAAAATTGAGCATGAAGGGAAAAGTAATGTTCATAACACCTGAAACACATTGTTTTCTGTCCATCCTCTAACTCATGTTGCATCAGTGGACTGTGTATGTAAAGACTTTGCTCATACTTATTGTGAAATGTGTGTTGGAATCCACGAATAATAGAGTTGTGAGAGAATTTTCCATTTTCTATTCTTCTTGGAAAATAATTGAATGTGGCAAGATTTCTTGAAACTTGTTGGAAGGATAAAATGACCCCCTAAATATGTCTCTAGGATAAAGACCAAATGAAGCAGAAAACTAAAAACACACACCTTGTATTACTGTAAGGAATAAGGAGAATTGTACTAAATAGTGAGTAGAGAGAGTGATGCTTTCTGATACCACATGTGGCAGTCCTGCCAACAGGCTGATATATAATCCTGACCATGCATAATGCTTGCATATCCTTCACATGAATTATTTGAACAAATAAAATGATCCCATATCCATAAATGCTGTATTGTTCAATTGTTATACAATAAAATTATTCATTTTATATGAATGTGTACTTACATTGAAGCTAGGAATGCTGGAGAATGGATGTGGTTAAATAAAATAAAACTGAGAATATTTTCATTTCAAATTTGTTTGGAAAAAATTGCCCTTACAGAGTGGTGCACAACCCCAGAAAGTCCTTGGTGTTATTCTCTGGATGCTGTGTGCCTATCAATCCTCCTTGCAGTTAGTGACCTACATAATATCTGTGCCAACTCTCATGTCTAAAACTTCTGAGTGTTAGGCATGAATAAAAAATGAAGTTGTAAGCATCGATGTGTGCCTATTGTTTATGGATGAAGAAAATGTGGAATTTTAAAAACAAAAAAAAGATGGCCCTAAGTTACTTCAGCTCTTTTGAGTCTTTTCTGATCATATTCACTTGGGTATTTGATGAAAAGTCTGGCTTATCTACAAAGGCTGAGAGTGCAAGCATCTGCCATACACTCATGAGTTTCATTGGAGTTCTTGAGCCCATGAAAGCAAATGAAATACTCTATTTTTTCCATCAAATTACTCAAAACACTAGATTTCATTCCATTTAATAGAGAGCACTATATCTTTAATGACTGCTATCTATCCAACTGAAGCAAGGCTTTCCTTCAGTAACTATTTCCCTGTGCGTTATAAAGCCAATGTTCTTAAATGTGGTATTTGAGAAGTTACAGCAGCAGCAGTGAGAACATATAAATCCATGTCTGAACCTAAGTCAGAAACCATGAGTCAGAAACCTAAGTCCATCTGTCTGTCTACATCAAGTAGCTCTCCCACTGACTGATGTGGAAAATTACTTTATCTAATTCATATGGAAGAGTCTATTTTTAATCATTTCAAAATTTATATTTAGTAAGAGGAATGCTCATTAGTTGTATATCATTGTTAGTTTTGAAAAATTCACCTATCCCTTTTAATACCCCTTATGGTCAAAATATTTAATGTTTCTACCTACTCCCTTATATTTTAGTCATAAATCCCATCTGCTCCCAGTAAGTGATCTGATTTTTCCCACCACTGGTTACTGTTCTTTGTTCTAGAGCTTCATACAAATGAAATCAGTCTTATTTCCTTAAGATAATTTGTCTTGAAATTTGCTCATCAAATTTCATCATTAATTTAAAAAATTCATTTAGTTTTAGCACCCAGTCATGATGTAGTGAGTGGATATAACACCACCTTTGTCCTTTCAGCCTTTGTTAGACATTTGCATTGATTATGGTTTCGGATTCTTGTGAATATAACTACTAGGAGCATTCTTCTGTAAGTCTGGTGGGTATGATTCTGCTTGTCACAGGCAGTAGGGCTGGAGCTGCTGAGTGATATGGTTAGGGTGTTTTCTATAGGAACTTCATTCCCATAGAAGCATGGGTATCCATGTTCATCCACAGCACCACTCAGATTGATATCTTTGTTATTGAAGCTGATGTTTTCCCCGCTGGTGAATTATGTTTAGGTTTCTTTGTTCTCTTGTGTTTGTTGGCCATAGGTTTATCTCTTCTAATGATGTTCCTGCTCACGTCTTATGGCCATTTCTAATAAGGTTGAAGTCATAGTTAGGGTTTCTATTGCTGTGATAAACACCATGACCAAAAGAATTTAGGGTGGATAGGGTTTGTTTGGCTTACATTTCTACATCATAGAACATCCTTGAAGGACATTAGGATAGGAACTCAAATGGGATAGGAACTTGGAGGCAGACACTGGTTCAGAGACCATGGAGGAGCCCTACTTACTAAATTGCTCCTCATGGCTTACTCAGCCTGCATTCTTACAGAGACCAAGACCAGCAGCCCAAGGATGGCACCACCTGCAATGGGCTGGGCCCTCCCTCATCAATCACTAATTAAGAAAATACCTTACAAGCTTGCTTCCAGGAAGATCTTACGATGGTATTTTCTTAATTTATGTTCCATCCTCTCAGATGACTTTAGCTTGCATCAAGTTTTTATAAAACTAGCCAGAACATTGGATTTTTCTTACTATTCACCTTTATTTTTAATTATAATTTTGTCTCTGGACTCCGTTTTTGTCATTGTTATTATATGTATTAGAAATATTTGCTCCAAGTCTGTGATTTGCCTTTTCTATTTTCTTGATAATATGTTTTGATGATGAACAGCTGATTATAATTGGTTCCATTTATAAGCCTTTCTTCTTTCTTTTTTCTTGTTTTACTTTACGGTACTAATGATTAAATCTAGTGTTTCATAGGCTAGTGTTCCACCATTACACTATACACCTGACCTTCTTTTCAAATTCTATTTTAAAACAGGAATTCACCCAGGTGAGATTTAAACTAAAAATCCTCTTACCTCAGGCTCCCTAGCAGCAGATTGCCAGATCTTATGGGGATTTTTGTTGTTTGTTTAATCTTTGTATTTGGTTTAGAAATCGATCTATCTCAAGGAACTTCTCCTGTGATATACTGTAGATAAGATACACACTATGTTCATATATTAATGAAAACAGTTTCCATTCTATTTAGTACTAACCCTATATATAAATATATCTACATACATACATACATGCATACACACACATAGATAGATAGATAGATAGATAGATAGATAGATAGATAGATAGATAGATGATAGTTGGGAGATCAGGGCTAGCATTTTTTGTTTGTTGTTTGTTTCCAATTAGGTATCTAGTTGTTCCACCACATTTTTAAAAATTCAGACACACTTTTGGTCTTTTGACTTTCAGAAATATTTTACATTTCCTTTTAAATTTTTAAAACATTCTCCATCATTTGTGGATTTTCAACAGATGTTAGCTTTCAAAACTTAACAAGAGATACAGCTGTTCTCAAAGAATTTAGTATTTGCCTAAATGTAAGTACTAGTTTGTTTTAATATTTCCTAGAAGGAAAAGACAAAAAAATGTTCATGCTACTGACTTTCAAAGAGGAATATGAAACTTCAAATAAAATGAATTAAATAATGAAGTAACTAGGAAAACAAGCAATGATTTAGCAATGAATATATAAAGTATTTTGCACATATGTCTTCTTGAGTGGCAGTAATTTTTCAGATAGCTGTATTTTAAAATTAAGATATAAACACAGAATAATTGAATTCAACTATAATCTTTCTGCTCAGAAATAAGCCCTTACAATGTACTGGTATAGGTACTTCCAAGTATGAAATCACAATGCCAAAATGATAGCATGTGGCACCTGGTATTGTCTCCCTTAAGACACTGTATAGTTAGCCCTACTTTAAATGAAGAACAAAATAGTATGTCATCCTATTATTTCACAGTCACACATTTGTCCTAATCACTTCCCTGAGAATGAACACATAAACATATTTTTTTTATTATTGTTGGTTTGTTGGTTTTTATTCTGGTCATTATAATCAATACTATAGTTATCAATCTACTATATATAATATTGCATTCTTGTCTGATTCTTTTAAATGAAAGTATTTGTTTCAATGAATAAAAATAGCAGTTCCATTTATTCATTTATATAATTTATTGTTCAGCCTGAACATCTAATTTGGAGACATTGCCTGTATCAGCATTATTCAACATCAGGGGATATTTATACTCTGCAAGTTTAAACCATGGAGTTGCCAAACTCTACTTTTCCAGAGGACATTTGTTTGCTTAAATGAGTTTATACAAGTGGAATATATTAAGAGTTCTGTTACATACACTTATCATTGAAAATTACAGAAGAATATAATTCTATCATTAATTAAGCACACATACAGCAAATATCAATCATGTTCAAGGCTTTATCTACAATAAAAACGACTTGAAAAACAGATCTTTTTTAAGTGTCAAGGATGAAGAAATAAACAAAGTTATTTCCTTTACAACTAAAGGCATTTTTTAAACTGTACAATAAGCTGATTTATTTATTTTGAACATTTGCTTTTTGAGATTATAATGTAACTGCTTCTCTCCCTTCCACTTTTAAAAATAAATTTTACTTAAATTATAAACAATCTTATTTGACATATCAATCCCATTTCCCTCTCCCTCCCAAACTCCCATGCCCCCTACCAACCCTCCATCCCATCCCACATCCACTCCCCAGGAGGGTGAGGCCTTCCATGAGGAATCACCAAAATCTGTCAAGTCATTTGGGGCTGGGCCTATGCCCTCCCCCCCTGTATCTAGGCCAAGAGATATCCCTACATGGAGAATGAGCTTCAGAAGTCTGTTTGTGTCCTAGGGATAAATACTGGTTCCCCTGCCAGAGGCCCCATAGACTGCCCAGGCCTCCTAGCTGACATCCACATTCAAAGGCATTTTTAATACATTTAAAGTACACATGAGTTTGAAGACTTGGAGTGGCATTGCTGTAGACATCCCTTTCATGGAGCCCTTACACACCACAAAGTTAAGCTGATACTTTTGATTTCTCTCCTCTCTGGGGGAAAGAATCTAGAATCCCAGATACTTTCCTGTGGAACCACTTCTCCTCGATCATTGATTGGAACCAGGTACAGGCAGAGCTTTCCTTCGTCAGGTGCCATAAGTAATAAATGTCTTGAGATCCTCAGGTGTCATAATACAAATAATGCAATGAGCATCCTAGGGCACTATTATGTAATAAGTGCATTGATCATCCTCAAGGAGCCACCTACTAGGAACCTGAAAACTTGAGTTTTTTTAGCCACAAGAATGAGTTTTAGTTAATTTGTCCCCTCTGGAAATAATTGGAAATTATGGAATTATGTTTTCCCCAACTATTCCATGATGATGTGCTGTTTTCTTGCTGCTGTGGTGTGCAGAGAAGAGGTTCATATGCAAGACTTTTATTAGCTCACAAGTTTTATTCTTTACACATTACCCTCAGACCTTGGTGAAAAGCTTGTTGAAAACTATAAATAAGTCTAGGAGACCTTTTCTCTAGATAGACTTTTATATTTATGAAATGGAAATTGGAATAAAGTCCTGGCAGGCAATATTTAATGTAAACTTAATTTTCGGCTTAAAAATGTTCAACAATCTTGGCTCAAAGACAAATGTAGTACTATATTTTCAGTCTCTTGTGTCTCGTATTAAGAAATGATGATGTCTAACACAAAAGGATATATGATATTTTCAACCCAAGGTTACCATTTAATTCATTACATTGGACAATACTCTAGACGTATATAGATATGACTGATTGACAAGTCACCTTCTCTAGGAAGAGTTTTCATCTACTAACTACTTAAACCCATGTCCAGGCCAACTGTCTTGCACTTTAGCATTTTTGAAGCTTCATTATGTTGAGGAGAATATCTTCTAGAGAGTTCGCTTTCTCTGGTGTATATATGGATGGTGAGAAAGGATTTCTTAAAGTATGACCACACTGATTCCCTTTCCAGCCTCAGTGAGGCTTCTGATGAAAAGTCAGCCTCCTTGGCATCACCTGCTCTCCATCTACATTGCTAATGAGGGCATCTCACATGGCAGAGGAGTTTAATGTTCTCTCCAAAGAAGACCTGGATTTGTGGGGCCAAGTTTCTCACCCCTGCTTCCTACTGGCCAGTTTTTTGTTTATTTGTTTTGATGCGTGCCTCACAGATTTTATTTACATTTGTCTACAGTATCATTTCCTTATGAAATGAACTAGTACAGCTCAATTAAACCAAATCAAATCATAATCATCTGAACTGTTTTTAAAACACTATTAGCTAAATTTATAATCTTGTATTAGCCTACTACAGCCCAAGTTTTAAATACAGAAAGCACAAGAACAACCTAAGGCTAACATGTCAGATCTAGAAGATCTGGGCAACTCAGAAAAGTCGACTTTCGAGAAGTCCAAGGCACAATTACAAGAGAGTAAGAGTTCGTGTGCAACCTACAGTAAATGCAGCAAGGAAAATAAAGACAAAGAAACCAGGAAAGCTTGTAAAAATATTACAAAAATATTTCTACATATGATATTTTGTTTTCATCTTTAGGTCAGTTGACGTGAAAAACACTTTAAAATAAAAACCATTTTGTTTGATCTGTCTGTCTACTAAACATCTTAGAATGCTTTACTTATTTAAACCGAAGCAAATACTAAAGGAGGGGAGAAACAAGAAAAACAATTCCGGTAACAAGAAGCCCCAGCACAACTGCAGGTTGCTTGTATAAACTTGCTTTGCTGCTGGAGAGACTGTTAAAGAGAAACCTTTTAACTTTTAAACCAGAGAACAAAATGGATGTCAAGTGACCAGATTTTAATTCTAGATTTTGCAAAGTTATTCTGCAAACTGCTGCTCTCTTGTTTTGTGCCTTCTTGACTGAGGATCATGGGTCCTCCTTGACAACTAGGCATCAGCTACCAGGGAGCCAGGATGTCTCCAAGGGCATTTCAGTCTTGCTGGTGGATGGGGAGCTGCCGGGAGAACCATCACACTGCTCTCTGTCTGTGGTTCCCTTAGTTGGGCTCCTACTTCTTCCAGAAGAAGATGTTAAGACACTTGAGTGGCTAGGTAAAAATATTGTGAAACAGTTGTTTTCTTCTTGTATTTATACTTAAGTGTTCAGTGAACCATGGAGTAAGTATAAAATTAGACTATTTTCCACTATACAGGCTAGTCAAACAAGGATAAGAAAGTTATTAAGAGACATAGGATCAAGAAAGAACTTGTAAAACTCCAGTTTACTACTGATACATTCCTATACCTATTAGAGTGTAAAATTTCAACTCAACATTTTAATAGGCATGTAGTCTTATTTCATGAAATAAAGACTATTCTAATTATTTATTTTGTCCCCGTGACCAGTGGCAGGATATATGTTGTCCCAATTAATCTGCTTCTCTAAAGCAACTTCTAAATTTCCATTATTACTCAATTCATTAAATCTATCACTGCATCAGTCTTAATACAGCAAACTGAGTAATTATATTATAAATCTCAATATCATATATATCAAAATGGTCAAAACATATAAATCACTTATACAACATAAAGCTGATAAACACAAATATCTTTGAGGATAAATGTGAATTCTCCTGGCATTACTGTTAATTAAAATAGTAGTATTTCCACATTTTCCACACTGTGTTCCTATCAACCTCGTGCTGTCCATTAAAAGAAAGTGAATCTCATCTCACTAGCAAACATCAATTCATCTCCTTTTTACATTTAAATGCAAATTTTTTCTACTCCTTACCTTTGCTGAGAGATAAGTCACAGTAGAAATTGCGTGTGCTGCATAGTATTTTAAATGGAGTTTAATATCAGAATTATTAGAAATTTCCTCTGCATGCTTATTTTAGACCAGCATCAAAATATCTAATTTTTATCCTAGTTTTGACATTAAGTTTTACTATATCAATAAAACTCTTAGACATCTGTTGGTTTTAGAAAACAGCAGTCGAATTACAATTGTAGTTCTTAAAATCCATGTGTGATTTTCATAGAGTACTGTGTGAGAAAGAAATGAAAGCAGTTGTGATATATGCTTTCAAATGTTACCATCCACAGTATTGTCAAACAGGAAGGAAAAATAGTTTCATAGGATTTAACCACTGACCACAGTATGTAGTCACAGGTGCCTGTAACAATCAGAATGATGCCTAGCAAAACAACCCTAGACATTACATATATGTGTAATCGAATATGGGCTTAGGAATCAACAAGAAGAATTTCCTCTCAGAACCCACAAAGTCTTACTTTGGACTTTCTATATCAGCAAGGATGGAAGTCCAGGCAACATTTTTTGGTATCTTCTCTTGCTTAACAGGCATGTAATATTCTCATTCTACTCATACTATTATGGTTAATAGTACAAAATTCCCCCCACAGGTCTCCAGCAGTTGCTGCTATTACCTACAACTTGGTGGTCAGAAGTGGGTTTCAGGAAGAATGAGGAGATTTTGAAATGGACCAAAGAAGCAATCTTATCCGAGTGTATGTTTCACAGGCAGAATGTGTTTAGGGTTCAAGACTTCTCTGAGTGATCATGATTTCCCAAAAACAGAAACAGATAAACATTATGACATCTCTGACTCAGTTTAATAAACCTATTTGATTCCCATGTTACAAATAATTTATTATATTTTTATTTAAACTTGATGCCTAAGAGTATATCACATGGGACATTTTTAGCGTAGTGATCTCTTTCTCTTCTAGGATCAAATGGAACAATTTTAGCCTGTGATCATTTTAATGGTTAACAATTTACAGTGAGCATATAGGGAGAAAACTTTCAAAGTGTGGCCCATAGACTCCTGGGTTCCTCTAGTCATTGTTGGAGGTGTCTTGGAAGACAAAGTGATTTTGTTCTTTGCATCACATTGGTATTTATATGGTTTGTACACAAAAGAAGTGGTGAGTGGCATCAAACTGATTTTCATGAACTCATGTTAAGAGGAGAGCAAGCAGAGGTAACTTTATTTAGGAATGAATTGAAACAGTAAAAATTACAAGCTACATTATCAGCCCTTAAGTGTGCTTTTGTTAATATTCTATTGCTGAATTTGAGTATACATACAAAATATTTCTACTGCATACACCAGTACAAATGTTTTCTTGAGAGAAAAGATCGTGTGAATTGTTTGAGTTGCTAGCTGAACTAGCCACTTTTCATTGAACTAGTTATTTACCTGAAGAAGAATTGACAATGTATCATTACTCTTAGTTATTTTACAAACATATTATCAAGAAATGAATAAAGTGAATATTATTTATTTATAATGACAGGATTCAAGATTTCAAGTAAAAGTGTTAGAAAAATCTGTGTGCCACCGTTAGTGTGACAGCTTTTCTCATGAAGTAATTGGTGATATTAATGAAAGTCAAGTGCGGTAATGAAATGTGTCAACAACTAGAAAATCTTCAGAAATCACTCCAGTACTTTGTAATAGACCAGTGTATTGCTTTAGAATTTATGCTTGCCAAAAATCCATTCATTCAAAGTGAAAAATAGTTCAATATATTTTAATGCACTGGAATTGATTGATATGGTTTCAGATTCCACACTACAACTACCCTTTAAGCCACTATTGCTTGTCATGTTTGGGTGTAATATAAAGAATAATTCTCCAAATCACATGGAAGGTATTAAATTACTCCTTCCTTTCTCAATTACAGATCTGTATCTGTACGGTAGATACAATATACTGACTACTGAAGTACTTAACGACAGTCCACAAAGAGCCTGTATTAAGTCATATGTTAAGCAGATCTGAAAATATATACAATAGTGTGTACCTTCCTAACTTCCTAAACTTTTTTATTTGAATGTGTAATTATCTTTTGCAACGTTATTTATGTTAACATCTAATGAACCTCTTCATTATTATTATTATTTTTAAATGAATCAATACTCTTTAAATGTAAGTAACATAAACTTAAATGTCCAGCATCATTAGGAGTGGTGGATAAAGTCTATATAGTCAAAAACTTATGGGAACAAAAAGTATTGATAATTAGTGATTATAAACCGTTAAGTTTTGGGTTGTGGAAGAATCCAAAATAAATCTTTACTCACCACTAGAGGGCACTTTCATTTTGTATAAATGTATAGTGTAGAGGCAATAAAAATTTATCTGTAAAGATGCCCTATATCATTAGTAGCCCAATACTATGCCTAAAAATACATTAATTGAAGAAGACACCACAGGTTCCTAACCTAAGATGCCATATGTATAAGGAAAAAGACACCATGGGTTCTTAAGGTATGATGCCATGTGGACAGAATGACATCCTTATCCTATCACGATGATGCTTCTTTCTTTTGGATGACTGTTAGGTAACTGCTATTGAATGGAGATTAGTCAAAAAACACTTCTTATATCTTGTGTTTAGCCCAGGGATGTTTACATATGTGATCTGGGAATGGATGTGCCTCTGGAAGGAATGGCCATTCAATGAGCAATTTTCTCTCCTTTCTGAAGCCAACAGAGAATCACAACCCTACAGAAGCTAATCAATCCTGTGGTGTTGTGAATTGTGCCCCCCTCAAAATCCACTTACATATAATGTTGTTATTGTAGTTGTTGCTCTTCTCCTCCTCCTCCTTCTCCTTCTTCTTCCCTCTCTTACATTTTCATCTGTAAGTATCATTGTGTTTTGCTTGTATAACCCCCATGACCCACTCTCATTCCCCCTTCCCTCACCAATTGATCCTCTTCCTATCTAGGCACATTTGAAATATGGTCAAACCTAATTCACCAAGAGTAATGTTGATGTTGCTGGGCTATTGATAGAGTCAGTATGTGATCTTTTTATTCTTGCTTGAGACAGAGTGACATGCTCTCTCTGTGAATAAAGGCAATGTGAGTTGGGCATGAGTTGAAGGACTGAGGTCTGAAGTTGCATCTTAATGGTCTCCCAGGAATGAAGAACATGAGAAGGAAACAAGAAAGAAGCCTTTGTTCATTAACTCACAGAACTGAAGCTTACCCAGAAAAAAGACTTAATTATTATTTCCAGCCACATATTATGCCCCAAATATATGCTCTCTGACTTTTTTGTATGGAATTTTCATTATTCCTCATCGCTTTTCAGATGTTTTAATGTCTTTTAGCCTTGCATCTGTATGCCTGAATTATTGCCCTAGGTTTTACTTAAGTAGTAATATGATTGATGGTTTAATTTTGCTTAGAGCTACAATGAAGAAATAAAACTAGGTAAACTCTATCACTAATAAACTTAAGCATGACCTCCCTTAGTGTTTCTCTTATGTTGACTATTGATCACTTAATAATCATTTTCTGTCGATTCCAGCAGGCCTAGGTTACTGTTAGCTTGAGACTACATTTTGAAGATAACGTTGACTAAGATAAGTGATCCTTCTTTCTATCTTTCTTATGACCTGATTTAACCTATAGGATGTATTTAGGATGACATCCAGGCTCATCACACATTAGATGAATACATACATCTTACCTACTTGAAGTATAGCCTTCAGGATGACACTTTGGCAAGAATAACTCAGCACCATTCTCAGTAAGTTGAAACGTCTGACAATCTTGGAGAGAAAAGCAGCAAACAGTGTGGTTTGCAGCTTGGATAGCAAAGTTGGTGAGTCACTGATGATAGTGAGAACCAACAAATATCTAATGGATACACACTGTTGTTTTGACATGGGAAATGGTGTTTAATTATCCATGAAGTTGCTTTTTTTCTTTTAAAGATTCTTCGAAGATCTTGACTGCCCTTCTTTCTCCTAAATTTGGTACGCATACCTAAGTGGTGACAAGCAGATAGTGGTCCATGGCAGGGCTGTGCCATGGTCCTGGGAGATCTATCCCATTCTGAATAGAGCACCAGGATGCTGTTGAGAACTCAGCCAGATGCTCACATCCTCTGGAAGAGAGATGATGAGAGTGCCCTTGTCTTGAAACTGAGTTCAAGTCAAGGATTCAGGCCCAGGTAGATAAGAAACCTAAGATTTACTATATTTGGAAAACGTTCAGTGCAGGGAGTTTTGGTGCCCATAGAATAGAGAATGGCTTATTTGGAGTCAGAAGCATTAAAAGTACACTGGTACCCTGAATACTGTGTTAGTTAATTTCATTGCTGTTACCAAATATCGGATATAAAGGATTTAAAAATATGAAGGGTTTGAGCCGGGCATTGGTGGCACACACCTTTAATCCCAACACTCTGGAGGCAGAGACAGGCAAATCTCTGTGAGTTCAAGGCCAAACCGGTCTACAGTTCGAGTTCTAGGACAACCTCCAAAGCAATACAGAGAAACCCTGTCAAGAAAAAAATAGGTAGAGGGCTGTTGCTTGGGTTCTGAGTTGAGGAAATATGTAATGGTGGAATGATTTGGCAGAATGAAGCTGCTTGCCTCGTGATGGTCAGGAATCAGAGGCAAGGAAAAAAGTCTAGGAATGTATCCTTCAAAAGCATGTCTTCAGTCACTTGTTTCCTTAGATTTGTTCCTATCCCCAGCAAACATTCAGCTAACATTCAGCAGACAAATACATAATGTTTTTAGCATTGTTGAAAACTACCAACCCCTTAGCAGCATTAACTGGGAAATCTCAACACAGAGCAATTTTGAAGGATAGTTCGCATCCTTCATAGCAGATGCCAAGACTAAATATAGACCTCATTTACCTCTGGGGATGGGGCTCATTGGAGCACATATGCCTTGTTCATCATTAACTCCCATGGGCTGCCTGAAAGCTTTAGAGAAGGGGTTTGACACTGAGGAAATTAAAGCATCTTGTTCTCAGGACAACACTTTACCTCTCCCCAGTGATGCTAGTACATTTGTACAAACTTCAGAAGGAAACAGGCATCCTAAAGAAAATTTACCAAAGACATCATTGTCTCTAAACCTATTCAAGTTGACTATAAACATTAAGCTTCATAAATTTTCATCTATGAAGCTAGAATAACAGTATTCCCAACTTTACCAAGTAGTGATGACTAACTGAGATATTACAGGAAAATTTATTTTGACATCTTTGACATATAACATGCACCCAAGAGCGTTAAAAATGGTAGCTCAGATTTTGTTATGTTATAAATTTAACATCCATGGCAAACTTATCAGTGCAGATACTAACAAATGTATTCTTCTTTACTATTAAATTAATTCAGAAAAGTAAAATGTACCTAGACTATGAGCCCTACTAGACATGCACATCCCAAATAGGAAAAAAGAATCAAGATCAATCATATATTTCTATTTTACTAAGATAGTTTTCCTCTTTAAGAGGTAATTGATACGTTCTGACAATAGGAAAATCACCACAGGCAACCTTTGTTTAATTTATTTGAATTTTAGTCATTAAGATAGTGCTAACATGGGGCCCTCAGCAGCTAAGGACACTTACTGATCTTGCAGTTTCTGTATACTTTTCCGAGTAAGCGTAACAAATGGCTCAAACTACAGTTCCAGGGGACTGCTTCTGGATTCCAGGCACCAGTACACAAATGGTGCACATCAATTCATACAGATTCACACATGAAAAATAAAGAAAGAACTATTGTCCCAAAGAAAGCACTAATTAATCAAAAGAGTTCCAGTTACTTTCAATTTCCACAAATGTACTGAGAACACATAAAAATTTATTATAAATTTTAATTAATATTTTACTTAATATCTAGTTAGCACCATGAGGTATTATTCTAGAAAGATGACTTATAAAAAGTTACTGGTTGGGAAAATATTAATATAACAGACTAGTTTGTGAATAGTGGAAGAAGCTGCTGTGAATTTTATACTTAAAATTACAGGAAATACAAATTTTGTGGACATACTTTCTGTATGGACAGAACTCCATCATTGACATTGAGAAATACAAGGCCGTTTAGCCCACTGTTATTTTCTTCCTTTACCATCTTTTGTATGGTTAGCTACTTGGAGCACAGGCACATAATAGGAAGAACTGCAAAATCTAACAGAAATAAGGGACACAGACACATGGGATTATTCAAATAACTGACCCCCTTCTACCTGTGTCTGTCTTATTTGCCCCTTGGTGCAGACCTGAAAATGTGAAGTTGTGAAGAAACCACTTAGATATAGTCTGGAAGTCTCTCAACAATCATTCTAGCTTCTGCCACAGTGGACCAGGTTTGCAGAGTACTAAGGGGTGCTGGCCTCATGAATATCAAGGATATAAACATGGGTTCTGAGTATCTCTATCCCTTCTGTGAAACTCCCACAGTGACAGACACTCAAATTCTTAGCATTGTACTCTCAGACATCAGAATATTTGTGGTCACACACATGGCAGAAATGCACCAAAGGAAAATTAGCTAAGGGAGCTCTCAGACCCAAAAGTCATTGTGTGTGTGTGTGTGTGTGTGTGTGTGTGTGTGTGTGTGTGTGTGTGTGCGTGTATGTGTTTGTGTAGGGGGCACCAACAAAAATCCTTTAAAGAAGTTACCAAGTGAAATGCTGAGTTAAGTGAAGATAGTGATAGATGGAAACATTTTGATCCAACAGCAACAAACCATATTCTTCCAGCTAGCAGAAAGTCAGGAAGAATTAAAGGATGTTTATGACTCAGTTGTGGCATAATTGATTCTTATAATCCATGTTTTGGTTACTTTTCTATTGCTGTGATAAAATATCATGACCAATTCAATTTATGAAAGAAGGAGTCTATTTTGCTTTATGGTTCCAAGGTCTATTGGTCCATCCTGGTGGGGAGACATGACAGCAAGTGGAAGGCATGCTAGCACAGGAGGAAACAAGAGAGCCCATCTTTACTACTATCAGGAAACAAGGAGCAGAGTAGAAGCAAAGCAAGGCTTTAAACTCTCAAAGCCTGCTCTCCCCCCACACACTTCCTCCAACAAGGCTGTGGTTGCTAACAATTTACAAACATCACCACTAAGTGGGAACCTAGGGTTCTAATATGTGACCCTGTGGGGGCTGCTCACTCAACACAAATGTCACCTAGAATCTGTCTGGTTATGATTTTAAAAATAAAAAAAATGCATGTGAGAACTAATTTGAGTCCCTTTCTTCCCCTGTCCCTTATTCCAAATGAGGATAGAGGATGAAGGCCCACACCAGATACTCAGTAATTACACCTTGGCCATGGATTTCACCACTCCAAAATTGTGATATGTACATGTCTATTGTTTGTGAATCCCTCAAGAATGTGTGTGGTCATAAAACAATATGGCCTTATTCCATAGCAACTCACCTTCTAAGCAACTGTCAATTAATTTGGCATTTCACTTGGTAACTTCTTTAAAGGATTTTTGTTGGTGCCCCCTACACAAACACATACACACACACACACACACACACACACACACACACACACACACACACACACACACACACACACACAATGACTTTTGGGTCTGAGAGCTCCCTTAGCTAATTTTCCTTTGGTGCATTTCTGCCATGTGTGTGACCACAAATATTCTGATGTCTGAGAGTACAATGCTAAGAATTTGAGTGTCTGTCACTGTGGGAGTTTCACAGAAGGGATAGAGATACTCAGAACCCATGTTTATATCCTTGATATTCATGAGGCCAGCACCCCTTAGTACTCTGCAAACCTGGTCCACTGTGGCAGAAGCTAGAATGATTGTTGAGAGACTTCCAGACTATATCTAAGTGGTTTCTCCACATCTTCACATTTTCAGGTCTGCACCAAGGGGCAAATAAGACAGACACAGGTAGAAGGGGGTCAGTTATTTGAGTAATCCCATGTGTCTGTGTCCCTTATTTCTGTTAGATTTTGCAGTTCTTCCTATTATGTGCCTATGCTCCAAGTAGCTAACCATACAAAAGATGTTAAAGGAAGAAAATAACAGTGGGCTAAACTGCCTTGTATTTCTCAATGTAAATGGTGCAATTCTGTCCATACAAAAATCATGTCCACAAAATTTGGTTTTCCTGTATTTTAACTCCTATATATGACTTTAATATGCACTTCTCTGTTGGGGAAGTTCTAGCTACCAAAGTACACCTGTAATTGTGGCAGATTGGAATATGTTATTCTCCACTTTTAGTTTGTTTATTCTTGCCCTAATGAAGCACTTAGTCTCTTGTTGAAGAAGAACTTGAGTGTCAGGAGTTTTCTGTGCCTAATATGGTGCTCATCAGAGATGCCTACTTGTTAGAGGACCACTTGGTACCATTTTCTGTACAAAGTTTTTATTCTTTGATGAAAATGTACTACCTGAATTGAAAGAGTGACAATGAAAAATTAGATAATGATGATTTAAAGTAGTGTCCCCAATCATTTTCTGTTAACCTGCATCCTTTATTTTGTTAAATGTATATGTATGAGAAAAGAAACTGGGAGAGTCAGAGAAAGTGAGTGAGCACACACACCCTGAGTAAAGACTTGTGTGGGAACACAGCAGGAATATGTTCACCAGGTGTGCTTATTGTGAGCTTTGGATACACCAGACTCTATTTATACGCGCACACACACACACACACACACACACACACACACACACACACACACACACGAGAGAGAGAGAGAGAGAGAGAGAGAGAGAGAGAGAGAGAGAGAGAGAAAGAGACAGAGAGACAGAGGGACAGAGAGACAGAGAGAGAGAGTTAACTGAAAAACAAGAGTATTAAGCACTTGTGAAACTTAAAAGTGACTACACAGCCTCATTATGTCTTTTAGTGTTATTATATTCCTTATTCTACTATGTAAGATAATTTTAGTCTTAATTTTGCTAAAGACCACAATAGCTAGGTTTTGTCTGTGTTCTCTGAAGAATTGGTCCTTAAAACAAGGTTTGGATGAGTAGGCGGGTGCTCAGTTAACACTCATTCCCTTTTAATCTCAGAGTAACTCCATAATGATAGTACAGGTATTCCTTTTTCACATATGAGAAAACAGAAACTTGCAGTATTTAAATCCTGGCTTGTGTCAAAGCAGAGATTCTTAAACGAGGAGGCAAAGCACTTTCCACTAGGCTGATAAAGAGGCCCTTTGTAAAGTCTTCATTGAATGTGCAGATAACAAATGTGGAATAAGAAACAGCTGAACTCTGAGCTCCTAGGCCTGGCATTATGGATCTCTTTCCTGGTGGCACCATCCATTTATCAGACATTCATATCAATCTTCCTATGAGACAACCCACCTTTTTTCATCCTGTCCACAAAGGCATTATAAGAGCTTACTAATGCCTTGCAGAAATCAGATTCGCCCTACCCACAGCACAGACTTTATCTTATCTATCAGATGGGGATGTGGACTACATGACCCGAGGTTCGGTGCCTGCCCAACACTCTGGCTCATAAATATCTGTCAAATTAATGATTGACTTGACTTTGTATCCTGTTCTTTCCATTATATTCACTGCTAACCTGCAGCTGCATAGATGCTAAGAGCAATTACTCTCAGGCCTCAAGAGTGCTAGCATACTGACAGGTGAAGACAAAACAGAAACTCTGTTCAGCGATTGGCTGGCTCCCTTATGTGAAATGTACAGGACTGTGGCCCTGTCTAATTAGCCTGTCATTGGCTTCAAAGCTGAGATCTCTGACGTCGCACATCATGCAATTAGCAATACTGCCAAGGCATTATGTCAGGGTAGGTGGACTGAACACATCCATCCTGTGACTTCCATCATCTCTAGAGGAAAGGCTTGTCAGTCTGCTTCCAGGGGGGTCTGAGGATGAATGCCCTTCTGACAGTTACACCAAGATAAAGTGCTGATGAGGGCCAGGTCCCTAGGCCGGGACACAGTTAGGTCCCCAGCTTCACCTTTACAGTTGCTCCCTGATAGTGCAATCAGTAGGACGAGTGGAGAGAACATTTAAAAACAGGTCATTTAAAACAAATTTTTGACAACATCTTTCTAAGACAGTTAATGTCTTTCAATAAAATAAAATAAAAAAACAGTCCAGTCTCACAGTCTGATACATGAGCTATCTCCTTTTAACATTTTTAAACATTCTTAGTAGATGTGACAAAATCAACACAAATGTCACCTAGAAATTGGTTATGATTTGAAAATTAAGAATGCATTCCCCCAAAAGCATATATTTCAAAAGGGGAAAAATAGCATCTACTCTGAGAGACCATCTGGTATTTAAATCTGTGGGAACAATGGAACAATGAGGGGTTCTCAGAAAGAGCCAGTCCTCATAGGAGAAGTCTGGGGAGAAACAGGAGACTGAAGGGAGCAACCTTGGGAGTGAAATCCCTCTGGGCTGCACAGCTCTGTGTGATTCCCCCCGTCAAAGCCCAATTTCAGTCTGGTCTGTATCAGAATGGGATGATAAATCGCAGGAGACATTTCAGGATGGAGCTTCAACTGCTTAAGGCTCTTTCCATGATATCTGCAAAGCAGCTCTGAATTCTCCCTTTCAACCCCCACTCCTCCACTGACCACCAATTATGCAGATGCTCAAAAAAAAATTAAGCTGTCACCTCTGGCCTGCCCCAGAAAGAACAGACAACACCTTTGGTAGATCAGTGGTATACAGCGAAAACTGACTCACACTGTTTAGTGTCTTCAAAGGACTACTTTGTGCTAATTAGATTCTAAAAATGTAATTACAATACAAACAAAAAAACTGTATGGTGTTTTCTCTGTAGTGAATCACTCTGGAAGAATGGGCCAGTGTGGGATTTAAGGAAAGATGTCATATATAAGGCTGCTGTTTCTCTGTGAAACCCAAGGAAAGAGCCTTCATATACAGCATGGTGCAGCACTTCCAATTCTCCTCAACTTCTACAATCATTATTGTAGATTGTATCACCACGTTTCATTTCTCACCCACACTACAGTTCTGGCTATTATGCTATCTATAGGGAAGTTTTGTAATTAAGAACTGTGACCAAGAGAGGGACCAGAGCATACAGCATTTAGCTTTGATGTACAAACCCATAGGAAAGTAGTTGGCAAAATGCAAATCTCATCTTGGTTAACCTTTCTGATTTCACTGATTACAAAACACAAAATCTGTATGTATTGAATGGTTCTCTGGGAGGAGCTTAGCTAGTGAAAGTTCCAGGACATACTGACCTTCACAACATTCCAGATGAACATTCACAAGAAGAATTCATCTTGTGAGCTAAAAACTATAGTGCAGCTTGTGACTTCAAAATTTGCAGAGCTCTATGAAACAAGGAGGGGTCTCTGCAGCCAGCCTCAGGCAGGATCAGGAAGCTGAAATAGAGGACATTGTTGGTGATTAAATTCAAAGTGCTTGCTTACTGGATGAGGCATTTAAAAATAACAGGGATGAAGGTGATGGGTAGTATACCTTGAGATTTTTCCTTTCATTTTAATGTGAATATCCAAAGCAATTTTCTTCTCTTGAATTATTGGCTCTACTCTCTGCTGATTTGGAAGCAGTTACACTTATGGCATCATTTTTCCTATCCTAGGAAAACTTATAAATAGCACTGATCATTGCCCACTGTGGGTTCTTTTTTTAGCTAGTGACTGAGTTATCTTTGGGGTTTATATTTTTAGTGTAAAAACTCAACGCGGTATTGGGATCCTGACTACGGATTATATTGGAAATTGTGTAGACTCCAGATTGAATACTATAAAAGAATATTAGTTAGAAAAATCCAGTCTGTGATGAAATATATTTGCTCATCCAAAAGTACTCCATCAGTAACATTTAACTGAAGGCCTATTGGGTGTCAGATGCTGACCTAGTCAATATGTGTTGGACACAATTCTGACTCAATAATTTAGCAAAGCATTTAGACTTCAAAGTCAGGAGTGCAGTACGTGTTCTTCAGGAACCATGTATCTTTGCAGTAGAAAGAAGTGGAGACAGTGATTTTACTGCTGTTAGCTCCAGCAAGACAGGACAACAACTGTCATGGCCATCAAAATGCATTACTTTCATTCACTTCTTCAAGTAGAAACTATATCTAGTATCCTGGTTATTCTGGGACAAGGCACAAAGGGGGACATACTCTGGAAAGAGTTGGGATAAAGATGGTATAAATGCCTTCTCCATAAAACCTTCAATGGTCCATCTTACTACAGGTAATTATCACTCACGCTGACCAAACTGTGTACTATGTCTGGATCTAGGCCTCTGCCTTACTATTTTCTGTCTCACTGTGGTCACTTGGGGCTCTAAGAGTAAGTGCACAGAGAAATAGGAAGTGAACTGCAAGAGTTTCTGATGGTCTTATGTCTTTTTACACTTAAGAAATACAGAATCTCAGAAAAAAAACGCTTTTAGGAGCCTTGTGATGTCTACTTAGCTACACACCAATATACCAGTGGTATTTTTAGAACCATGTCAATCCTAAATACAATACCAGTGATTGGCAAAGTGTATGTACAAAACAAAATAAAATGTGCCATTGCATGGATTTTCTGATTTCAAACACATCAAGTGAATTTTGTCATTTAGTAATTGCCCTTTTCAATCCATTCCCATTTTCACTTATCAAATGCTGTTTCCCTGTTGATTTCACTACTCTTACACATTACTTAGCAAGAATGATTGAATAATCCTAATGGATTGATCATATATGTATAATCTTTGTATAACATTTATAATTCTTTATAAAACATATTTATAATGATGCTTCTAATACTTCCTGACTTTCTTAAGTTCCACAGGGATAAACTAATTTTTATTAACAATGCAAATGTAACTGTATGTGCATGTGTGCTGAATTAAGAGGTTCACATGCTCTAGTCTCAGTCAAAGAAGTTTTCAAACATGATTCCCCTGGAAGCTTTTAGGTGGGAGCTGGTTAGACACTAATCACTAATAAAGGGGAAATTGTCATGTTTCAATGTAGTGCACAGTTAGTTGCTTCATGCAGGGGTTGGGGTATGCCTTTTGATAAACTAGACAGCACAGAGCAGTTTTAGAAATAGGATATTGGAATGATCAGACCAGTGCTCAGTTCTGCCATGGCAATCTCTGTCTATCTATAGAAGGGGTGCTTGGCTTGGATACATGTTTGAAAGTCAGTTGTGTTCTTTGTGTTTAGGTATCCTGAATCACACCATGATGGAAATAGCCAGACTTGAAGGTTTCTTCTTCATCAAGACACTGCTTTTCCTATTGTTTCCGTAGGGTTCTGCTTAATGACACCAAGAGGGAGTCACAGTGAATCATAAAGACTTTAGAAGGTGATGGCTATATCACTTTTAAAAAGTGTCATTGGTGTATATCCACTGTGTAGTGAAGAGTTTCATATGACACTTTCATTCTAGCATCTCCTATACTTTGCCCATATGCTTGCCACATTGCCCTTTCTTGTCACCCCTTACATGCCCACTTCATGCTCCCACGTCATATTTATAGGCGTGCATAAGCTGTGTTAAACCTATAGTGGAAAACTTTGTAAGGGAAGGCTGTGGCTACATCCCCTGCATAGGCACCAGGTGAGGTTAGAACCTCTGTGAAATAAGACCTTGAGAAGGATGGATAATCAACATTTCTATGCCTTGATTTCTTCATGTTTCAAAGGAAGATAAAAATGAGAATTTGTAGAATAAAATTAAATGTACATAAATAATTCAGAGCCAAGGCTGGTTTGGAGTGAGTGCCCAATATTGTTAAAGTATATTATTATTATTAATGAAGAATCTTAGTGATTAACTCTCAAAATGGCATTAAAAGTGATCATTTCCTTCTCTTTAATTGTGCAATTTTCCTCCTTTCTCTAAAATGGATATGAATGAGGGTTGCCCGTGTGATTTAAATGGAGAATAAGACCAAATACTCTAAGTTATGGTAAAATACTCCAGTTTCATTTACCTTTAACTCCTTCTGAAGAGCAGTTACTGTGCATCACCTTCATGGTTCTTTCATTTTTACTTGTCTTCTCCATGCATTGCTCCTGCAATACTAAATGGTAAGATCACAACAGCCCCCCAAGTAAAGGTTAGTGGCCAAAAATGAAAAGTTTGTATTTCCTTTTGAAATACACCATATTTATTTCTTTGTTTATTTGGTGACTGAAGGAGGGGCACATGCCATGGCAGACATGTAGAAGTCAGATGAAAACTTGCTAAGTTTGGCTCTCTCCCTCTACAACCTGTGTTCCAGGGATCAAATCGGGTCACCAGATTTGGTAGCAGTTACCCTCTTAGCCACCTCTCTCACCTACCCAAAAGAGAGCATTGTAATGAATATTGAGATATCTGATCTGTTAAGACATTAGTTATTTCTACTTCTTATGTTGCCTTCTGAAGTTAATTACGTATTTGTTTTAACTTGAAATGAATCACAGGAAAATGTAAAACTAAAATTGCATGCTTATGGGGAAAATTATTAGCTCTCTTTTTGCTAATTTGAGGTTAGCTAATACAACAAAAGTCTCAAAATTAGAAATTATACCTTTAATTGAAAATAAAACAAGATTATTCCTGAGAACATTATGATATATGTATTGTGTTAACAAATTAAACAATGCAACATGATGTGTTTGACTAATATCTATTCAAATCTTCTCAAGTATTATGTTGATAAAAACTCGTGTTATAAGATTTATACTTTGCAGGAAGTGTAAAAGTCACAGAACATTGCTGTTGACTAGCTTATGGTGCTCTAAAGTAGGTCTCTAGAGCTGGCTCATGTTGCTGATCAGTGCCTCTGTAACCATTGATGGAAATCCTCACATCTCCCTCTTCCTTGAGACTGGTAACCACCATCCTACTTCATGTTGCTAGGAATCTGACTGTTAGATAAATTATATCATCAGAGCAATGCAATGTTTATTTTTTCTGTAACTAACTTATTTCACTTAGTATGACATCCTTAAGGTTTGTTATATTTTCACCTGTTAAAGAATTTCTCTCTTTTCAAAAGTCAGATAGCATTCCGATTGTGTGTATGATACTTTGTTTATTCATCTATAGTGCTCCAGTAAAGGGAATACCACTCTGAGATTCTAACATCAATTTAGATAAATGCCCAAAAGTGGTGCCTAGTGTTGGCATCTTTCCTGGCCAATCTATATCGCTTTGTGGGCCATTCATTTTGTTATGGTAAAGGACTTGTTAGACTCCATAAAGCTGCTTTAATTGATATGTTTCTAGTCTGAGCTATCACACATACAAACACAGTCACTCACATGCCTACATGCCACACTCATTTATATCATTTAATTATAGGGATATGTTCTAAAAAGTTCTTGGTTACACTGATTTGTCCTTGTGCTAAAATTATGAAACATGCTTCCACATTACAGGTCAGTAACTTAACAAAGCCTCTTTAAGCAATCAAGAAACATGGTGACCATGAGAAGCTGAAGGCCACTTCCAATATAATAAGGCATACTGTTCTAGAGTAATCTTTGCTAAGTAGGAAGAGTATATTCTAAAGATTAAAATTATAGTTCAAAATATGCAAATCAATGATGTTTTGCTACCATTCATAATTATCGGGTACCACATATAACTATGCATGTATGTATCTGCTATAATTATATATGATTGGCACTGAATAAGTTTGGTTATTCCAGTTTCACCACAAAAATATGACCACTATGCTGTGACACTATGGTGCCAATGTCCCTGGAAATAGGAACCCTCAACTCCATTATAATCTTATGGGGTCACCAACTGTGGTGTTGAATGCTTTTAACCACACACACACACACACACACACACACACACACACACACACACACACACGGAAAGCAGAGACAGATGTCAGTGAGTTGAAGGACAACCTTCTCTACATAGTTCCAGACCAATCAGGACTAAATGGTGAGACCCTGTATCAAAAGAAAAAATCTCAAGGGATCCTTATTGTATGTGTAGCTGTCATAGGTTGAAATATGAGTATGTGACACATGGCTATAAGGATGTACTGTGGACATAAAATGTATTGGAGAGTCCCGTGTTATCACTGTATTTTGAGGGTTCTTCCTATATACCCTTGTGCTGTACTTAGACCTACCCCTACCGTTTTCTCTGGAGTATGTTATCATAAACACAGACTTACAATCTAGAAGATTCTATGTTCCTTGGAACATGATTGAGGAGATACACAGTGGAAGGCCTTTTGTTAACAAGTTATAACTAAGACTTAGTCCTTTAGCTCAGACCTGCTTTATAGCATGCATTCACTTAATAGTAAAACTTCAAAAACTGCTTGATTAGAAAAATCTATTTAATGCTCGTTTGCATGCATTCCTCTTGTTTGCATTTTCTGCTTGAATAAACTACCTCTCTAGAAACAAACAAACAAATAAACAAAAAACAACCAAAAGAAAAACCACCTGTGCTAACCCAAAGCCTATAGAAACCTAAAACAGTCCCTAGAAGCATATCTCAGTCAGTCATTTCTACCAAGGCTTTCAGTTATGAACTGAAATTTCTAGTATCTCTCTAGTCACGGGGAGCACATCCCTCCCTGACTTTTTTTATTTTTTTCTTCATGAAGCTGATTTAATTTCTAGGGAGAGAAAGAAATTCTGCATCATAGACTCATGATTTCCAAGGCAACTGAGTAAACTAAAACAGAAAGTGTGACAATGATGCTCACTTCCAGACATGAAAAGAACAGTGAAATTCAAGCTTACAATTTTGAAAAAAAAGTACACATGATCTATTTTATTTATGCAGTCTCTTGATAGTGTTCACATGGTTACTATTATTTTTAGTAATTACTGTGATTGTTCCTATTGCTACAAAGAAATAAACTGTTGTGGCTTTACAAGCACTGAATGACCAACCCAGATCAGAGACCACAGTGACTCTTAATCCAGGCTTAGTCCTGAGTTTCTTGTTACTGATCTTGTTTGTTGAGAAGTCATAGTGACAAATAAAAATTCAGACTTAAAAAAATAGAGTAAGGGAACACTAGGACCCATGTTTTGAGCAAATCACTAAAAAGACTAATCAAGAAGTGAAATACAGAATTTGTTATTTGCATAGTATTTAGTGAAAAAGAAGATTGAAGTTAAGGCCAGCACCCATGGTTCTTTATTAGTGTATCATACTCTAACAGAACTGCTGAAGTGTTATTTTGTTTGCTGCAGTTTTTAGGGGGAAACATAGTGTAGCTTGCATTTGGAAGAAATATACTTAATGATTCTGAGAATGGCTATCATGGTGTATACATCATGCTACCTCCTGTAAAAACAACTTCAAGGAAGAAAGAGTTGTACTTGCAAAACTTCCATTCGGATTTCTGCCCATGAATTCTGTGTCTCCATGATAAGTGTCCCTTGCTTCCCCCCTTACAAGAAGAAAAGGAAACGAGAAAGGAAAGGAGGGAGAGAAATCAGATCCACGGAATGCAAACAGCCCCACATGCACCCCAGTAAGCAAGCCGCACATCCAGCAAAGTGTATTAACATGAACTTGAATAATTCAGACTTCCAAACCACAGGAAGAGGCTTTCCAGTGGGAGGAAAGGGCCCCGTAATTAAAGTTTCTCCAGCACACGGAGGCAGCTGCTTCCTCCAACAGACCGAGAAAATTGGACATGGCCTAATAGCCCAGAGAACAGGGATCTGTGGAGGGCATTGTTGGAGAACTGTTAGGTTTATTCTGGTGTTCCCCAATTATAAAGTCAATTCTCTGGATACCAGCTTCTTTTACATATTAATCGGCTAACCCCTGGCATATGGCAAGAATGCAGATTTCAACTGTGGGAGACTGCCTGCAAATGGAACCTTGAGTTCAAAGATGCAAAAAAATGCGGGTGTCTCCACATTACAGTTTTGAGAAGGTGTGGAAAATACACAGGTTGGGTTTGTTTTTTGTTTGTTTGCTTGCTTGCTTTTTGTATCAACACAGAATCATTTTAGAATGAGTTGTTTCTTCACATACTTTCTAGATATTTAGATGACAGACAGACAGGCAGGCAGGCAGATAGACAGACAAATGAGGGATTGGTAAACATATAAATACATGTCCATACTTAGGCTGGTCTGAAAGTCAAGATTCCCAGTTTCATTGTTCTGCCTAGAGTTACATTCTGCTAGATCTACAGGGGCTGCCATGTCGAGATACTTACGATGTATTGATACTTAGGGTCTGAGAGTGTTTCTGCACCACAGAAAATCTCCAGACCCTCAACCCATTCCTCTAAACGGTAAGTCTCCAAGTGATTTCAGTTCATCTCATGGGCACCTTGCTTTTGGGAACACTGCTGGCTTTCCCCCATTACTTCCACTGCCCTGCCTTCTCCCTGTGTCTTCAGCAAGAATGCTAATCAACATTCTTTTTTTTGCTGGGGTTAAACAGAGGAGAACAGGGCTTATCTTAAATAAACAATTCAGTCTTTTCCCAGGGGCCTTGCCACACTTTAGAGGAGATAAAACACACTATAGTATTACCTCGGGGACCTCACACCATGCCAGGGATGAGGAAGGTGGAAGCCAGAGGTAGCAACAGTGTTTCCCTCCTTGACAGCAGATTTAAAAGCTTACCTTTCTTAAGTTTGATTTCCCACCCCGTCACTACCCCTAATGCCAGTGCAGTGACAGTTGTTTTTCAAGTGGCCACAAGAGATTGCAAAGGAGAAATGGAAAGTGAGGAATCTGATAGTTATAGCTCCAGAGAGAAAAGAAGTTTACTGTTTTCAAGCTATTTGAAAGCTGACCAGAAAATTCGTGTGACTTTTCAAAGGAACTTTCAATTCCTTTAGGACATAGTCCAAAATGTTCGTGATAAAACACTATTACATAGGACTAACACTGCAAGAAATATCGCTTGTGTCTTATGACTACATAGGTATACTTCACAGTATGACTTATTTTAATCCACCATCTTAATTAAGGAATGCCGATAGTTGTTCTTACCAAAGAGACAATGAATCCTTGAGATGTACTGAATGGTACCAGTGACGGAAATGGCCCATCATAAATTCTAGAATATGTTTTCTGATTCTGAATTCAAAAATTAAATACCAAGCCCTTATTTTCATGTTGAAAAAAAATTTTGCTTAGAAAGAACTTCACCAAGCTTGTAAGATTACTAAGTTACTTAAAGGAACAGACATTTCTGGCTGGAGTAAGTACCACAAGTCGGTTGACCTAAAACCCACATTGACAGGTGCATTGCAATCTAGCAATGATTCCAGGTCTCACGACTATTACCCATTAGTTATAATTCCTGGAGGCTCTGTCTACAGCTGGTGGTGCCCTACTTTGGTTTTAATATTGAATTGTGAATAAGCAGGTCAGATTATCTTCAAAGGTATACAAATGGAAAGTGAATCTCTGAAGGCTCATTCAGGGGGAAGAGAAGAAATGTAATATTTACTGCCTTCAAGCTTTTTTAAGAATCATAATTTTTGAAGTTTTTGAAACTGTCCTGAAATAAACTTTACATATCCTACTCACCCTGTAAAAGATACGAGAATATTATATGACATAATTTAGCAGTTCAACCTCTAGAAGACTTGCTAACAATCAACCGTGTGACTAGGACAAGCCTGATTCTAAGATATTTTACCAAGTGGATTTCAATAACAACTCCTCTGATAGGGAATGTCCTTCTGTGTATGTTTATCTTATTGATTGTTGAATAAAGCACTGTTTGGCCAATGAGGCAACAAGGTCGGCAGGACTAGGAGTTGAGGAAGATTCTGGGGAATGTAGTAAAAAGAAGTCTTGTGATACAGGCAGGAAGTGACATAGCAGGCAGACTCATATATAAGCAGGGACAAACAGGAAGTCGCTCTCTTGCTCTTCCTCTTACTCCTGTTCTCTGCTCTGGAGCTGCCATGTGACTGCCAGGAAGATAGGATTATGCTTACAGTTGATAATTAAGACTGAGCTAGCATATAAGAAATCCTAGTCAATTGGTCAGCAGCATTGTACACTAATATACAATTAGTGTGTTATTCTGGGTGCCCATGTGGCAGCCAGGCTCTGGTGGCTTTGGCATAAAGATTTATCATTATACTTCTCAGCCCCCTTCCCCATTCACACATCCAGCTCTCCATCTTCTTGATGGCAGGAAGTACTGAATCATACTTAGCCTGTTGCCAAACATTCCTCTTACCTTAGAAATGCTCTGTGACATTTGGCCAAGTCCTCACTCAGGCTCAGATCTCCACACTTCTATGAAACTTTTCTATGTGACCATGAGGCCAAATATGGGGAGTCCTGAGTAATCGCATTCACCCTGAATTATTGCATTCCACATCCAAAGGAACAGGTGAAGAATCTTAAGTCTGACACAGAGCAGCTACTGGCCCCCTGAAACTGCTCTTCTCTGTGTCACCACAGACACCTGTACAATTTTCCCTTCTTATATTCTTTGAGCTTTCTTTCTCTCTGCCTAAAATACATTTTATGATATTCTCCCTCTCCCTCTGTCTCTGCCTGCACACCCCTCTCCACACAGAGAGATACATGCACACATCCATGTATGAATAAACACACAAACTTCTAACCCTTCACCAGGCTGGCCTTCTTCTCTAAAACCTTGCCTAGTTCTAATATCATGTTCTTTGGTTGTGCTTACTCTCTTTCCAAATTTAAATTTTCTCATATTCTGGAAGTTGTTTTATTGTTTCTTGTATTGTATTTTTGTTTTTTGTCAACTTAACACAAGCTAGGGTCATCTGGGCAATGAAAAACTTTATTGAAAAAAATGTCCCTATCAGATTAGTCTTATGCAGGCCTGTAGTGCATTAGTGATTGATGTGGGAGGGCCCAGCCTACTGTAAGCTGCACAACCCTTGGGCAGGTAGACCTGGGCTGTGTAAGTAAGGAGGTTGAGCAAGCCAGGGAGAGCAAACCGGCAAGCTGCTTTGTCCCCTGTTCTCTGCATAAGTTCCTGCTTTCAGCTTCCTGCTAAAGCTCTTGCTCTGTATCCCTCAGTGATGGAGTGTGAACTGAGAGTTGTAAACTGAAATAAACCCTTTCCTCCCCAAGCTGTTTGGGTTGCAGTCTTTATTGCAGCAATAGAAATCCAAACTGAGACTTCTGCCCTTTCCTGTTCTCTGGGGAAAGGCTGCAGAGGTACTGCATACCTGCGGCTTTGGACTATGAATCATCCTAGTGTCCTTACCACCTGCCCTAGTTACTCTACAGAGCAATTTCTTTGTAATACCTGTCAACTGAATGAACAAATTGTTTGGAACCAATCTGCCCCAAATTTCAAATTTCTAAAAGGTAACCCTCCTTCTCCTGCCCTGCCACTGCAATGACATGCCTTGTGACTATTCTGCCCTGTCACTTCAATGTAAGCCCTACCATACTGAGCCATGTGCAAACATAATGAGGCAATTTAGAGTATGCAATGAAATGAAGATTGTTTCGGGGGAGCTAAAAGAAATGTGAAAGCTGTCTTGGATAGAGAGCACCCCATCCTGTAATTCTAACATACACCTGCACCAACTTTATTAGGCACCATCACTGCATAGTTCAGAAATCCATACAACATGCAAAACACAGATCCCACCTATTTCCCCCTAAGCAGAAAGAATGGGCTGTGGTTACCACTGAAACCGTGATTCCATCACAGAGCACTATGTTGCCACTCAGTGCTCCTTATTTCTCTTTTATCACTTTCAGGAAAAGAATGAACCATTAGGCATTTTCTGAAATAGGACTTCCTCATTGTTTGAACACTCTGGATTTCTGGTGTACAGACAGAAATATACTGTCTTTCAAGTAAATGCAAGTGAACTCACAAGGACATACAGCTCAGTACCCATCTAGATGGTGTTTCTTCTTATAAGGAAACATGGACTTGGAACAATCCAGAAGTTTACAATTCCTAAGTAGCTCCAGAATCTTTGTCTAATAGTCAGCTCAAGAGATTATAGCTTATTTCTTTCCCTTAAAATTCCCTGGCTTTGATTAGTGGTCCAGCATTGCCCTGCCTATTTATCTTAGTCAATGGTTCTCAACCTTCCTAATGCAGTGACACTTTAATACAGTTCTTTACGTCATGGTGATCCCCACCATAAAATTATTTTCATTGCTACTTCATAATTGTAATTTTGCTTCTATTTTGAATTGCAATGTAAATAGCTGATATGCTACGTCTGTGAATGGGCCATTCAACTTCCAAAGGGGTTGCAATCCATTGGTTGAGAACCACTGATCTAAGTAAAATGGGAACATCAAGAGAGAAGAATGGAGAGAGAATTTTCCCCATAGGGGCTGGGTCCCTTCTGAGCCTGAGGGTTTCCTGACCCATGGTCTAGTTAACTGCACTCTCTTATTTGCTAGGGAGAACACATTTCTATCTTGTTTTCAAAGGGAGTCCGTTGAGGTCTGTGTGTATATATGAAATTTTAGGCAGAGAAAAATAAAGTATGCCCACCTAGCTTTCCTCTGTTTTTAATGTAAAGCCATGCAGAGGTTCATATTGTCTCCTGTCCATCTACATTCTACCTCAACTGTGTACCCACCACCCTCCGCCATGCGCTTCCAGTCTTCTAAAGGTCCGAATGCAGAGATCTGAATACAGCTGACTGATGATCAAAAGCATTCAAGGTTCCTCTCAAGAGCTTAAGATCTGCAACTTTACTAAATTTTTAAAGGACACTGAAATGTTAGTGTTTTCAAATGAATACATAAAAGCTCCCTTCCTGCTTCCATGTTTCTCAGTTCACTTCAACTCTCCTTTTATTGTGTTTTACTATTTACTAAAGAGAAATTTTTCTGTTCCTTTTGACTCAAACCATGGAAGAGCGTTAAATTTGCAAGCAAAAATTATACAGAAAAGGTAATTCTCAAGACAGAGAAATTAGTAATAATGACAAGAAATAAAAGAATAACTCCTTGAATCGCCTACATTCAAATCCATGCAGAAGAAATGAACAGCAAGGATTTCTATTGATTTTGACATATTTTTTATTGCAGCATGGTGTTCATTTATGGAGCTATATAAATCTCATAAGAATAATTGAAGAGCACTGTAAACCTGCTCCTTTGCCCTGTTTGGGTCGACTCCCTCATGACTTAACCCAAATGTCGGGAAGCAGCTGCCAGTCAGTGGCTGTGTTTAATCATCTATTGTTCCCCCCATTAACCTGCCCACCTCAAATCCCACCCCAGGCGGCTTCCCCAAAGGTAAGAAATGAAAGCTGTGATGCTCTCATCAACTATAATTATGATGACCTTTTCATGTTAGCAGAATTTTAAAATATTGTTTAAAACAGCAGAAGAAAGAAGAAAGCAGCCATCACTTCTTGTTCATCTGTGATTCCAGATGAAACCTAAGGCCAAGCAGCCATTCAGAATGGCATTTTTTTTACTCAAGAAGGGCTATAGGAAAAAACCTCTGGGACTAACCTTTTAAACCATCCTTGAACAATATCTGCATATGGCTTTTCCTGGAGTCGATGAAATTTCCACATGTGTACTCAAGCATGCAGGGGTATAGAATGAATTCCCTTATCAGAAACCGCTCCCTGCTTCCATTTGCCTATGAAATGTTTTGTGCAACAAACATCATGCTCGGGAATGTGTCTGTGTATTCAGAAGACACTAATGATAAAACTGCAACAACTAAAAGGGAGGAGAATAAAAGGAATTTGAGATTTGCATTTATATAAATTTTTATTTTGATATAATTACCCTTACTGTTCATATAACTGCTTTTAAAAGACACAGTATGTTTCCTATGGTAAGGAAGTAAGAGGAATAGAATGCATTCTTCTTTCCTAATCCTACATTTTGCTTACTCACCACCGGCAGTCTATAGTCTGTTGACATCAGCCACCCTGTCTTACAGAATTCAGAAGGAAAGCAATTAAATTGAGAATTAAAGATGATTAATCATTTGCATCCCTATTTGAAATAGATTGGAACCTCTAAATGCTTGAGACTTTAAGCTGAAAAACAGAACCTTGTGAATTTTGCATTGTTGCTGTCTGTTTTGAGGTAGAGTCTCACTATGAATCTCATGCTGGCCTCATATTCGCCATCCTCCTGCCTCAGTCACACCCAGACCCTTACAAATGTGTTTATAGATTTCTCTGCATATAACCTTTCTGCTGCAAAGGAAATCCAAGCTGAAACCAGAAAAAAGCCAAAACCAAGCAGATGTCTCTTCTTTTCCAAGTGTGATACTGTCCTGAGAGTGTAGCTTCAGGAGTTACAGATTGCCCTAAGATAGCCAGAACACCACAGTGTCTTTCTGCAATGTCTAGACTAACAACATGCTGGAAAGTATACCATTTCATTTCTTCCTTGTAGAAATAGAAGGACATGGGAGACAACAAAGGTTTGATCCAATGTGGATTGTGTGGTCCAATAAGAATAAATGGGTGCACTTGGGAAATTGGTTTATTTGTGTCCACTGGACCCCAATTTTATCTTTAGAAATTGTCCTATAGTTTATAAAATATGACTATAAAGATAAAATTTAAAAATGCAGTGCTGAGGTAATTTCATGTATTTCATCTTTAAACATTATCCAAACCTCTCCTCACTCTTTTTATCTTGAGCTCCTTCACTGGACAATCCCACATGTATGTAAACTGTTGTACTTCCTTTCATCTTTAATTGATTTCACATTGCCTTACTCTCTCTCTAGCTACAATCCTCCTTTTAATTATTGCTTGTAATCTACACCCATACCACATTTAACATGTTCCATCCTGTCTAATTCTTGCTTGTAGAATAGAACTTCTCTAAGTGGTCACCAAGACTCCATCCATAGTTCCTCTCCTTAGATCTTTTGGAACATTATCCCGACCATTCTCCTGAAATAGTTCCTTCAGGATCACCAGTTACACATAAACTGATTATCTCATTGCTCAGTCACTGTGATCTACTCATATTTGACATAGTCAGTTGCTCTCTTTTTCTTGAAACATATCTGCTTTTTACTTGCCTTTCAGAAGACAGTTTGCTAGGGTTTATCCTGAATATTTTCCCTTTCATAGTCTTAAACTACTTAAGTGCCACACAACTCAGACACTGGTTCTCCCTCTGATAGTCAATCCACTCTATGGCATTAAATACAATCAATAGGTTGATAACACTCTCTTGGACCTCACCCTGGACCAGGATAAGAATTACACTATTAGGATTCTATTAAGTATCTTAGGATAGAAGATGCAAAACTCATTTTAATATTCTAGATAATTGTCATGAAGCACTTTGTTGCATCCCAACAGAAAATAGTTCATCAAGACAGAGCACTGTACCTCACATTCCATAGCAGATCCACCAGAATAACCTACTTGCTGGCTCCATATTCAAAGTTGCTCTGACTGCTTCCTACCAGGCCTGCCATATTACCCCGTCCTTGCCACAACAATCTCTCCACTGTACTATTTGGTATCCATCTGTCTACTTTTCCCTTACTCCCCTAGTGTTAACACAGAAGCCAAAATCATCATTTTTCAACTTAATCATGTCACCCCTCCAATGCTGGGTTTTTCCCTCAAAGTGAGAGCTCTTCTGTGGTCCAATAGGATGTTCTTAGCCTTCTTAGCCCTACCTCTGTATTCATGTGTCTCTGAATGCATCTCTGGCTAATCTTAGTGCAACTCATCTGGTCACATATTGGCTACCTTGTAAGTCCTCAAGTTCTCCAGATGTTTTTACACTTTGAAGGTTTTGGCATCTAGTGCCTCTAGAATATTTTTTCCTATGATGTCTACATGACTCCCTCTGTCGTCTCATTAATCAAATGTATCTCAGTAAATACACTACCCTGGCTGTGTCACAGCAGAAGAGATTTTTTAGAGGGAGTCCTGCAAGTCTCTGTGGGAATCTCACATGGATCCAGGGCTGGGAAATTGACTAAAAGGGAGAAAACCTTGAGGCATAGAAATAAGTGGCCACAATGGGTTTGAGAGCTGAAGAGCATGAGGAAAGCTCTGGACATTCATCCTGGTCAGCTCAGGACTTTCTCTGTACATTACTGTGGCCCCAACATCTGATGCTATACTAGAAAGGGCTGCTTTCAGTTTGGGACAATTCATTTTTCTGTGAAACATATAAGAAGATATGACAGGAATTTTAGGAAGACAGTGTTTCAGTCATGTCTTCTCCAGACAGAAGGATTGTAGACACCTCTGAGCTTTCGCTTTTGCTCTATGCAATGTCGAGATGATCATTCGGTAATTAACTGACTACTAGAAAAACATAAATATTCCTCTGAGTGATTGTCAGCTAGCAAAAACAGAATTGGGTTAATAATTACTCTACATGGAGAGAAATAGGAAAATGTGAATCAGGATAGTGAAACAAAGAACCATGAAACACTGCTAGATAATGTTGATGAACTTGGCAAAGGTTAAAGAACTGAAGGGTGGAGAGCTGCATCTCCATCACGAGAACTTTCTGCTCAGCCAGAGGACTAAGTTTTCTTCCCAGGAACTACACTGCACAGGTAAGAACCACCTATAACTCCAGGTCCAGAGAATCCAGTGCTTTCTTCTGGCTTCTGCTGGCACCTGAACATGTGTGCACATACCCACACAGACTCACACACCTGAATGCATGTGCACATACTCAGAGACCCACACATCTGCAAATATATATATATATATATATATATATATATATATATATATATATATATCAGTCTCTAACAAAAAATTATAAAACTCACAACAGATCAACAGATACATTCAAAAATTAAAGAAAATTTTGTTAAAAGGAAGTGCTGATGTGAGTGATTCTGTAGTTGACAAATATCACTCATTATCCACCCAAATCACTGCCGTTGTCCTGCCCTTAGTTTCTGCTGTATTGACACCATGTTATTAGTTCCTACTGTATTGACACATTTTTATTAATTTCTGAGAAGAGAGAAAGATAACGCTGAGTGGAGTAGGGCTGTCCTGTAGGCAGGCAGGGATCACATTAGGAGCAGAAGTTTATTTTCTTCAAAAGAAGACTGTTCCTTGCCTAGGGAGGGACAGATGGGGGAGATGAATAAAGGTTTAGGTTTAGACAATTATTCATCTTCTAAGAGAAAGCCTAATCAGAATCCCATATTAGATTTGTGCAACCCTACAGGTCACAAACAAGGATGGAACAAAGTTTAGTGAAAGTAGAAAAAATTGTAGAACATAACTCCAGTGGAAGAAATAATGAATCGGCAATGAGTGATAGAACTAAGGTTTAATGCTAGTTGGCTTTTCAAATAAAAAATGCGCATATGCTAAAGGTTTCAGAAATATTAAACATTTGTATATTGGAAACAATACTATAGGGAAAAGCAAGGATCAACAGACAGACAGAAGGACATAAGAACAGTCATGATGTAATAAATTTGTCCTCCACAATCAAGTTAAAAAATAATACAAAATCAAGCAAAAGCTGAATGCACACTGAAACTGAGAAGACTATCTACCACACATGACAAAAGTATACACAGAACTGAATAGGATAAATAACTAAAGACAGCCAAGTACCAAATTTTAATTACAAAAAAAAACTCTGTGGAAAATATATTTATTCAGATAAACTCCCCTTTATCATTAATTAACTGAAATCTTTGAGCAACTGATTCACATTATAGCTGTCTGATACATGAGCAACTTTCATCATGATTGACAGAGGGTATCAGCCTGCCAAATTCCCCTTTGAGTTCAAGATGCTAAGATAAACTATGATAATGGGTCTGTTTAGGACATTTTCTTGAAACATAAAATCCCAACAAAATTATATGGACACTTCACTCTAGTTTTATGCTAATTGTCAATTTTTATGTGTGTGGTTATTTTACCTGGATGAATATCTGTGCACAATGTGTGTACCTGGTGTCCATGGATCCCAGAAGAAGGTACTGGGTCTCCTAGAACTGGAGTTACCGGATGTGTGTGCTGTGATTGAACCTGGATTCTTCAGTAGAGCAACCAGTACTCTTAACTACTGAACCATCTCTCCAGACCCCTAGTGTTGATTCCTCACAGACTTACTTAGCAATATATTTTGAATGTCATTTAGACAGTTAAAACTTTTATTTTTCTCCTATAATGAGCACAAATTCCTCAACTTCATATCGTGCAAAAAATGTTATGATAGAATCATACTGTTTATTTTTAAAACCAGAACTATACATCCATAGATAAAGCTATACATACAAAGTTCAACACTTCACCAGAAGAAAACAGAAGTCTGCAGAGGATAGGCTCTCCAACTTGCTTTGCAAAAACCACTTGTCCCACTTGAAGAGGTGTTTCTACACCCACACTGCCTCCTGTCCACTTAAATGAAGCTTCTCAGAATGTTTTTATTTCAAAAACAATTGATTTCAGGAGTTGGGATCATGTCAGATGACCAAGGGCATGTACCAAGATAAAACTTTAAGACAGTCTAAAAATGGTATTTGAGTCATTTCCTCTTTCAGAGGCTAAAGGTCTGGACATTTACACAGACTCCTTTTAAAGTAGTTTTTTTCTACATTTCCAAAGAACTAGAAACCCATAAAAATTATAATGATTAAATAATGACGTGGATAGAATGTCTTCATTTGTAAAGGACTAATTAAATTACTGATTTTGTCATGACTCGGCTAGCATTAGTGAAACCGGCAATGTCGGACTCATTAAGCTACATATGAGAAGAGCAGCTTCTTTTTTCAGGGTTGCTAATTCAGAACACAAGAATTCTCAGTATCGTTTCTACTTTTCCTGACATCTTCAACAGACCACGCTGGTGCCAGACAGATGTGGTGCCACCATGGCTAATAGGATTTTACAGCCCCAGAGCTAAACAGTATCTAGCCATTCTAAATCAATCTAAGAACTGGAATGGTCGATTTGAACATGAGCCCAAAGTCTCTTCTTTCATTGACCATGGGAGCACTGCAGATGGCCAAGAGCTACTGATACCTGGGCAAATGTAGCCATTATCAAGCCAGTGAAAGGTTATATGAGGATGTGTGAGTCACTGGGGTTCTTTTGGTCTTCCTTTTGTCATATAAAACTGAGAGAATTTGACTATATGATCTCCAAGAATCTTCTAGTCTAAAATTATATTAATGAATCTACAATAGCCCCTGGGGTGTGCTGATAACCAAAAAGGCTATGGGCAGCTGCCAAACAGCAGACTGAGCTAAATGGACTTTTGTATAACTCATTATTATTTAATCTCCTTATTTCTAAGGTTTCCATCCTTGCTGCAATCAGTGGAAAAAACCAAGCATTTTGGGAATAAGCATGAGATGCCATATGGTAGAACGGGAAAAAATGGCAGCCATTTTCTCAATGTACTAAGTATAATGGCTCTTAAATTTATTAACCCTTTGAGAACATGATGAAAAGTATGAGTTTTCTCTTCACAGGGAAAGCATCTCTCTCTCTCTCTTTCTCTCTCTCTCTCTCTCTCTCTCTCTCTCTCTCTCACACACACACACACACACACACATTCAAACGTTATTGTAATTTCAAAGAGAATACCAACATCTCTAGTGTTACATGTTAGTATTTAGGCATCTGTACTGGTCTGTCCTTGGGGTTCTGACAGAATACGTCCTCAGCTGCAGCCACTAAGAGCACCACCTGTGCATATTCCCTATCTTCCATTTTATTTATTTTTATTTTTTGTTAATGAGAAAAATGAGTATATTTACTCATAAAGGAAAAAACAATTGTACATAAATGTAGATATTTCTTAGAGGAACCTTTTAAAGAAATTACTATTTGCTTATTTTCTTTTCAATTTTTTTATTTAAATTAGAAGCAAGCTTCTTTTACCTATCATTTCCAGTTCCCTGTAACTCCCCTCCTCCCCATGGGGGATCTTCAAAGTCTATCATATCATTTGGATCAGGGCCTAGACCCTCCCAAATGTTTCTAGGCTGAGAGAGTATCCTTCTATGTGGAGTTCATTTGTGTACTAGGGGTAAATACTGATCCACTACCAGTGGCCCCATAGATTAACCAGACCTCCAAAATGACATCCACATTCAGGGGTTTTTGTAACAGTCCTATGCTGGTTTCCCAGCTATCAGTCTAGGTTCCATGAGCAACCCCTTGTTCAGGTCAGTTGTTTCTGTGGGTTTCTCCAGCCTGGTCTTGATCCCTTTGCTCATCACTCCTCCCTCTCTGCAACTGGATTCCAGAGTTCAGCTCAGTATTTAGCTGTGGGTGTCTGCTTCTGCTTCCATCAGCTACTGGATGAAGGCTCTAGGATGGCATATAAGGTAGTCATCAATGTCATTGTCAGAGAAGGGCATTGAAGGTAGCCTCTTGACTATTGCTCAGATTGTTAGTTGGGGTATCCTTGTAGATCTCTGGACATTTCCCTAGTGCCAGAATGCTCTTTAAACCAATAATGGCTCCCTCTATGATGGTAGCTCTTTTCTTCCTCTCCTCTATGCTTCCCCTGACTATATGTTCCTGTTCCCTCAAGTCCTCCTCTGCCCTCCTCTTCTCCCCTTCTCTTTCTTCTAACTCCCTCTCCACTCCCCCATGATCCACACTAGCTTAGGAGATCTTGTCCTTTTTCCCTTCTCTAGGGGACCATGTGTGTCTCTCTTAGGGTCCTCCATGTTTCCTAGCTTCTCTGGCTGTGTGGATTGTAGGCTGCTACTTCTTTTCCCTAGATCTAAAAACCAAATGAATGATTACATATTATCTTTTTGTAACTGGGTTACCTCACTTGGGATGGTTTCTTCTAGTTCCATCCATTTGCCTTTGAATTTCAAGATTCCATTGTTTTTTTTTTTTTTCACTGAGTAGTACTCCATTGTGTAAATGTACCACATTTTCTTCCTCCATTCCTCAGTTGAGGGGCATCTAGGTTGCTTCTTGTTTCTGGATATTACAAATAATGTTGTTATGTACATGGTTGAACATATGTCCTTGTTGTATGAATGTGCTTCTTTTGTGTATATGCCTAAGAGTGGAATTGCTGTATCTTATGGTAGACTGATTCCAATTTCTCTGAGGAACAACCATACTGATTTCCAAAGTGGCTGTACAAGTTGGCACTCCCACCAGCAGTGGAGAAGTGATCCCCTTTCTCCACATCCTCTCCAGCATCAGCTGTCATTGGTGTTTTTGATTTTAGTCATTCTGATAGGAGTAAGATGGTATCTCAGAGTTGTTTTGATTTGCATTTCCCTGATGGCTAAAGATGATGAGCACTTTCTTATGTGTTTTTCAGCCATTTTAGATTCCTCTATTGAGAATTATCTATTTAGTTCTGTAACCCACTTTTTAATTGGATTAGTTGGTGTTTTGGAGATTAGCATCTTGATTTCTTTGTATATTTTGGAAATCAGCCCTCTTTCAGATGTGGGGTTGGTGCATATCTTTTCCCATTCTGTGGGCTGCCATTTTGTCTTGTTGACTGTGTCCTTTGCCTTACAGAAGCTTCTCGATTTTAGGAGGTCCCATTTATTAGTTGTCAATCTCAGTGTCTGTGCTACTGGTGTTATACTCAGGAAGCAGTCTCCTTTACCAATCATTCAAGGGTACCTCCTACCTTCTCTTCTAAGAGGTTCAGTGTGGCTGGATTTATGTTGAGGTCTTTGATCCATTTGGACTTAAGTTTTGTCCATGGCAATAGATATGGATCTATTTGATGTCTTATTCATACTAGCACCCAGTTATGATGGTGCCATTTGTTGAAGATGCTTTCTTCTTTCCATTGAATAATTTTAGCTTCTTTGTCACAAATCAGGTGTTCATTGGTATGTGGGCTAATATCAGGGGTTTCAATTTGATTCCATTGATCTACCTGTCTTTGTACCCATACCAAGCTGTCTTCAGGACTATGGCTCTATAATAGAGCTTGATGTCAGGGTTGGTGATTCCTCAGGAAGTTCCTTTATTGTCCAGGGTTGTTATGGCTATCCTGGGTCTTTTGTTTTTCCATATAAAGTGAGACTTGTTCTTTCAAGATCGGTGAATAATTGTGCTGGGATTTTGATGGGGATCTGATTGAATCTGTAGATGCTTTTGGCAATTTTGCCATTTTTACTATGTTGATACTATCTATCCAAGAACATAGGGGATCTTACCATTTTTTGGTATTTCTTTATTTAAAGACTCAAAATACTTATGATACAGGTCTTTCACTTTTTTTGGTTGGCATTAGCCTAAGGTATTCTATGTTGTTTGTGGAAACTGTAAAGGGTGATGTTTCTCTGAATTCTTTCTCAGGGCATTCGTCATCTGTACATAATAGGGCTACTGATTTTTTTAGTTAATCTTGTATCCTGCCTCTTTTCTGAGGGTGTTTATCAGCTGTAGGAGTTCCCTGGTAGAGTGTTTCGGTTCACTTATGTAAACTATCATATCATCTGCAAATAGTGAGAGTTTGACTTCTTCCTTTCCAATTTGTATCCTCTTGATCTCCTTTTGTTGTCTTTTTGCTCTAAGTAGAACATCAAGGACAATATTGAAGAAGTATGGAAAGAGTGGACAGTCTTGTCTTGTCCCTGATTTTAGAGGAATTGCATTGAGTTGCCCTCCATTTAGTTTGATGTTGGCTGTTGGCTTGCTGTATATTGCTTTTATTATGTTAGGGTATGTTCCTGTTATCGCTGATTTCTCCAAGACCTTTATCATGAATGGATGTTGGATTTTGTCAAAGGCTTTTTCAGCATCTATTGAGATGATCATGTGGTTTTTCTCCCTCACTCTGTTTATATGGGGGATTACATTGATGGATTTTCATATATTGAACCATCCTTGCATCCCTGGAATGAAGCCTACTTGATCATGGTGGATGATTTCTCTGATGTGTTCTTGGATTTGATTTTCCAGGATTTTATTGAGTATTTTTGCATCAGTGTTCATACAGGATATTGGTCTGTAGTTTTCTTTCTTAGTAGTGTCTTTGTGTACCTTGGGTACCAAGATTATTGAAGCCTCAAAAAGAGTTTGGCAATGACCCTTCTGCTTGTATTGTTTGGAATACTTTGAGGGGAATGGGTCTTTGAATTTCTGGTAGAATTCTGCACTGAAGCCATCTGGCCATGGGTCTTTTTCATTTGGGAGACTTTTGATGACTGCTTCTATTTCATTAGGTGTTATAGGTCTATTTAAATTCCTTATCAGTTCTTGATTCAATTTTGGTAAGTGAAATCTATGCAGAAAATTGTCCATTTCCTTTACATTTTCAAATTTTGAGGAATACAGGTTTTCGAAGTATGACATGATAATGCTCTGGATTTCCCCCATGTCTATTGTGATGTCCCCCTTTTCATTTCTGATTTTATTAATTTGCATGTTCACTCTCTGCCATTTGGTAAGTTTGGATAAAGGTCTATCTTGTTGATTTTCTCTTTGTTGCATTGATTCTTTGGATTGTTTTTACCGAGTTTCTACTTTCTTGACTTCATCGCTCAATTTGATTATTTCCTGGCATCTTCTTCTCCAGGGTGAGCTGACTTCTTTGTGTTCTAGAGCTTTCAGTTGTGCTGTTAATACTCTAGTGTGAATACTCTCTAGTTTCTTTATGTGGGCACTTAATGCTATGAAGTTTCCTCTTAGCACTGCTTTCAAAGTGTCCCATAAGCTTGAGTATGTTGTGTCTTCATTCTCATTGTATTCTAGGAAATCTTTAATTTATTTTTTATTTCTTCCTTGACTCAGGGATGGTGCAATTAGGCATTGGTCAATTTCCATGTATTTGTAGGTTTTCTGCAATTTGTGTTGTTATTAAATTGTAACTTTAAAGCATGGTGGACTGATAAGATACAGAGGGGTATTTTAATTTTTTATACCTGTTGACATTTTCTATGTTGCCAAGTATGTGGTCAATTTTAGAGAAGGCTGTGAAGGTGCTGAGAAGAAGGTATATTCTTTTGTGTTTGGATGGAATGTTCTATAGATTTCTGTTGAAACCAAGTGGGCCATAACTTCTATTATTTCCTTTGTTTCTTTGTTAATTTTCTGTCTGGTGTTCCTGTCTAGTGGTGAGAGTGGGGAGTTGAAGTTTCCCACTATAAGTGTGTGAGGTTTTATGCATGATTTGAGTTTTAGTAATGTTTCTTTTATGAACATGGATGCCCTTGTATTTGGGGCATAGATGTTCAGAATTGAGAATTCATCTTGATGGATTTCTCCTGTGATGAGTAGGAAGTGACCTCCTTCATCTCTTTTGATTGATTCTAGTTTAAAGTCAAAATAGTTAGATATTTGGATTGCTACCCCCACTTGTTTCTTGGGTCCATTTATTGGAAAATCTTTTCCCAACCCTTGACTCTTAGGTACCGTCTGTCTTTGAAGTTGTGCTGTGTTTCTTGTATTCATCAGAAGGGTGCATTCGTATCCATTTTGCTAGCCTGTGTCTTTTAATAGGAGAGTTAGGACCATTATTCAGAGATATTAATGACCTTTGATTGTTCATTCTTATTTGTTTTGGATTTGGTAGTGGTGGTGGAATTGTGTGTGGATTTCCACCCAGTTTTTCTTTTGGCTGGTGGTGAAATGGGATTATCAATTGCCTATGTTTTTCTGGTTGTAGTTAACTTCCTTGGGTTGCAGTTTTCCTTCTAGAACTTTCTATAGGGCTGGATTGGTGGATATTTATTGTTTAAATCTGGTTTTTATCATGGAATATCTTGTTTTCTCCATCTATAGTGATTCAAAGCTTTACTGGGTATAGTTGTCTGGGCTGGCATCCGTGGTCTCTTAGTGTAGGTAGAATAGCTATCCAAGACCTTCTGACTTTAGAGTTTCCATGGAAAAGTCAGGTGTAATTCTGATAGGTTTGCCTTTATATGTTACTTGACTTTTTCCTTTGCTGCTCTTAATATTCTTTCTTTATTCTGTATGTTTGGGTTTTTGATTATTATGTGTTGAGGAGACCTTTTTGTGGTCCACTCTATTTGGTGTTCTGTAGGCTTCTTGTACTTTCATTGGCATGTCTTTCTTTAGGTTGGGAAAGTTTCTTCTATGATTTTGTTGAATATGTTTTCTGCACCTTTGAGTTGGGTTTCTTCACCTTCTTCTATACATATTGTTCTTATGTTTGGTCTTTTCACAGTGTCCCATATTTCCTGGATATTTTCTGTTAGGATTTGTAGGACTTAAGATTTTTTTTTTTTTGGTCAATGAGTCTATTTCTCCTAGTGTATCTTCGACACCTGAGATTCTCTCTTCCATCTCTTGTATTCTGTTGGTTATGCTTGCATCTGTAGCTACTGATCATTTACCCAGCTTTTCTCTTTCCAGCATTCTCTCAGATTTTGTTTTCTTTTTTGTCTCTATTTCAGGTTTTAGGTCTTGAACTGTTTCCTCAAGAGATTTCTTCTATTTTTTGTTTTGTTTTTCTTCCATTTCTATAAGGGATTTTCTCATATCCTCTTTGAGGGCCTCTATCATTTTCATAAAGTCATTTTTAAGGTCATTCTCTTCTGCTTCATCTGGGTTGTGATGTTCAGGCTGTGCTGGTGTAGAGTCCCTAGACTCTGGTGGTGTCATACTCGTTTTTCTGTTGTTGAATGTGTTTTTATATTGTCTTTTTCCCATCCCTTCTTCCAGTGGGTGAAGAAGGAGTCTCTTCCTCTCCTAGTGGGTGTGGGACCAAGGTTCCCTTCCGGTGAGTGCAAACAGGTCTAATACACTGATGTCTCACCTCTTCCCATGGACGGAGGCAGGACTGGTACTGGGGCTTGGCAGTCTCTGGATGGGCTTGATCCCACTGGGATGGTATCTGCCCTGAGCAGTCCCCAGGCCTCAGGTGTCTCTGAGCAGGGCAAAGGAAGGAGAGCTGGAAACAGGCCCAAGCTCACCTAGTCCCATGGGTGGAGGAAGGGACCAGGACCCTTGTCAGATCAACTGTTTCTGTGGGTTTCTCCAGCACCATCTTGGCTCTTTTGCTCATCCCTCCTCCCTCTTCGGAACTGGGTTCCAGGAGTATGGCTCAGTGTTTAGCTGTGGGTGCCTGTTTCTGCTTTGATCAGTTACTGGATGAAGGCTCTAGGAATGGTAACCAAGGTAGTCATCAATTTCATTATAGGGCAAGGGCGTCAAAGGCAGCCTCTCCACCACTGCCTAGATTCTTAGTTTGGGTCATCCCTGTGGATCTCCTAACATTTCCCCTGTGCCAGACCTCTCTCCAAACCTGTATTGGCTCCCTCTATCAAGGCATCTTCCTTCTTGCCCTCCTCAATTTCTCCCCTGTCTCAATCCTTCTCTTATCCTCTCCACTCCCCTTCTCCCCCTCTCCCCTCTCCACCTCCCTCCTCCCCCCCAATAAGCTCCAAATTTGCTCAGGGGTTCTTGCCCTCCCCTTCTTTGGGGGACCATATGTTCTTCTCTTGGGATCTTCCTTGTTTCCTAGCTTCTCTGGCAGTGTAGATTGTAGGCTGGTAATTCTTTGCTCAATGTCTAAAATCCATATATGAGTGAGTACATACCATGTTTGTCTTTTTGTGACTGGGTTACCTTGCTCAGAATGGTTTCTTCTAGTTCCAGCCATTGACCTTCGAGTTTCAAGAGTCCAATGTTTTTTGTTTGTTTTTCCCCTGCTAAGTAGAAAAGATATCTTTTAGATAAGATTTTGAAAAGCATATAATAACATTTCTGAATGTTAACATTATTAACTCAGATTTTTAACCTGTGAGCAGCAATGAGGTGGCTTGAATGGTGAAAGTACTACAGCCAAGCCTGAGTTCAATCTCCAGAACCTACATAGCAGAAAAATTGTATTCTAACTTCCACATGTGCACATGGCACTACCCCACACACAACACAAAATGAAATTTTAAATGAAAATACAGCTTCGAAATGTAATTGATCTCTGTAACTTGGGGTGTTGGAGAGCTGGCCTGTGGCCTAGGCAGCATATTCTGAGTCCTAGTCAGCTCTGACCTCAGTGAGGGTTCCATGCTGGTCAGGAAGTAACCCAGATGCCAACCTCTGCTTTCTTTCTCATGAAAGCCCATCTCCACTACTAAAATCTTAAAAGGAGATTTGGACAGTGCCTCTAGCTTCTTAGCTCCTCCTTCTGCACTTGTCCCAAAAGCAATGGAAGGAAACAAGTGGCATTTAGTGACATGTTGCTAAGTCATTGCTTGTCCAGCAATGACAAGTGAGTATCCCTTAGAAATACTTTGAGAAAATGACAATGGTAATTGGTGAAAGTAGGACTCATGCTATGTCAGACAAGTTTCTTCTATGTGTTGTGCTAGAATGAAAATTTAAAAGAAGAATTTCAAATTACCACTTGTAAAAGTATTAGGAGCTAAACCCCCTATCCTATGCCATGCAACTGGGGCTAGCAGAACTCAGCAGATCATAGCCCAGGCTTTCTAGCCCAGACAAATGATAGATCTCCAGCCACAACTCCACACCTGCCAGCAGCTGAGCTCAGGGAGGTTGGGCAATACTATGATATCTCTGTGATGTCTTGCCCAAGCCCATAATGGTTTAAGCAGGATGAGGAGATCCACATGCAGGCCTGGGGCTCTGAGAAGAAAATACTGGCTCACCCTGCACCTGGTGGTGCCAGGCAGATGAGCACTGCTATGATGAATAAATGAATGGAGTAGTATGAGAGAGAGACAAAATGGTTCATGTCCTATGAACAGATGTGTACATGAAGATGTGAAAGACATGAGCAGTAGGCTGAGGTGGGCAGTTTCATCACTACCCAGGGCTATGGGGATGTCTGGGCCTGGGCTTCTGCTGGGGCCAGGACTGGGTTCAGGTTCTGATGTATTCACAGTCTCTGTCAATATCTGTACCTCCCACTGCCAGGAAAGGCAGAGAGGTTATGGTTGTACAGAGTTGGTCCCACTCCTCACTGGTTGCAACACTGGGGAAAACTGGTCCTACCTCTCACTGGCTGAAGCACTTAGAAAAGAGGGCCCTACATCTCACCTGGGTAGCACAATAGAGCTGATCCTGTTCACAGGGGCATGGGAGAGCCATGTGGTATCATGGGTGATGGAAAGATTCCCTCCTACACTTGCCCCTTGACACCTGCAGCTGATGGAGACCTGACCTAACTCCTCACCTGCTGCTGCCACACTCAGGAGAGCAGGTCCTGTACCTCCCTTGGACAGCACAATAGAACCATCACTGTTGGCAGAGGTGGGTGTGAGCTAGCCCTGAAATTATGACCTGGGAGAGTTGTCCCCATTACTCATCTGTCTTGAGGCAGCATGAGGCTGAAAAGATGCCCCCACTCTACCTCCCCACCTTACCACCCATCAACACCTGAGGCAAGTGGGAAAGTTGACCCTGACGTCTTAAGTCATAAGAGCAGGAGAGCTGTTCCTGCCCCTCATCAGCTGCAGCACTCAGGAGAGTGACCCTTACTCCTTGCCTGGGCAACACAGTAGAGCTGGCCCAGAAGCGGTTGGTGTGGGAGAATGGACCCTGAAGGTAAGAAAGTGGGAGTACTGGCCCCACCCCTTGATCATCACTGCATGGGGTGAACTAGCCAAGGCAATGCTGGAGAGCTCACCCTGGTGGCAAAGACAGGGGAGAGCTGGCAGACTGACCAACCCTGCAGCTACCCAGAGTTATGTGTCAGCCCATCCCAACAACCATTCCATCGGTGACATGCTGGAGCACAGGTTATGTGGGCTGTCAGTACTGTGAGCCTCCATGACACACGGAAGCAACGGGTTGTCCAGGAAGAGACCCAGAGAGGGTCCAGCATCAGTGGTGCCACAGATACCAGGAGCCTCAAACCAGACCAATGATTCTTTTTGATAAATGCCTTAATGTAAAAACATATGGATAAAGGGGTTTACTGCATGACTCAATGTGTCTCATTGCAGCTTCAATAATAAGATTTCCCATCCATCCTTTGTTTTCTTCTTCTTTTTCTCTTAGATTTTATTTTGTTTTATTTTGGGGTAGGGCAGGAGATGGGTGAGATTGGAAGGCATGGTGTGAGAGAAACAAAGAAAAATAAAAGTAAACAAACAAAAATATTAGGGGTCTGTTTTGAAAATGTCTCTTGTTGTTTTACTTGTTTTCTATTTCTTAAACTCATGAGGAAAAGCAGCAATGGCAAAGACACATTGAGGTAGAAGGACTTCTTTTACCTCAGTATTTAATAATCCAAATAGTAATAATAATAATAATAATAATAATAATAATAATAATAATACCTTGAATACTAAATCCTTATTGAGAGAATTAAGTGAGCCACTCCACCAGGTGTATCTGCTTTGGAGTGTGGATAGATGCAGATTGACCCATTCAGTAATACAAAGGCAGCCTGAGAGTTTGGAGAGCAGTGTGAGTGCCTGAGCCATAGACAGAGAGGAACCAGTAACCAGAGGTTCTCCATCAGGAACAAAGTGACTGTTGACATCAAAGAGAGTAGACATCTGTGATGACTGCCAGAAAGCTTCAGAACTACACAGAACACAGACTTAAAGTTATATGCACATACATACAAGGGGTGGCAAAATTCTATCGTTACATTTTTTTCCTGTTCATTAATTGTGTACAGAGGGTAATACATCATGAGAAATAGAAGAGAGAAGTGTCAGAAAAAGGTTTTTGATGGGGGTTTCAAAAGTCACATATCCTTTACTAAAGAACCAGAACTTCTGAAAGAATATAAATATGTGTATATTATACCAAAATTAAGTATACATAAACATAAAGTAGATTAGATAGAAGATAGATAGATAGATAGATAGACAGACAGACAGACAGACAGACAGACAGATAGATAGATAGATAGATAGATAGATAGATCTGTATTATAGACAGATTAGGTAGATATGCCTAGCTTCTAGGTCCTATGATCTGCCCTTCTAGATTTTCTAAATTCTAAGGACTAATGACACTGGTTTAACAGTCTGGCTAGTCCTGTTTATTTCTTAAATCCTGGAGGTTGTTCTTTTATTCAAATCCCTATATTATAAAAGTAAACAATACCCAAATCTTAGAGGCTGGAACTGTATCTGCTACCATGATTCTAAGTTGCCCATGCCTTCCGTACATCTGAATCTCAACTAGTTTATTGGGACTGTTGTCTGCCTCACCCTCAGGCCTGGGGCCTTGCCTCAATCCAGAATGTCCAAGATGCTGACTTCAGTTTTCTCCCTTGTATAACAGAGACAAGGGGTAGGTAGGAACATCTTAGGTCTAGGAGTACATTAACCATTTTTATGGATAGTATTAACTATCTCGCCTAAGGATCTTAACTTTCCTAAAAACAGATTCCAGCTTAATACAAATTTGTTTCCTGAAAATAGCACTGTTCCTTACTAAAGAAGATAGCTGCCTTATGGTTCCAAAAATTATGTTATCATGCTGACCCCTCAGTTTTTATCATTTTCATTCTTACTATTATTAACTTATGTACAATAAGTAGCTACTTATTTCTTTTGTCACTCTTGCTAGATCAATTAATCTTACTACATTTACCTTTTCTAGGCTTCTATGTCAAGATACAAGTATATGAATTTGAGAGCCATTTTTCTCTGTAATTGTGAGAAGACCACATAATAAACAGTGCATCTACTAGATGAATAAACATGATTTTCCCAATTGAAATTTTATTTTTGCCATGACTATATGTGAATGATGAACCAATCATTGTATCCTAATTATGAACCAGATGCTGAGTTTGGCCAATCACTTTAACAATTTCGAGGGCAGGTGTCTTGAATCGTCATTTAGTTGCCTTTTGATCAGTAGAAGTTGGATCAAACGTTTTCTTTGGGAACAGTTAGTACTTGTCACTTTCAAAAGCTTCTTGATGATGTGCCTGTAGTGCAGAAAAAAATGAATACTGGTACGTTATTGTTCTCAAACCTGCATGATAAGAAGCACCGTTGTTTTCTTTCTCTCATAATTTGATGCACTTGTGTGAATTTTTGGAAAAGAAACCCACACATTACATTTTTAATATAACAGTGACAGTCAAGTCGGTGATTGCTTCACATGGTTTTTCTCTTACCTTAGATATATAGTCAGATGATGCCTTTCTTTTTAACCAAAGAAGTTCAAAGTAAAAATGAAATTTTGACTCTTATTTCGTGTGAAAACTTTTTCAACTTATATGAGTTTAAATTTTTTGCTAAATGTTCCCCCAATTTGTAGGCCTTATTGTAACTTAAATTCAAGAATTTTCCTCTACAGAAACGAAGGATGCCAACAAGCTTGAGAGAAGTTGCTCAGTGAGTAAATTCACTGATACCTGAGAAATCAAACTACTTGCTTTTCCACCAGCATCATTTGGCCAGATCATGATCTGGTTTTCTGCCTTTTTAGGTTGGTAGCCCAAATTTTGAAGATCCCAGCAATAACTGATCTTATCTATAACTATTGCCAAGATAAAGATCAGAAATTTCACAATGAATATTGAGATGGCAAAGCTCCTCTTAAATGTTATTATGGATAAGGGTATTGGTATCTTCCTTGTACTCATTGGGTCCAATGTGGCCTTGACACTACTAATCCACTCTCTGTAGCTCTCTATTACATCAGACTTAATGTATGAAGCATGTGATGCAGCCATCACATACTTCATACATTATCAACTCCATTGGGATGGATGACCTGGGCTCTTTAACGTAATTTCCTTTATCATTAACCCTTTACTCTCTAATGATTTCTTCAAGTCAACAACTAAATATGACTATGGTATATGTGAGTGGTAAAAGATGGTGACTTAAAGGTTTCCAAACATGACATCTATCCGGGCGTTGGTGGCACACGCCTTTAATCCCAGCACTCAGGAGGCAGAGGCAGGTGGATCTCTGTGAGTTTGAGGCCAGCCTGGTCTCCAGAGTGAGTGCCAGGTAGGCTCCAAAGCTGCACAGAGAAACGCTGTCTCGAAAAACAAAACAAAACAAAAAACATGACATCTATTACTTATCAGTGTAGAAGAGAATAGAAACCAGTAATAAATCCTGAAGAGCTTAGGTTGGGATTCCTGAGTTTGGGGTTCCTGTGGCATATTTGTGTCAAAGTGCATATCAATCCATCGAGCAGGAAGTGCATTTTCAGAGACTCGAACTACTTAGCAACCTAGGTGTGAATATGAGGACTATTGTCATATAAACTGATTGGTGATTCTTGCATAACGGAAAAGTGACCCCTTTGAAGAGCCTGTAGAATGGGAGGGGAAAATGCATAAAGTCAGGGGAAGAATAGAGGAGGGGATATGTGATAGGTAGGGTTTTGGTTGGGGGGGAGGAGGGAAGGGAGAAGGGAACTGGGATTGTCATGTAATTCAATCGTGTTTGTAACTCAAATAAAAGAAAAAAAAAAGAAACACACTAAAAATGAGTGCTCAGGGAAAATCTGTCCTGGAAGAAATTAGAATTTCTGAAATTCTGAAAATCTGAAAGGACAGAAGAGAGTCAACAAAGATGGTGTGGAAGACAGGGCAGAGAGAATATGTGGCCCCTGTAAGAGCTGTATCTAGTAAGATGAGAATTGAAAATGTTCCTTAATTTAGTGTGAAAGTGATGACCTGGGCCAGAGATTTTTCTGAGAAAATGGATACATTGTGTCTTGCCTTTCTTTAAATGCAACTTAATCTTTAACAGGGATATTTATATCCAAATGAGTTAATGTATCCAAGCTTGAACCAGATGCTCTCTCCAGTTACAGCCCAGTTTCTTTCCTCTGCTTTCACAGGCAGAATATTTCTCAGAAGTGTGTGCTTATGCTCTTTGCCACTTGGGATTCAGAGGGCTTGCTCCATTCCCTCCTCAAGCTTTCTATCAGTATCCCTCAGGCAACTAAACCCCCAAGCCCACAACACAAGCTTTGTAGATCTGTTAGCAGAATCATACATCTTCACATGTGAATATTTTATCTGCTCTTGTTGTCATGACACACTTTCTTGCTCCCCTTTGTTCCTTATCACTAATTCTTGTTTGCTGTCCTTTGTTGGGTTTTCTTTTACTCAGCTTACACATGTCACTCTCATGCTGGATTTGGACCCTGGACACTATTTGTTTACTTTCTAAGTTTTTTTTTTTGAGGGGACAGGGAGAGATGATCACATCTGTTCCTGAACTTCAAATGTCTCTGTCTCCCATAGGCTCAGGCCCTGGTTACAGCGCTAGTCCAATCTTCTCACTGGACATTTGATACACAGATGCCCACAAAAGGGATCATAAAAAATACTCCCAAGTCTGTAAAAGAAAAAAAGGGACACCACCAAAGGAAGTTGAAAGGACAAAGAAATGTCAAAATAGCCATTAAGCACATGAAAGTGTGTTTCAAATTTACTAGCAATCAAAAATCAAGTTTTTTCATCTCACTCATTGGAGTGAGATCAAAATTAATTACAATTCTTAATTACAACAAGTAATGTTGAAGAAATGAGCACTTACATATGATTTTGTGAGGAATATATTGATACATCTAAAAGTGTAGTTGTAATACATGACAAAAGGCAGATCACAAATATCCTTTGATGATAGACATTTCCAGAAATGTGTCAAGCTATATTCTATAAATGTGTGATAGATAGAAATGCTTTCTTTCCAGTGTAATTCCTAAGAGTAAAACTGTATCAATGGTCTAAATCTCAACAGATCAAGAATGACCTAAGTAAAGTATGTGTTATCTACATAGGAATATAATGTCATATAGGTAATTATATGGCTGCATATTTGGTTTTAAAACTAACAGTGACATCACATTTTTGTTTGTTTGTTTGTTTGTTTGTTTGTTTGATTTTTCAAGATAGGTTTCTCTATGGCTTTGGAGCCTATCCTGGAACTAGCTCTTGTAGACCAGGCTGGTCTCGAACTCACAGAGATCCACCTACCTCTGCCTCCCAAGTACTGGGATTAAAGGCATGCAACACAACAACCCAGCATGTGACATTACATTTTTAAAGAAGCTTTTAAAATCATTTTAGATCATTTTGCTTTAGCAATTGGGGTTGAAGATATATAAATATAGATGATACAGATATAGATATAGATACATATCAATAAAACAGTACTTGTCTTGCATGCCCAAGGCCCTTGGTTTAACCCCACCCCCACAAATCAGTATGGAAGGAAATATAAGACTTAGCTAAGCAGAGGGTAGATGTTTGGGGAGATTGTTTTGTGAGGACTCCTGTGTTACTTGTGGCTTATGTATTTCAAATGCTCTCCTCATGACTGTGATGACTGAGTTTCCATCTTGCCTGGTCCCACAGCCGTTTTGTCCCAAATAAACACATGGAGGCTTATATTAATTATAAACTGTTTGGCTGATGGCTCAGGCTTCTTATTGGCTAGCTCTCACTTAATTATTAACCCATTTCTATTAAACTATATATTGCTATGAGGCTGCGGCCTACCCATAATGCTCTGGTACATTACACCTTCAGTGGCTACATGGTGTTTCCTTCTAGCAACACACTCTCTGCCTCCCTCTTCCCAGCATTCCCCTCGTCTGTTAGTCCCATCTATACTTCCTTCCTGGCTACTAGCTAATCAGCATTTATTCACCAACTAATAAGAGAAACATATATTCACAGCATACAGAAGGACATCCCCCATAATGACTGCACCGTCAGATTTTGCCTGATGACCATGAAAACCTTTATCCCTGTGAGTAAGGATGACACTTTTTGGATATTAGAACAGAGGAGCTCTCTCCATGCACATTCATTCTTATCACCAGGTTTCAAGGAGACCATGGTGCAATGCCACCCACTTCCAGCCTTCCAAGAAGGGCTTAGGATGCTGCCCAATACCTACTCTGCAGTGAACACCTGGAAGGAGCACCCTGACTCCTTCAGTTAGAGTCAAACTGTCAGGAAGCTTTTCAGTTTTAGCTTTCAGCTAGAAGTCAATTATAGAAACTTTAAAAGAAGTGAACTACCATCTAAAACAAGTCAGGCAGAAAGTGACCTAAAAATAACAAATGTCAAGGTTTTGAAGATCAGAAAATATGTTACAAGTTCTTATAGCTTTTTCCCCCTTGTCTGAATAGCTGCATAATTTGCTTCTGAACTAATGCTTTTTTTTAAGTTTTAATGAAAAACATAGAATAAAATAAGAAACCAACACACAGGATCCATTTTTTTCATTGCAAGTATGTTTTCTCTTTTTGAATTATAAAAAGCCATAATTGTTTGAATAAAGATGATTAACAGAGTGAATACCAATTAAACAGAAACGCAACAGTTTACAGTTTCCCATGAATTTCAAATACTTGCTTTTAATTTTTTTTTGATTTTTTTATCTGTATTGGTACTTGATATTAGGGTGCTAATATTTCATTAATTCTGTCCTTAAAGTATATATAATATAAAAATATTAGAAACATGCTAACCCTTTCTATTTTATATTCCAAAATGAGAATAAGCATTTTGGAGCAACCTAATTGCTCAAGGAGGTATCAAAGGTCTCATTCAGAGGCAAGGCAGACTTCTCAGGTCTGAGTACTTGAACAGTTTCATTCATAAATCTCATTGGGGGAGCTGTGCCCCAACTGTTGATATAAATAAATTGCAAATTAGTACTGGAAGCAATAATGCATGAAATAGTCTTAATGGAATTTCATTGAAAACAATGCTCCTCCAGTAATATCAAAAGAAATCGGGCTGTTGAAAGGGGAAGATCCAGGAGGCAGTAAGTCTTATGAAGGCAGAAATCCTCTTTCTCAAATTCTTCCTGGTTACTTACTGATGATAAATTGGTGAAAATATGCAATAGGACAGAGTACATCAAGGCTGCTGGGGAGAAACTGGAGAAAGTGAAGTTAAACAAGAAGGCACAGTCCATAACACAGCAACAATATCAGCAGCTGGTGCTACCCACTACTGAAGGCCAGACCCTGTGATGTGGCCCAAGAGTAAATTATACAAGAGTAAATATTTCACCAGGTGAGAGTCTGAACCTGAGTAAGGAGGTTCTTTACCCAAAGACTTTGTGTAAATATCTTTTTTTCTACACCCTCTGCACCTCAAACCCCCATTCACTTTTGCTTTACTGCATCTAGGATTCCAAATAACCTGGACTTTGTAGTTGGTTTTAAACAAAACCATTTTCAAATGGAAAACAGTATGAGTAGGACAGGTCAGCGCCAAGAAGATCAAAACTGGGATTTCAGGGAGTGACAAGTATCAGGACAAGCACAGTTTTTATAGTAGCAAAATTGCCTGCCAGCATAGATCATGAGCCAGAGCAAGATGGGGCAAAAGGATTTGATTACAAGTCTCAGGGACTGCTAAAGGGTGCCCTGCCCCAGATGGTGCCCAGTCTGGACCCTGATGGGAAAACCTGAAACTCACCCCAGGCTGTATACACCTTGTTTATCTTCCTTCCTGCCTCCAGACCTCCTGCTACTCCCAAAGTGTGAAGCAGTGCCAAGCTGACCCTGTTTCTATTTGTCACCTCCCTGCTGCTTGTCATCATCTTGCTGACAAGGAGTTGGTGTCTCTGAGTGGAATCTTTTTATGTTTTTAATCTAAATTCAAATTTCCCATCAAGGAAAGCTTGACTCCTTGGGTGCTAAAGCAAGAGAAGAATCTTCAAGCGCTCTTTGCAGAGTTAAACTGGCTATTCAAAGGAGCACGGGTGTGACAAAAGGTAGTCACTGTCTTGTATTCATGAATAAGGAAAGGCAACTGGAAGCCTCTGCATTTAATGACTCAGAAGCTAAACTTATTAGAAGACAGACTTAAGAACACTATATTTGGATCTGAACTTCATAATGGCTTATTAAAAAATAAGACTCATCTCTAAGACATACACAAATAAAGGGATAAAGGCAGGCTTGGCATTTGGACAAATGTTATCAAGTATCTGATACCTTGATATCAAAATCCCAGTGTAGCATTAAGTGGGCTTTTCCTTGTTTAATCAGTTTTGGAGCTTTGTTCAGCCTCTTATCTGATAGTAGAGATGTATACCTAGATCATGAATCCAGTATCTTCTAAACCATGGCTCTGATCTTCATAATCCTCGACTTGGGTGGTTAGCTTCCCTGAAACACAGTGTCCCTCACTCATCTACAAAAATGACAATGAAAAAAATGTAACAGGGTAGGATTAGTCTGTGAGTTAAATGAGCTGTCAAGAGCTCACTTAGAACAGTACTAGAGTTTATAAGTACCTTGAAGATGTAATCGTGTTTCAAAAGTTCTAGCTCAAACATCTGGGATAGCCTCTGACTCTACCTTTTTGTCAGTTCACTACTTCTATTCACTAAACATCATCAGTCTCAGTCTTGCCTCCCAAGAAGAGTTTGACAGGATTTCCTCTCTCTGGGAGGACTACTCCCCCAGTGCAGACTTCACCACTCACGTGAATCCTAGGAGTCATTTCTGTGGACTCTGTAGCCTGTCACAGCCAGCATAGCTTTCAACTTACAGGCACGGATGTCTGATAAACATCATGGTATTTTCTAGAACCCCAGCTGATGGCTGTTTTGAGGCTATGCTGACCCTTCCAGAATAGCCAGATATGTAAATTTATTCACTTGGGAGTTTTACTTGCCAACATATCAGTACAGGGGCAAGTGAGAACCTCACTGTTGGGCCTGACTGGCTGCCACCAACATCCACAATGCATCACTCTGCAGCCCTCAGCCTTTTCTATATTCAAGCCCCCAACCGTCTCTTGGGCTGCCTATGAGTACCTCTTTGCTGTGCAGAATCATTTTCCTCAGGCTTTTGCTCTGCTTCGTATGGCTCTTCTACTTAGGACACAGAACATAGGTTCTCTTTTCTCTAATGTCTCCCTTTCTTTTGTGTTTTTCTCTCTGGCCTCTCTGCCTGGGGGCTGCCCTTCCTGTTTCCATTTCTGTACTAATCATTTGTCCTGTGCTTGTATATTATCTTTGTGGTACCTATCTCAGATACCTCTAAATGGCCCTCAGGGAATTTAAAGAACAGTTCTATTTTTTGCTTTGCCTCACTACTTCTCTGTAGCAGTGAGCAGAAGGTCTTCTGTCTGCTTAAATGAAAAGGGGAAAAGGGAGAGTTGCAGAGAAAAACACATTGATTAATAGCTGAAATACTTCCTGATATAGGATGTCCTTCTGTATGCTGCAAATATGTGTTTCTTTTATTTGTTGTTAAATAAAGCTGTTTTGACCAATGGCCAGGTAGAATATAGCTAGGCAGGAAATCCAAACAGAGTTATGGAGAGAAAGAAGGTGGAGTCAGGGAAATGCCATGTAGCAGCCAAAGGGATAAGATGCCAGAACATTACCAGTGAACCACAGCCATGTGGTGATATACAAATTATTAAAAATGGGTTAATTTCTAAGAGATCACTAGCCTGAGCCTGAGCCTGAGCCATCGGCTAAACAATTATATTTAATATTAGCCTCTGAGTTTCATAAGTGGCTATAGGGACCCACGAGCAGGAGAGAAATCAGCCCAGGGGGACCAGTGGGACAGAGTAAAACTTCCTATTACAACTGGATCCCTTTTCAATCAGTATACCAACTGGGCACAAGTTCTTATCATGCCTTATGTGACTTCTGATTGGGAACAGTGGCACTTGCAATTCTCTGGACCAGTTCTACAGGTTTGAGCAAGTGGCAACAAGGTTCTCAGTCTCCTCCAGTCTCCTCACTTGCCACTTCTTTCTGTTTCTCCAGTGTTGGAGCATATTAAAGTCTGACTGCTTTCAAACAAGAGCAATGCTGGCTCTTCAGACATGAACAGAGGCCTAAGATAGCATTTGTCCTTGGTTTTTCTTCTATCTCAACGTCAAAATTCCAGAAGGGAGCAGCTCTTCTCTTTGTGGCTATTAAACATTATTGTAATTTCTTATTTTAAAGATTTAGAACCATGGTTAATGAGATGGCTCAGAGGTAAAGGTGCTTACCTTGCAAACATAGCTACTTGAGGTTTGAACATGGATGGTAAAAGTAGAATACTGACTTCCGAGGTTATCCTCTTACTCCCACTTGGTCTGTGGTTTGTACATACCCACACAACACATTCACATTACACATATACCATGTACACACACATGCCCTCTACACAGATACACATATGCAAAATAATAATTATTATAAAATAAAATGAACAATAACAAAATGGTTTATAACCAAAAAGATTCAAAGTATTTCTATATTTTATAATTTTTAGCATATTAAAATAAGGTTTTAAGATAGATGGATAAATAAGATTACTAAAATCAGGTTAGCTTGTTTCCTATTTATCAAATACATCTATCAGAAATTTAAAGTTGTAAAATATTAATATTTCATGTGTACCCCACTTGCCTTATATTTTTATAATAACATTTCTCTAGGCTATGACTAAGAACAACCTTAACCAATGGGAATTATAAAAAGGCAGAGCTCCTACTCCCAACCTGCTTGGAGGTCAAAGATGATAGAGCTGATGGTGCTTTGCCATAGCCTCAGAGAGGCCCAGCTTTAAACTAGACCAACTACATAGAGATGTCATTTTCACAAATTAAAGCATTCCTCTCCATATTCTAAATAAAACCTACAAGCAAACAGAAATTTTGATTAAGAATTCAAGTATCACAAGTTTTTCCCCACAGTCATCCTGAGTCCCGGTGCCATGTTCAGGAAATAATTAAACAAACAATGATAACCCCACTTGTTTATTCTCAGTCTTCCAGTGAGCATCTTCTATGGGCACCATAATTTCACACTCAAGTGGTCAGCTGAGGCAGAAACAGGAGTGCCTTAACCCTTGGCTAATCTAAACTCTCAGAGCACTTAGCCCACGTAGCACTGAATTAGAGCAACCTTCAGTCCCTGTAGTGTGTCTGAGATGCCAATGGATAAGCAATAATCCTCACAAAGTCAAAGAGACTTTGTATGCAAAGAAGAGTGGATTGTTTTATGATGAATCTGGGGATCTCTTTTATTTTACAAATAAAGGAAATGAGAATTGAAGTAGTTAAATAAATTGCTACTTAGGGCCAAGCAGGGAATTTGAGCCATTACCTCTGTTAATCAACTATTATTGAGCTACCTATTTGTGCTGGGTATTCTTGTGGGTGCTGAGATAGGGCTGATGGCAGCCACATGCTTCCCTGGTAGTGCAGAAATCCCAAGTAAGCATTCATATGAGGAGTAGAGATAATAATCAGCAGCCTTCAGAGGACTCTTGATCCAGGACAGCAATGAATTCCTTAGGATGACTGTCTTTGATTCTCATTGCCACTTTCTCAGTGTCAGCTCTGGCCTTATTCACTTCCTGTGTTACTGTCACAACATGACAACCAGCAGTGCCTGTCATTGTGAGTTCTGGTACTAATCTAGCCACTAATCTAGCCAATCAACCTTGATCCAATTAGTGTGACCTGAAGATGAGATTCTATCTGGCTCATGCCAATCAGGGTTTATTCCCAGAGACAAGAGGTCTATTCCTTCCCAACCATGCGCTGGGAATACCGAAGAGCTGTGAAGAAGAGGGCACTAAAACAACAAAAATAAAAACAAGCTTGCTGAGGTTGCTTACTGCCGAGAGCATTCCAATACTTCCATTATTTCTGTACTCTGAGCCATGGAGCTCTCAATATTGTCTAGAGGTATCTCAGAGTCAGAGGGGAATGCCACATTACATGTCCGACCTACAGCGCCAATATTAAACATCTCATTTCTCTGTGTCGGTTTGACATATTGGGTTTCTGTGTTAGATTTCATTTGAAGAAAGTGCTTCACTGCCGAAGTAATTTCCAACCACTCTCCCTACCTACCTGATGTGTGATGTTTTCTTTGATTCCGGCTCATCCCGATTTCTGCAGTGCTTCTTCCAGGGCTAGCTAGATACAATCAGAAGGCCATGGAAGCATTGCTTAGAGTGTAGGTCTTAGTGCTAAAAATTCTGTGCTAAAAATTCTGTTTCATGCTCTCTTTTCTCGTGTGTCTGATATTTTTCAGAGAGTAATAATTTCACTGAGATTTCCCCACTCCTTTCTCCATTTACTCACTAACAGCACTGGAAAATAATTTCTGACTCTGAGAGACTTCAAAGACCAGGTTTGACGTTCTGCATGAGGAAGTGAGGGGAGGGCAGACACAGATGTGGATGCTAAGCAGTCTTAGTCTCTCTGTCCTTCCAGCCAGTCTCCTGGATAGAGAGCCATTACACAGTCTGAGGATGAACACCTATATTAACAAGACAGACTTTGATAGAGAGAGGACAAATATTTTTTTCTCTCTTTTTATTATTATTAATTCAAGTTAGGGAACAGGCTTGTTTCACATGTAATTCCCCTCTCCCTCTCCCTCTCCCTCTCCCTCTCCCTCTCCCTCCCCTCACCCCCATTCCTTCTCCCCCACCTCCAACCTACCCCCCACCCCATCCACCCACCACTCCCCAGGCAGGGTAGGGCCCCCAACCGGGGCTCCACCAAGTCCACCAAATCTTCCTGTGCTGGGCCTGGGTCCCTCCCCATGTGTTCAGAGACAGAGTGCATCCCTTCAAGTGGGATGGGCTTTCGAAGTCCCCCACATACACCAGGGCAAAAAGCCAGTCCACCTCCAGAGGCTCCCAGGAGTGCAGGGGCCTCCCCGATGGCATCCATGATCAGGGGGCTGGATTAGTCCCCTACTGGCCTCCCAAAGAGCGTCTGGGGTCGATATGCTTTCCCTTTTTCAGGCCAACTGTTTATGTGGGTTTCTCCAACCTGGTACAGGCCCCTTCGTTCTTCATTCCTCCCTCTCTTCAACTAGGTTCCAGAATTCAGCTCAGTGTATTTCTGTGTATGTCTGTCCCTGCTTCCATCAGCCACTGGATGAGGACTCTAGGATAGCATAGAGAGTAGTCATCACTCTCATTCTAGGGGAGGGGATTCTAGGCCATCCTCGAGGACAAATATTTATTCATATAAAATTTAGCAGTGTTTACTATGATCATATCCTTGGTTAATTCTTCTCTTTCTCTATAAATTATGTTATTTCTTTCCCATTCCAAAATATTTACGTATAATTTGGGAAAAAAAGATGACATATGTTGTTGACACAAGTTACTCAAATACGTATTGTGTATTAAACTTAACATCAGCCGGGCGTTAGTGGTGCACACCTTTAATCCCAGCACTCAGGAAGCAGAGGCAGGTGGATCTCTGTGAGTTCAAGGCCAGCCTAGTTCCAGGACAGCCTCCAAAGCCACAGAGAAACCCTGTCTTGAGAAAAAAAAAAAAAACTTAACATCATATTTTGTCATAATGGACTATTTGGTTTATAAAATTGTTTCTCTATTAGGGTATTAAAATGTTTAAGTTTCAGTCTTAAACAATGAATTATATTGTTATCACAATCTTCATTAATATGACTGAAGACAGACTCCTAGGGAATCTATGGACACAGAGTTTGGGACAATATTTGGTAATGTTTGGCAGAAAATAAGGGAAGCAAGAATAGTCAGAGGGAGGGCTCACCAGCAAAACAGTCCCAATGCAGGAGCCATATAGTATATCTCTTGACCCAAGCAGCTCATCAGAATTGTCCTAAAGTAAAGAATGAGGTCTGGCCCTCTTGTCCCACAGTTACCAGTCTCTAGATGGAGGATAGCAGCCTTGGAGAGGAGCATGCCTTAAACAAATCACTTCCCTTCTGTCTTAGGTAGTGCCAGAAAAGGGGCCCAGCTCTGAACCACTGTCACCAATGTGCTTAGCAGTTGGGGGACTAAGGGTTTCATCTCTAAATGGTGATCCAAGTTAGTACACTACCTTCACTGTAGGCCCACAGAGCATCTATTGAGGATAGAGCAACAGGTGTGTATTTGAGGAGTGTAAAAGACCTCTGCCTCCTATCTTATGGTCATCCATAGAAATTATTTCTGGTACCTTTGATGCATGATTTTACTTTGAATATAGTAAAATACATTTTAATACAATGACAGAACACATAATGGAAGGTTGATGGAATAAGAGAAGCATGTGAGAGGCTCCGATGCTATTAATTAAAAGATTAATCCTTAATTAGTACAAATGTGCTACAAGAATGCTAAAGAAAGAAGTATAGAACTAGCCAATCATGTTCAGATGGGGTTTGGTATCTGATATACTTTTCTTCCTGTGCAGGAAGAGAAAACAGGAAATCACAAGGAAATGTTTTTGTTTGTTTGTTTCATTGGTTAAATGGTCTAACCTGAGCAAGATTATGAAGAGTTGGGTAGCATTCCCATTATTAGCAGGGACCACCAAAAGTATAACTTATATCTCCAGTATCATTCACAGCAAGGCAATACTCAAAAGAACAGACACAAGGTTGCATGAAAAATGCCTATAGACTAGGATCCTGCTAATGGACAGAAATGGAGATTTCTTGTATTGCACGATCATATGATAAATGAATCCTATACCCATTAGAACTGAAAGCAATGGCTGCCTTACTTAACTTTTAAACCTTAGTATCATTCTGATTGTATGTGTGTTGAGTAGGGTAGTAGATGTGAATTCAGGTGTGAAGGTGCAATAATATAGTGAATGCCTGTGTGGAGGCCAGAGATCAAAGGACAACTTTGTGTTGTTGCTTCTGTTTTTCTATCATGAAGTCCAGGGATCAAACTCAGGTCAGCAGGCTTGACAGCTGTTAGCTGTTTTACCTGGTGAGCCATCTCATCAACACCATGGAAGAAGGGACCTTGGCAGATTCTTCCTGAACATTTTATCCTTACAAACTAAGGCACTGCCTTGCCCAACATTTGAAGTTTAGTGAATGAATGCATAAACTATCAATCAAATGGTGTAATTAATGTATAGTAGTCTGGTGATCATGTGCTCTCTCTTTAGAGGGCCCAATGGATATCTGAATTGTTTACTGTGCTGATTTTGGCAAGCTAACAGGACTTTGTAAACTATTAGTGCTTACTTCTTATTTAGCGACATACACTTTTACAATTTTTGAATAACCAAAATGGTATACAAAACAAAAGTTAGAACGGAAGAGAAGCTACCTTAAATGCCCTCCCCTGATTATGAGATTGATAACTGACTTATATACCTTCATACAGCAGCTGGTGGAAGTAGAAGCAGACACCCATAACTAATCACCGATCTGAACTGGAACCCAGATGCAGAGAAGGACCAGTGAAGAGCACAGAGGTCCAGACCAGGCTGGTGAAACACACAGAAACAGCTGACCTGAACATCCGGGAACTCTTGCTCCCCAGTCTGATAGCTGGAATACCAGCATGGGACTGATCCCCAGGAACATGGGTTTCTGTGAGGAAACCTCAGAAATCTATGGGACCTCCTGTAGAAGCCCAGTATTTATCCCTAGGATAGGTGTGGACTTTGGGAGCCCATTCCATATAGAGGAGTACTCCCTGAGCCAAGACACACTGGGGTGGGCCTAGGCCCTATCCCAAAGGATACGAAAGACTCTGATGACACCCTATGGAAGGCCTCACCATCCAGGGGGAGCAGAAAAGATATGTGACCGATAAGGTTTTAGTTGGGAGGGGTAGGGGAGGACAGGTGGTAGAAGGGAACTGGGATTGTCATGTAAAACAATCCTGTTTCTAATTCAAATTAAAAAAAGTTGGGAAATAAAAGTTAGTTTTCAATTCATGGCAGGTCTATGACTTATTGTTTAGTTTTATTAACCAAATTATGCCAATCTTTTATATTCAGTTAGAAAGATAAGCTTTCTCTTTTAGTTAGGGTTAATAATGTAATGAAGCATCATGACCAAAAGCAGCTTGAAGAAAAAAATAGTTTATTTGGTTATATATGGGATGACAATCCACTGTGGGAGCCAAGAGAAGCAGGAACCTGGAGGTAGGAGTTGATATACAGGCTAGGAAGGAGTGCTGCTTACTGACTTGCTCCTCATGGCTTGCTAAGCATGCTCCCTTTTAGTAGCCAAGATCATCGACATAGGGGTAGCACAACACACAACAGTTTTGGCTGTCCCACATCATTAAGAAAATATCCTACAGGTCTGCCTGCAGCCCTATCTTATGGGAGCATTTTCTCAATAGAGATTATGTCCCCTCGGATGACTACAGCTTATGTCAAGTTGACATAAAACTAGTTAGCACACTTTGTGTTGATTAAAAAAAAATAGCCAGGTAACTTATTAATGTATTTAGCTCTGGTAAATGTTATTTATATTTACATATACTATTTATCCAGTGTACAGAGCAAAGGGAAAACAGATATAAAATAACAGAAATGCCTAGCCAAAATGCAATGATGTTTAAGGCCATGGGAGAAACTAAACAACAGCAGAAAAGAGTACTAAATCCCAAGGAGTTTTTCTGTTGGTTTTGAGCCAGCAGAATTTAAACTAGGTACAGTAGCTCCTTATATATATGGGACAATATGTCTTGATAATCTACAATCACAAGATTTATAAAACACAATCAGTAGATTTCTTCCAAGTCACATTTCAGCCCAATTGCCATGATACTTGGGACTGTAATCCCGTTTCAAATCCAGTTGCCAGCTGTTCTTTGAAGTTTCCCATTCTGTATCTGTCTCCTCTCATTGAAGGTCCATAGTTTTCAGGAGTTCATCACAAGAAACAGGTAAAGCACAGACTGCTCTATCAATGGCCATTTGGTTCACACATTGTTTCGATTTCTGAACTCCCCAATTCTCACAGACACCTCTAGCAGAAAGCAGAGTGTTCTCTCATGTGGCTCCTTGAGTTTAATTCACCAAAGCTGAAGAACTAATGGCTGCAGCAAGAGTAACGACAGAAGGGACTTTCTCACCTCAGCAGACATTTTGAAAGATGAGATTCAATAATCCACAGTTGAGTGAATTACCAATTCCATGAGGATGAGAGAGGAAACACAGAACGATGACTTCACTGGTACAGAAACTTTGATTAAAAACAAAATAACATTAGGAAAAGAAGAAATTTTGTTTAATCTCCTCTTCCTGCTCTCTCTCAGATTATTTAAATAAATAAAACCAGACTGTGGAAGAGAAGCAAATTCCTAGTTAATTTTCATTCAGAGTTGTCGCTGGCTGTTTGCTTATCTACATGAAGCGACGATTAGGCTAGAAAGGAAACTGAACCTCTTTGAAGGTGCAGAGTAGTGTCAGTGCTGGGCTCTTTGTAGTCACTGCTGTTGGCAAAGGATGGCCAGCCTCACTGTTCAGTATTCCATGAACTGAATTACCAGGAGACTTACTGAAGACTTGCAGGCTGAGTCATATAAGTCTGGCCATTTTTCAGATGTGTGAGGTCTAAAACAACTAATCAGGGGACATTTGTCTTTGAGTAGGAAGGTGACATTCCTGAGGATATAAATTAGGAGGCAGACAGGGGGTAGGGGATGCCCCTTTGTTCCTTTAATGGAAACATCGCTGTGTAACACATCACTGAAGCCACTTTTTATTTGCCTGAGTTTAAGTTATTATAGACATATTATTGTCTTAAAACTGAAAAGAGTAGAAGAGAGACTGCAGTAAGTCTGCCAAGAACACTTGTGGAAAAGCCTTCTTGATTACTCTTTGAAGCTCGCTGTATGTAGTACTGATGGATTACAAGTCACACTTAAACTAGCATCATTTCTGAGCCTCTCAAAAACACTGTGGTTTAAGCAGAGCCATCTGAAATATTACAAACTCATATGACTTAGTCTGGAAGCCTTCACTCACTCCCCTGCTGATTTAGTTCATGGAATACTATTCTCTGTGGTATTTTCCATTGCTGGTAGTGGTGTGACTAATCAAATGCAGGAAAAGCACTCTTCCTGCAAATTTACATAAAGATATTTTATTAACAGAGAGTATAGTGTAGCATATATATATATATATATATATATATATATATATATATATATATATATCAAACATCTATTTTTCACCATCACACAGAGAATTTCTAGGTGTTGTCAGTACCAAAAACCGTATCTGTGTTGATCAGTGTGCCTTCATATCAAGCCTGTAGACCCTTGCAGCTCCACCACCACTGTCCATGAGACCATGAGACTTGCTAAAAAAAATCTCTGCAAGATGCCTTCCATAAAAACATATATCAATATAAACCATGATGTTTTCAAGGCTATCTGTCTCTAACAACACTCATCTGGCTTGGGTAGTGTGTGTGTGTGCTGCCCTTCTCCGGTGTATGCATGGCAATTTCCCTGTTTCTCGTAGTTTCTGATGCTGTGGTGGTCAGGATCCAGGGCTCCAGGAATCTACTCTTCACCAGGTTTGCTTGATATTTTGCCTTGAAAACAAGATCTCTTTCCCTGATTCCTTCATGTCAGAGCAGTATGCTGGGCTCTCTCAATGCCCAGCAGTCCCTTGCTCTCCACAGTGCCCACAGAAATTGTGCTACAATGTCATGATAGTGGTGTATATGTCTTCACAGCTTGTGACTGTCTCCAAACTACATATGCTCAGTTATCCCGTTGTCATCTATTTTTCTCACCGGAAGAATGCCAGTGTGGCAATCTATGCCACTGGGCTGGCTTCAGTCTAAGACATTGTTGCTGGTAATGGTCCTGACTTGCCATTTAATGCTAAGCATTACTCATAGGGCATAGGAAGAACCTGCGGGTTTCTCTCATCCATCTCTGTCTCAGAGCTGTGGATGAGGGCACACATTACTATCCCATAAATCTAAATCTCCTTTTATGTCAAAAGCACAGTGCTATCTTGGTATATTTTCTAATTTCTAAAAAAGGAAAAAAATTATTTCATAATCTTCTTGTCTTTCTGGTCAACCGTTGACAAAAAACTACCTATGGAGCATTAGCTATCAATTTTTATATTACCATTTCAACTCACATCTATGAAATAAACAAGGCCTTTACAGTCCTTCTATCCCAACAGTTCCATAAAACATGGATGCCACCTTGTAATTCACTACTGAATTGCCAGTGCAAACTAGAATTCTGTGAGTCTGGAGTCATTCCTCCATGCAAGAATGCTTGCATGTCTTCACATCCTGCCTCTGAAAATATTATAGAGATAAGATAGAAAATATCTTGTTAAAGAATGTACCTCTTTTCCCTTTGAAGTAAACCAGAAATAATGAATGAATCACATATAAGGTAATCTTGTACAATCTTACTTTACAAGTCCCATAGTGGTCACTTTATTGAGTTTTCCAGAAGTCAAGTTCTCCTTATTTGGGAATTTCCTTGTCTATCACAGCTGGCAAGGAGTTTCCTTGGCCTTCCACAAAAATGACTTTATAAGAGATAGAATTCTGTCAATTAACAGCTGTTTGAGTAGTCAGCACAGCTCCTGACTTTGGAATACAGCTTAGAGAATACAGCATAGAGGACCAGGTGTACACTCACAATTACTGTGGGCTTACCCTTTAATTTTCACAAAGAAAGTACTGAGCTTCAGTACTTTGACTAAGCTTTTGATCTGAGAATTGTGACAGATATCTTAATATTCATTGTCTTACCCGATCCTGAGATTAGGAATCCTGGGTTCTGACCACTATACCATGAGATTCTTTTCTCTGCTTCATAACAGTATGACTGAGCCAGTTTTATAGCTAGTAAGTGATATGAGCAATCAAGGGCCTTGAAGGTCACAAGCTTCCTCCATTCTAGTCACCCCACTATGATCCTGGTTCACAGCAGATTTGTTTGTACACTTGTGGCATTGATGCACTCCTTGTGGGAGAAGCACACCATGGTCTCCAGTGGGTACCTAAAGTCACACTAATATTGGATGCTCAATGGACTTTTCCTTAAATGACCTACAATGTTGCCACACAGTGGCAGAATTAATATGCTCTTCCAAATTGTAAACCCTAGTGCCTCAAAGTCTTACATTTCACGACTGTTATTAAACACACTACTAGTCACTTGCACATACTCATAGTAATTGTGTGACATGCCATCAGACAACCAGGACAGCTGCTAAGCAGCTAGCAGGTAACTTAGCTTAAACATTTGGACAAAGGGAAGTACTGAGAGGTACACTTGGGAATGGAGCACGGAATGGCTTAGTACTAATCTATTTTGCTATTCATAACAGTGTACAACTTAAAATGTGAATTTATCCATACAATATTTTTATACTGCAGTTGAATTGGTAATAATTGGTCTCAAGAAAAAGCCATGGCTAAGGAGGGATCTGTTGAACTATGAATTTGTGATTCATACACATCAGTTTCAGAAAGGTGGTATGTTTTTTTAAAAAAAACTAAAAAGTAACATGTTTTCAATGTATAGTTTTCAAAATAAAGAGAATTCAAACAAAACCTTCAGGTTCAGACATCTTTTCCATTTCTGTCCCTGGCATTCAAACCTCACTTCCTGGAAGTTCTTTCACTTCAAACTGTCACAAACCCCTCCCCGAAACTGGTTGGGGTTTTCTTGTCTTCTATGAAAGGGCACTATTCCACTTTTCCCCTTTTATTTCCCCAAGCATAATCCTCCTTTCATGCTTGCTACCCTCACACAGCGTCACCAAAGCCCAAGACTGGATCAGACGCTAGACAGACCTTCCCAGGAGTGTTCTGACTATAAAGAATGCGATAGCCACACTAAGCAAGCCTGTCAGACTACCACAATTGTTGATGAATGAACCCTGAGTATCAAAAGTTAGACATCATTCATGTTGTAGTATCAGCTCTAAGTGTATGAGTCATTCATTCATCCATCCATTATGTTTAACTCTTTAAACAGGTGCTATTAAACAAAAGTATATTTTGACGGATACAACATTTCAAGTCTTCCAGCAGCCACATTTAGATATGATAGGTACAATTAAATTTAATAATGTATCTTATCAAGTAATAAAAATATTGTTATTTCTATGTGAATTACCTACTAAGTAATCAAGGCTTTTTTGAACCATCTTTAAAAGTCAGTGTCACTGAGAATCAGTTTGGATTCATCATAGTTCATATGCTGAATAGACACAAACAGTGGTTATTTTATTAGCAAAGTTATAGGCTATATATTGAATTAGAGGCTAAGGATATAAAAACATGGGTCTTTATAGAATGTATAGCCTGTTGGTAAAGACAGAAAAAGAAAACCCCCAAAGCAATAAGTAATTGAAAGTGGTGGTGTGGTAGAAGAAAAACATAATGGTAAAATCATAATGAAGGGCAATTAGCTTAAATAGTATGGCCACCGTGTGTATTTCTAAGAATTCACATTTTAGCTGACTGTGGAGCGTTTGTGTCTAACCCTCTTTGATTTTTCTCATCCAACTTTCTGCAATTCCTTTATTCTAACAGCTCTCTGCTATACACCCACACACAAATCTCATCAACATCCCAATCTCCCAGAATGATTTAGCTGGCGATATTTTGGCATGCCTTTTCAAAGGCCTTTATAGGAAGTCTTCACTGTGCTCCTGAGTCTGCCATCAAAGATGCACTTTGTAATAAAGCCAATATAGTAAAGGATATTATGTGAGATCTTATTACCAGGCAGATACATTGCCACATTATGACTTTACCTGATAAGAACCTAACTTTTCATAACAGAAAAGCTGAATGGCAAGTTGTTTTTCTCAGTGCTTATCTACTCCTTTAAAAAGTTGGTGGTTATAGAAAGAATGCATAATAGCAGATAAAAGGGAGAGAGCATTGCTTCACAAACAGCCAAAGGCAGAGGGTGGAGGTGGTGAGAAAAAAAATGAAAATACTGGCAATGTTTATTTGTTCTTGACCTGAGTAAGCATACAAATACTCCAAAGAAAGTTTGACTTTCCCACACTGCAATACCCAGGAAAGAACTAGTAAGGAGAGTAATTTCTTAAAAGTGATTATTGTCTTTTGAAGTTGAAGATAAGGAAGATAAAGGATTTTCCTTGAAGTCTAAAAGAGTTCTGAGGTTTCTTGAAATATATAAATGTATCTTAAAGAAGGAGGAAGAATGTCATTTGAAAGCTGTGAATTGCCCAGGATTTCTTTCTCTTGTTAAATCTTGCATGCCTTGTCAATAGTGAGCCATTGCAGTATGCAGTCCATTGATGCCAAAACTACCACAGACAAATGCTGTCTGCTGTCATTGTTCCTTGGGCACACAGCAGTTTCCAGGGATGGCACCTGAATGACATTCTGAGTGAACTTAGAGCACCACAGACTCTTGTGTCCTCTGTGATCAAGATTCATCTCAACAGCAAAAACTTTAAGTAGTTTTGGGTTATTGAGAACAGACAGCAATATAATGGATGTTGATCTCGGAGATGCTGTTTTCTTGAGAAATTACTGAAAACTGCAGTTGTGGCTGTATGTTTTCATACTAGACACTTTAGAAAATGACTATAATTACATAGAAAAGAGAGTCTGGGTTACATGGTGGGCTATTTTATACTTTAAATCACAAAAATATATTTGTACATTTACTGCATATTTTTGTGAAGTAATCAAACAAAGACAATTGGTCTTGTGTTTAGCAACAAATGATCATTCTGGTTAATCATTTCCAATAGCATGTTGACCTCTGAGAGATTTAAAACTTGTTTTCTTCCACTCTCTACATCTGGCATTCTGGATTTTAACACTGAAACATTCTGGATCATTTTATCTCATTGAGATATTTTCAGGTGAAGACTGAAAATAAAGGGAAAGGTGTCCAACAGTAGTGAACTAATAACAAATTTATGCTCTATCAGTGAAAGAAAGGCAGCTAATTGTAAAAGAGCAAACACAGTAAGATTGAGAATTACTCTTTTCTTCTGGGGTCAGAAGGTGTCCAGGTGACCTTGATTAATGTAACACAACAGGAAGTCCAGTGCCAGAAATATCATCATTAACTCAAGGACAGAGAAAGCCCTGGAAAATATGAGTGCCTCCCTTGAATGCCAGTTAAAGCCACTCGGCAAAGGAGAAGAATCACTGTTACAATGAATAATAAGTGTGTATATTTATGTCCATGTCTGTGTCATATGTGTGTATGTCTATGTATTCATGTATATGAGTGTCTGCTTGTATGTATGTATGTATGTATTCATGTATATGGGTATATTACGTATGTGTTCACATATATGCCTACATGTGTTATATATGTGTGTATGTTTGTATTTATGTATATGAGTGTCAGTGTTATATATGTGTGTATATGTATTAATGTATATGAGTGTATTCATGTACATGTGTCTGCTTATGTTGTATATGTGTGTATGTATACGTTATCTATTTGTGTTGTATATGCATGTATATGTGTGTACGTATGTATATGAGTATATGTGTATGCATGTGTGTGTGACTGTTCATATACTTGTGTCTAAGTAGTAATGTGTAGGTACACACTTCAAAATTGCCTTAAAACAATTTCACCTGAGGTCAACACAAAGGTTACTTGCAAACCCCATAGAAAGGAAGGTATACAATGAATATGTAGTGGCTGAATAGATGACTGACAATTAAATGTATTTTATGAGTGAGTACGAGTTCTCCTATTTGTGGACATGAAGCCCCTATAAAAATAAAATAGGACCTGAGACTTCATCAACCTTTCAAATACAAACACAGGTGCCTCATCTGTGAGAAGGCATTTACGTCCTTATGGCTTTGCTTCATTATCAGATGAAGTATTCAGCTGAAGAAAAGGAGCTGAGAAAATATGAAGGCAGCAAAATGGGAGCCTAGTTCTCACACCTTGATGCTGAACTACACTGCCAGTCTTTTCATTGTGTTCTGAACATAAAAACACTAAAGAACTACCATGGAGGTTGGTCGTGTATTATTAATTATGTGAGCAGCCTGCACAGTAGCGGGCCTACTTCAGTGCATCTTGACAATAAAACTTTATGACAGCAGAACCCAAATCAAGGACAATTTTGTCACCTGGACTTAGACAGTGTAAATACATACGTCACAAATAATAGTGACAAAAGGAAGAAAGGAAGAAGGAAGGAAAGAAGAGAAAGAAAGAAATCTCAAATGTTAGCTCTATAGTTGAAAGCTTACCTACAATATTTTTGTGATTATGACTTGAGCTCTGACTTCAACATTTCTTAATATCTAAGTATGTAAAGTGATCAAAATAGAAATGGCATGATCTAGTATTTGAAGAGCCCTAAAGCATTAGAGCAAGCAAATAAAAAAATCACAAATTCAAACCCCAGGTCTCATCCTCAGCCCCAGAAGCTGAGAGGACCAATACATCTTTCTGTATTTTTCTGTCCGTTGTTCTCTGTGCATGGATATTGGGTACTTCTGTGTGTAATTCTGCCAGTTCTTGGGTCATTTGTAGATTTCTTTCCATAAATATAATAATTAAAGTTAAATTCTATGTATCTTTCTTCCAAGAAAAAAAGGAAACACTGAAGTGAAAATTACAGATTTGAAATGGGCATGTAGCCTAGGTTTTGTGTATTATTAATGGAGCAGTGCTGAAGATCACTGTCAACAGATAGAATCAAAGGAAGACAGTCTACAGAATTACCCATGTATTAGGGGAAAGAAGGTGAGAGTAACAAATTAGTTCTTTATCTCTTGTTCATGGCACAGATTATCGAAGCGTTAAATCACAAAGTTGTAGCCTTGCTCTTTTCTCATTCCCCTTGAGTTCACGTTAGATGTGTTCTTTGTTGCTTAACTTTTTGCAGAGTGGAAGTACAGTCACCTCAGTGAACAGGAAAACCATGCCTAGGCCATTCTGTAGAGACATTCTGACCCATGGACAAACCACAGAAACTCTGCATAGAGACACTGTTAGGTGTTCTCTGATTCTTCTTTAGCAAAGCTAAAGCTACCAGCATTTCACTTGGCCAGTTCTCCCACTGGTCATCTGTGTATATACAACCAATGTCATTCATTCAGGAAATGATCATGGGGCAGCTTCTTCATTGCAATATGTGTCTCCTTTAATGATACCAGCTGCATTTCTATAGCAGGGAGCTTTGCAGCCTCACTGTACAACCATATGAGTGTGTCTATTGAATCATGTTGAAAATGGGGGAGTTTTCAATGGTTAGTGATCAGCCAGTAACTCTGCTATTAAATATTGATAAGAAACAAGATTATTTTTAGACATTAGATATTCAGATGGGCTTGTTTGTTTCTGTGTTTATATTTCCACTCTGACATCACTATTAGTTCATACTGGGGTGGGTAGTCAGGCTGCCAGGGTTCTGATGTATTAGTTAAAAAGTCATTCTTCCTGAGAAAACTGCTCAGACTGCAAAGGGAGGTCCAGATCTAACTGTGGTATGTGCATGCAGACATGGCTGTGGATACATGTGCAAAACCGAACTGCATCCAGAAGTGTAGATTCATACACTAGAATCTAGAGTATGGGTGCTGAAGATTTTGTAACTTTTACCCCAGTTTGAAGCTTTAGATGCTAACCCCAGATTAGTGGAACAAAATTTGAGCATTGGCTCACTGGGTTATTTTCAAACTCAGGTATATTTGAACCTGCAGGCGTACTCTAATTTAGCTCCACCACTCCCATAATGTTTTTAAAATATTATCTAGTAAACATTTTAGAAAAAAAAGATGGTTTGTTTCAGGTCATAAGATAGCCTGGACTGCAGGGAGCCCCCCACTTCGTAAGTCCAGAGAATATTTCATTAGTAATCCAATAACCATATTTCACTTCATTCCTGACTTGTCTGAACATTCCCTTGATAATAGTTAACAGAAACAAGTGTGTATCTTAGCTTTAAAGTATTTTTCTGTCAACTAAAGTAATATTATTCAGTGTAAACTGACATGAGAATTTTCTGCTTCCTTATCTTCAGCCCTCATAAAAAAAACTTTCATTGTTACCAGAGTTTTTAAAACATATTTATAACTTCAGTTTTTGAAACAAGTAGATATTTAAATAACTGTATTGCATATAAATCCATTTTATACTGGGCTGGAAAGACAGTTTGGTAGTAAAGAATACATATTTCTTTTGCAGAAAACCGGAGTTTGGTTCCCAGAACCTATGTCAGGTTGTCAGGTGGCTGTGTGTGTGTGTGTGTGTGTGTGTGTGTGTGTGTGTGTGTGTGTGTGTGTGTGTGTGTGTGTATTCACTGGGTATGGAGATCACCGGACAAACTTAGGTACTGTTCTTTTTTAGGTCATCCACCTTTTCTTGAGTCATGGTGTCTCACTGTCCTGCAGCAAGGCTGCCCAGCCAGTTAACCTCAAGGATCCACATCTTTCAACCTCCCCAGTCCTGGAATTAAATGGGAATGCCAACACACCCAACATTTTTTAATGTGGGATCTAGTGTTTAAACTCAGAGTCTCAAGTCACATAACAGGCACTATAATATTGAGCTATCCCCACAGTTCTATAAACATATTTCCAAAGTCATCACAATAACTATGTGTAATTCACTTTCTGAGAAAGCAGCACCAACAGCATGGGCCCAGAGCCAACAGCATCAGTGACGGAGACAGTTAAACATTCGCCTCTTCTTTGACATCCATCTTCCCTGTGTGTGTATCTGCTGAGCCCATCAAAGTCTGAAATATTTCAGTTCAGCATAAAATTGTAGTGCTGATTGTTACAAAGCATATGTTTTATCTTGTGGAGTGGTGGAAAACGTATTTAAATGCATCATGCTCATGCTCAGAAGCAATTCAAACCTCCAGTCTTGCCCGAACCAGAAATAAATGAAAATGATAGCAGATAAAGGCTAGCAACATTTTTTTTCTTTTGCACTCATGCAAAAAAAAAAAAACTTGTATAGTGATCATCATCATGCATTTAAAAGCTTATGTTCCCAGTCCAACATTCTATTGCTGCCACAGGGATACAGAGGGGTACAGATAGAGTCGCTGTACTCAAGAGACACTTACACATAAAAAGGGAGACACTCAACTGTGATTCATCATGAGCAAAAGAACGAACAGGAAAAGGCTCCTTGGCATTTGGTTATTCTACAAAATATGAATAGAGCTAAAAACATTCACAATTCTTCAACATGTGTCCAATAAATAATTATGAGCCTCATTGGACAGTTGGACTGCTTGTCTATATAAAGTCATTGTCACCTGCTGTGAGCTGTGTGTGGTTTCTATAAATTATTACTACAATGCAAAGATTAGAGATGTCCCTGAATGACATGTGCTCTACTGATCGCCCTTTTAAACAAAGGGAAAAAAGCCCGTGTGAAGAGTGTTGATGTACTGGATGGATCAGGAAGCCAGGGACATCTAGAATGACCACTGTAACCAGTTTGTCCTTGAGGAGTCTGCCATGGTCAAGGGTGCTGGTTTTCATGTTATTGTTCTGAGAATCCAAAGTAGTATGGTCACACTCACTGACATTTGTGAACTGCAATGTTAGTTCATGAATAGGAAGCACACCTGGTCAAGACAATTTCCAAAACACCAGCATCCTTCAGTCCTCTTCCCTAGGTCCTCTTTGTGGCTTGGAGGTCACTGAGCAATAAACACTTCAGGGGTGGTCATAAACCAACCAGATTTGAGAAGGCATCTGCTCATCTTCCAGGTGGGCTAAGATCCTGCTTAATCCCAGAGACCCAGACTTTCTCTTTTTATTTGTAAAGTCCCTGTGGTTTTCACTTCATTCCACAGGACTGTATGTTCTACATCATAGTGGCTTTATAAATAATTAATGGTTACTTTATCTACCTATCCCTCATCCTGCTGTCAGATAATTTGAGTTTCTTTAGTCATAGTCCACCTCTGTATCTTTGTAATGACCTTATGTTCAGATCTCTCTAGGTACATATTGGGAGTTCCCAGATCTTTCAGTACTTGCTGACCACCACTCCCCCATGACAGAAGAGTGATCACCATAAACTGTTTTTACTTATTTGTGTCTCATATTGCAGAATTATATTTCTACCTCCTTGAGAAGTTTTCTAAATATAAGGGAAAAACATAACATACATTTTTGTCAGTGAAAGTTGTCAAAGAGTACTCAATATCTTTGAACTAGAAGTAGCCAGTATTGAGAGGAACACCTACATAAAGTGAGCACGAGTTAGCAATCTCCTACTCTAAACAAAATAGTCATTTTAAAAAGAAACACAATGGTGAACACTATAGTTACAGAACATGTTTCAATTTTGATGCAAAAAGAAACACAATTTTATCAGTTGATTAAGAAATGAATAAGAAAATAAAATTTAAAGCCTTGCAGGTAAAATATTCTTTAGGTTAAAATCAGTTTTACCACATCAGAAAGATGGTATGAAGAAATATGAAGAGACAGATGCTTTATTTTTCATCATTCAGTTAAGCTCATTATTTGTATATGTATACACACACACACACACACACACACACACACACACACACACACACATATATATGTATATATATATATATATACGTATATATATTCTATAAATATGCATATATACAAAGAAGGGAAAAACTAAATGGTGCAGAATTAGCCTACCCTTTGGAATCTGAGCTACAGGAGAAATGAAAGCATGGCTAACACTTTGATGGGATCTATTTCATTGAAAAACAATGTCATGATTCACTAACTTCCTGAAATATTCTTCAGTACACTGGAGAAAAGGTATAAACAGGCTGCTTTCTGTTTCTTTTTTCTTTCAGGAACTCTTTGTAGTCAGTTATTCTCAAACTGCATTTCATAAAAAGAATGACTTCCTTCCTTCTCTACCTTTCCATTCATCCTCCCTTCTCTGTAGTTTCCTACTAGATGCAATACTCTGAACTATTGAAAACTAAACAACAGTCTATAGAAGCCCAGAGCCATTTATTTCTCAAGTAAATATACCCTGGGAAAACTTGAACATTGCTTTTCAGGACTGGTGGATTTAGAATTTCATTCAAGTAGAAAATTTTCATTGTCTACACTTCCATTTCCTGGTTTCTTGATTTCTTGACCTAGAAATTTCTTGTTCAGTCGGCCCGTCTCTCATTCAGAAAACATTGTCTAGCCATGCTACATACAGCCAGGAGCCCTGAGGACATAAGCATGGTATCTCCTCCTGTTGACATACATTCTCCCATGTGTACTATGTCACCGCTGGCGGCTTCCTCTGCAAGTTCTCATGTTAGACTACTTAGAAAATAGTTCTTTCACTTAGAGTGAGTTCTGAGTATAATGCCATACAATAGCACACTAGACACACCTTTGAATCACTGAAATTTCTTTGGCACATTTAAGATAATACTCAGTATCTAGCAACTCATTTGTAGCCAAGGTACCTAGTTTCCAAATGAACCACATCTACTCAGAAAAGCTTGAGGTTTTAATTATCAAAAATAGGGAATTTTGCCTCCAGATTTAAATACAAACCATGTCATATTTGAAAGCACAAGTGTTTGTCTATTTACATAGAGTAAAGGCTTACCAGCCTACAACCCACACTGCCAGAGAAGCTAGTAAACAAGGAGGACCATAAGAGAGACATAAATGGTCCCCTGGAGAAGGGGAAAGGGTCAAGATCCCCTGAGCAAATTGGGAGCAATGGAAGAGGGGGGAGGGAGCTAGGAGAATGAGAAGGGGAGAAGAGAAGGGATGCAGAGGACACGAGGGAGCAGAAAGTTTGAGTCTGGGAAGAATAGAAGATAACAAGTATCGAGATATCATAATAGAGGGAAACATTTTAGGTTTACAGAGAAATCAGGCACTAGGGAAATGTCTGGAGATCTACAAAGATGACACCAGCTAACAATCTAAGCAACAGAGGAGAGGCTACCTTAAATGCCCTTCCCAGATAATGAGATTGGTTACTGACTTATATGCCACCCGATAGCCCTCGTCCAGAATCTTGTGGAAGTAGAAGCAGACACCAACAACTAATCACTGAACTGAACTGGAATCAAGATGCAGAGAAGGACGAGTGATGAGCAAAGGGGTTCAGACCAGCCTGGTGAAACCCACAGAAACAGCTGACCTCAACAATGTGGAGCTCTTGGTCCCCAGACTGATAGCTGGGATACCAGTAAGGGACTGATCCAGACCCCAGGAACATGGGTTTCAGTGAGGAAACCTCGGAAATCTAAGGGACCTCCTGTAGTAGTTCAGTACTTATCCCTAGCATAGGTGTGGATTTTGGGAGCCCATTGTACATAGAGGAATACTCCCTGAGCCAAGACACATGGGGGTGGGCCTAGGCCCTATCCCAAAGGATACAATAGACTCTGATGATACTCTATGGAAGGCCTCACCATCCAGGGGGAGCAGAAAGGATATGTGATAGGTAGGGTGTTAGTTGGGGAAGGGTGGTAGGGGAGGACAGGAGGGAGAAGGGAACTGGGATTGTCATGTGAAACAATCTTGTTTCTAATTCAAATTTTAAAAATCAGAAAAAAAAGTAATAAAAAAGAGTGTCTATTTAACCCAAAATGTGTTGGAAGGCTGTTCATATGTACAGAAATTCCTCATTACTAATCTCTAGCATTAGAATATGTCTATAGGATCAGACATACTTCCATTTTTCTGATTTTTGACAAAATTGTTTTTCCCCTTGCTTATTTTTAGCAATGTAGAGAAGTAATAACCTATCCATTTGTGAGAGAGGAGAAACCAGCCTTTTAAAAAGGAACTACAGTGTATTATCAATGTCAACAAATCAAATAACTCTTAACTCTGCTGCTTGGATGATATCTGCTGTCAGTTGCCAACAAATATACCAGACATATCCTTACCTTCGTCAGGCTCCTAGGTGATCCAGAAAAGAAAACAAGCAGCAAAACTTGATAACAGGGTTCATGAGTTATTCACATTTATGGAGTGCTAATTATCCATTAAGCACTTAGTTGAATGTTGTGTAACTAAAAATGAGGCAAATAGAAAAGGTCCTTAATTTCTGGAATCAGTGCCGTGATGCAGTTTGCTTCCTTTTGGTGGTTTGAGGCTTGCCTCAAACTCACAATTTTCTTGACGCTGCCTGCAAAGTGCTGGGATCACATGTGCACAGTTCTACACCCAGCAAGAGGTTGCATATTTACACAAGGTTTAGAGTACATGAAACTGCATGAAGTATTGTTCTCTATCGCAAGAACATTTGAAATTGATTGAAAGTTTCTATACAAGGTTTTATCATAATCAATCATAAAATTTAAAGATAACACTAGATGCTAGAAGAAAATAATGCAGGGTGAAATGCAATAAGGGAAAGAGATGGTAGCAAAAATCCATATTAAATACTAAACAGCAGACATGATCTAGGTGAAGTGACAGTGACAAAGAATATATTATAAAGAGAAAGGGGGAAAATAGAGACACACATTATCCAGCAGCCCAAAGCAATGTAGCTTGCCTGCAGTCTGTGCTGGGGAGGCTGTAGCAGGATCATGAATTTGAAAACCAACTTGGTGTAATGAGTCTTTCTCTGTCCTGCCAGCCAGTTCCCAAATAACAACACAGAGACCTCTTATTAATTATGAAAGCTCAGTCCTGGCTTAGGCTTGCTTCTAACTAGCTCTTATAACTTAAATTAACCCATTTCTATTAGTCTACATGCTGCCTTCTGGCTCAAGGCTTTTACCTCTCCTCCTGCATGTCCTACTTCCTCAGCTTCCAGAAGGTGACTCCCATTTCTTCTTCCCAGAGCACCCTATGCCCAGAAATCTTGCCTATACCTCCTACCTATCTATTGACTATTTAGCTTTCTATTAAACCAATCACAGTGACATATCTTTAAAAAGTATAATCAACTATCTTGCAAAATTTCTCCCCTTTTGTCTAAATAAAAAAAAAGTTTTAACTCTAACATAGTAAAGCTATATACAATAAGGACAACTATCAGTAAGAATTACATTTACAATATCCAGTCCATTAGTATTTGGCAAATTTGGAAAAATTACTCAATTATCTATCTTATCTTGATGAGTTCAAAGTTTTGTACCTAAATCATATTATCATAACTTGTATTGCCATCCCAAACTCTTTTTAGACCTCAAAATATTTTCTTAGAGGAATAATTTAATCTTTTATGTCTCTCAACATTATATACTTTATAACTCTTTTGTCAATTTATTTCTGAATTTAGTAATGGGGAAAACTATAACTATCTCATCTTCAACTCCATCAGAGACCTGAGAAGGATATAATCATACCTGAGTGAATAGATGAGTATAGAACAAACAACTTCCAAAACTGTAGAAATGACAGAAACATCTGGCTTTGTGACAGTCACCAAAGTTTCCTCTGTAACACTGGGACATCCATCTTTCACCTACAGGCCTAGAAAATCTGAAAGACTTTTCAGTAAAGCAAGAATTTTAAAGGACTATCCTACCTTGTCTTGGCAAAGTTCAGCAGTCACTTTCTTTTTTTGTCCTGTTTGTCCAGTTTGGACAACATGCAGTCAGCAGTTGAGACAAAGGTAGTTTCTTTGCCCAGTGTCTTATCTTGCCATATTATTAAAAAGCAAACTCTAAATGGAGGTTCTTTGATGTCCATTACCCTTTTCTGAAGTATATTGGTGCTGTCAGGAGCAGACATGTCTCACTGTTGTGAAAAGCCTTCTGTTATTAAAACACTCTAAATGTCATATTCTTTAGGTCTCTGAAGTATTTGAAGATCACAATCTATTTGAAATATATCTCTGTATGACATTTGAAAACATACCTACTATAACTCCAAGTTGGACTATTATAGATGACTAACTGCTAACTTGTATTTCTGTATTATCCTAAATAGATTTCAAGGACTTGCATGGTATACTACGTTGTTAAATGAGATGCATAGGTACAGTATCTTAAACAAGAGTAGAAACCTATGCAGTATAACCTAAATAACCTAAAATTTGACTTAATAAACAAAAATCCTATAATGGCTCCCTCTAATATGGTATCTCTCATCCTGCTCTCCTCTGTTCTTACCCCAACTCAATATTTCTGCTCCTACATTTCCTCCTCTCCTCTCCTCTTCTCCTCCTCTCATTCTGGCAGCTCCCTCTCCCCTTCCCATTCCTGGGGTCCATGCATTTTCCCCTTAGAGTCCTTCTTTTTTCCTAGTTCCTTTGGTGAAGAGGATTGTAGGCTGGAGAGATCTGGCACTAGAGAGATTCCCAAAGACCTACAAGGATGACATGAACTGACAATCTAGGCAATGGTGGAGAAGATAACCTAAATGCCCTTCCCCTATAATGAGACTGATGATTACTTTTTATGCCATCCTAGAGCCCTCATTCAGTGGCTGATGGAAGCAGAGGCAGACATCAGTTCAGATACACACTGAACTGAACTTTGGAACTTAGTTGCAGAGAGGGAGGAATGACGATCAAAGGGGTTGGTACCAGGCTCGTGAAACCCACAGAAACAGCTGGCCTGAACAAGAGGGAGCACATGGACCCCAGACTGCTGTCTGGGAGGCCAGCACAGGACTGATCCAGACCCCTGAACATGGATGTCAATGAGGAGGCCTCTGCACTCTAAGGGTAGTGTGTTAGTATTTTTCCCTGGTGTAAGAAGGGACTTTGAGAGCCCATCCCACATGAAGGAATGCACTCTTGGCCTGGACACATGGGGGAGGGCCTAGGCCTGGCCCTGGATGATGTGCTGGACTTTGGGGAACCCCATCGAGGGCCCTACCCTGCCTGGGGAGTGGAGGGTGGATGGGGTAGGGGATAGGTTAGGGGGGGAAGGGGGAGGGGGAAGGGGAGGGAAAGGGAGAAGGGATTGACACGTGAAACAAGCTTGTCCCTAATTTGAACTAATAAAAAATTACAAAACAATAAAATAAATAAAAATCCATACCAATGTAAAATATTTGAGACTTGTAGTTGTTCAGAAGTAGATGCAACCATCCTTCCTTTTATCCCATCATTTCTATACTACAAACCTTGGAACACATAATGAGACACACTTTAAAAGAGAAGACTATGAGTCTGAGGGAGGGAAGAAGGACCTAATACACCATATTTTGCTGCTTTAAGAGAAGCTAATTTGGTTTTAGTTTCATCCACTGGTGGTGGATGGTGTTATTTACAAAAATATGAAACATTGGAGAGAGGATGCATTTGAAAAGAAGAATTTTATAGTTAAGTTATAGAGGAATTTAACCTGAATATTTCTTAAAAGGTCCTGACTTGGAATATCAACTAACCATTTAAAAATAAAAGAATGGTGCCTAAACAGATGGCTCAGAAGTTAAGAGAGCTTGCTGCTCTTTCAGAGACCCCGAGTTCAGTTCCTAGTACCCATGTCAGGCAGTCACAACCACCTGTAACTCTAGCTTCACAGGATCTGACACCTTCTTCTAGATCCTACAGAAGCAGCATTCTCATGACATATACTCAAATAGACACTCCACATAAGTAAATAAAAAACAAATCTATAAAAATATAAAAGTAAAATATAGAACTATCAGGTGATAGCATTGTGGAAAGTGTGATCCTTTATTGGTGTCCACAGTGGCCAATACAATGCAGTTTTTCATAAAATATGAGAGTCTGGAAATTTTTTTCTTCAGGAGAGGGCTGGATCATAAGAAAATGTAAATATGGATTAAAAAGTGAAATAAAGGGTAAGGTAGGTAAATACTAATATTTACATAGGTTGAAACGATTTTTTAAGGAAAAAGAAACAGAAACAGCAATGTAAACTGAAGCAACCAAAAAAAAATAAATAACTCTCATCTTCCAGTTAGCTAGAAAGCCCATGCTGTTCATGCAAGCATCTATCCAGCAAAGAAACAACTTGTGCATCACCCAGCTCTCTTGACCTTTCTCAGTGCTTGTACCTTAGAGTTCTCCCTATTTCTTCCAGATTCCCTTCTCATGGTTTCATAATGGGGTCACATTTATGCCTTCAGTTTCAGAGAAAATATGTTCCACATTTAAATGTAAAGGTTCAGTAAAACAGAAGTCATTCATTTTTCTGGACAACAAAAGCCTGAAATAGAGATCTGTTAATTCCTCTCATTGTCTTCAGAGACTGGGGCACACTAATTATCTTGAACTAATTATGTTACACCTCCAGAGTAAGGACCTATCCTCTGACCAAACCAACTAGAATATCGGGAAGGTGTTAGGACATCTAGAAGAACCCAGATTTAATTTCACACTCTGTGAAGAACTCGTGTGTTCAGAAAAGAAGGGTGTCATGAAATCAATGTCTTAAGGCATTCAATCTTAAGACAATTCTAGGACAGGATACAGTGCTTAAGAAAAGTGAGAAATATGTTGTATAGTCTTGGCTTAAGAAAAGTGAGAAATATGTTGTATAGTCTTCAAGGGATGAGAAGGTGAGTCTTTTGCTTACCCTGAGGAAGAAATGTGAATGAAAGGAAGGCAGTAGTGAAGGGACATATTGAAATGTTTCTCAATGAAATAATGCACAGAACTGTCAAGATCATATGAAAGGACTCTGAGACGAAAGTTCAAATCCTTTCAGTAAAGGTCTGAATAATGTAATAGTTTGGTCACTGAGCCAATGACGAGGCCCTACCTTGCAACTTCTTTAATAATGGACCCTATTCTTCCAAACCTAGACTACAGCTCTGCTTTCCACTCCATTTTGGTCTAAAGAGCTGTCATTCCTATGTGTCCCATCAGTTCACACATGCACAACATGCCTAGGAGTTGAAAAGAATCCTTGGTTGTGCAGAATGATACCTTCTGCTAATTACAGACTAGGTGTTAAAGAGTACAGAGAGACATTACTACAGTCACTGCAGAGCATAGGCTTAGCAGTTTGGGGAGGATTTTGTTTACCAGAAAGGCTTCTCCTAACAAGGAGTAGAAATTTTAGTGTATTATTTTATCTTTATTAGTTTTATTATTATTTTGCCAGAATGTATGTTTTTATACCACATACTTTTGTGTACCACATACAGTGCCTGAGAAGGTCTGAAGGTAGTATCAGATATCATGGAACTGGAGTTACCAGTAGTTGTGAGCCATCTTGTGGGTGCTGGGAACGGAACCTGGCTCCTCTGGAAGAGCAACCAGTGGTCTTCACCTCTGAGTCATCTCTCCAGCCCCAAACTCAGTAGTATTAAACAGAAGATTTCCAAAATTAGTAGGATTGGCTCTGCTGCTCATCCTTAGGTGTCCATATCTCTGCTTCTCTGAAGTTTCTTATTATAGTAACAAGATGGCTACCTACCTTAAGTATTCTCCCCTTAACATCAAGCATCTTTGCACTAATAAATAAATCAAAATTCTCCTAGTATTTTTATTCACATTGCTAATGATGTATGGCACAGTCATGTGATCTTTCATATTTCTGTGTGTGAGACACAGGAAAAAAGAAAGTTGGGGGCTCTTCCAGGAGAGCTATTATCAGGAAAAGTCTCCTACGCTTGCTGTATAGTGTGTACTTGCTACTTTGCTTACTATATTTTATTTACTTTACTTTTTTGCTTCCTTTCCCACTTCAGAAAATTTGTATGGCTTGTTACTGTCAATGTTTGAGCATGTTTTATTCTCCTTGCATATTAATTTTTACTAACTTCTGCTCAATTCACTCAGCAAAGACAGTACAAATTTGGTTTCCTGAGTAGGAAAACATAAACTACCACACATATGAACTAGGAAGGATTTTTATTCTTGTGTGTGCCTAATTATCTTTGCAAGCATTGCCCATGTGAAAAAAACAGCAAAATTACCAGATGACTCCATGGGGATTTAGTAAAAATATCCCATCTTTATGTTTTATGGGATATTATAGACTTTTGTGTAAAGATGTATTTCCAAGGGACCTCATCTATCTTGGCTTAAAAATTTAGTATGAATTCAGCACCCACATGTCAAAAATAGTTAGCAATTATCCCACTTAATTTGTTGTTTGAAAAAATAGTCAGTTATCACAATAGGAACTGCAGCTGATGTCTCTGTAGTTGGAGTCACCCTGTGATGCTGACTTTACATGTCAGGAAATTTTAAAGGACAACTGAGCTAAATCAGGGAGCAACAAGTCTTGGCCAAGTTTAAATTTAGTAACACTGTTAGTTTACTTAGAGTAACCTTGTCCATGGCAAATCCTGGTAATTGTAGATTACATGTGACCAACTTGTTCATCTCTCTTCTCTGTTTAGAGATAACCAAGCCCCACTGGCTTAAGACTGGTGGTTTCTGCTGCACACCTCAGGAGTCTCAAAGGCCAGCTGACACCCTCAGAAACTAGACAACCTACTTTGCCATATTCTTGGAAATCTCTCCTTCATATGTATAGAACTTTCTGAATGAGCATAAAGATGTGAAGGTAAGTGAAACTTGAGTATAAGTTAATTATATCAAAAGTTAATTCTCTGTTATTGGAAAGCAGACAAACTACAAGCAATTAAATTTAAGACGAATAAGCACTTTTGTGCACTCACCAGCTAAACTTGAAAGTAAGTGGAGCAGGATTTACAACTGCTGTAAGCCACACAGGAAAAAGAGGTTAGGGTGCAGAGGAAGCCAGGATCATCCAACCTCTCTCCTCACAGAGCATCTCAAACAGTTGTCCTAAAATCCAATGTGTACAAGAGTCTTGCAATATTCCAGAATCCTAGATTCCAGGGGCTGGGATACATTTCGCCCTTGGTGGAGTTCCTTATGCACACACTTTGGGGACTTTAAGAAACTATGAAATTGGAATTGGAAGTCCTTTACATTTCACTTATAAAGTTGATGTTATCCTTGGGCTTTTATGTAGTTTCCTTTAGTCATAAGAGTAAGTCAAGAGTGACTTCAGCACAGAAGTGATAGATTAGCATTTCCCTTTTATCTCCCCAATTTGAATTATTAATTCTCATTAATATTCTTTTTTAATTTCACTAAGATGAGCTAATTTGCATCTTCCTTTCACTTGGAGAGCACCCCCTTATGATCACTAACTGCTACTCTGTCTGGTGTGATCCTGTAATTTATTCAGATATTTGGGGTTATTGGCTCTAGTTATAGAATATCTAGAAGGAAAAAAAAAACGGAGCGGTAAGCCCTTTATGATAGGTTGAATGTACTCGTCCCCCATAAGCTCACAGGAATGGCACTATTAGGGGTTGGCACCTTGTTGGAGTAAGTTTGGTTTTGTTGGAGGAAGCTGGATGACACAAGCATTTAATCCAGACCTTGAGGCCAGAGAGCACACCTTTAATCTGGGCCACACCTTCTGTTGGAAGTGTATTACTGTAGGGGTGGTCTTTGAGGTCTTTTCTCAAGCTTCACTCAGGGTGACAGTCAGTCCTGTTGCCTCTGAGTTAAGATGTAGCACTGTCAGTTTCAGCACCATGTTTGCCTGCATGCTGCCATGCTTCTCTTCATGATCATGATAGACTGAACCTCTGAAGCTGTAAGAAAGCCACCCTTGACTAAATATTTTCTTTATAAGAGATGTTGTGCCAGAAGGTGGTGGCATAAACCTTTAATTCCAGCACTCGGGAGTCAGAGGCAGGCAGATCTCTGTGAATTAGAGGCTAGCCTGGTCTACAAAGATACACAGAGAAGCCCTGATTCGAAAAGAAAAAAGAGTTGCCACCATCATGGTGTCACCTCACAGCAGTAGAAAACCCTAAGAAAACTGTCCAGGGTTGACTAGGCATTTTTCCATACTGAAGGCTCCATCTTTTTTACTTTTGAAAAGTCAGACTTTAATTTCAAAAGAACAGATCTGTTTCATACGTTGCTCACTACTTTCTTTCTTTTACAGACCGACCTTATAAATTGTTTGGTGTTTTTATGACAGGTTATGTGTGTCTTTGTTGATTGTCACTTTACTGGTTTCTGCTGTAACACTTCTTCACTTACCAACTTTGATTTTTTTTTATTATTTGTGGTTTTAAGTTTATTAAAGACTTGCTTTTTTATATTCCAGCTACAGGAGTGACCCATAGGGACACACTCAGATTTAAAGTTATGATGAACCCCTGAAGGTTTAACAGTGCTATATTCATAGTGAGGAGTGTAATTTTGTAATTTTGTAATTAAGGGCCTGGATTTTTGTATGATTACCATTTGCCCGTCTCTGTCAGTCTCTGTGCTTGTTCACCCTTGCTAGATTTCTGGTCCATAAAATCTGTAAGGAAAAGGAACTATCAAGACAAAGTACATCCTGTTAGCATCCTTTGACTACAGGCGCTAACTATTGGTGTCACACATAGAAAACAGTGCATTTATATGCAGAAGGTGAAGCAGTGATTCATAACTGATAAATCAATTATTTACAGAATTGTAGTGAGTAAAATAATAATCTCACAAGCACTTATGATTGGAATTGTTCTCAAGGTTATCCCATCTGAACATAAAGCTGGTACTACATACCATGAAAATCCTAAAACTTATAAAATATAAATCTAGAGCTGGCTAAGGTTTAAAAATATTACATAATAGTATTTTAGTACTAATTTCTGTCGTATTTCAGTTTCAAAAACCACACCAACCTTCCTAATTTCTTTCCTCACTTCTCCCTCTTCATTCCTCTTTCCTTTGTCCTAGGAGAGGAGCAGGTGGAGTCATGTCCTCAGGTGAATTCGTACTGTGATAGGCATATTTATCAGACCGTGTTCTTAAATTACAGTCCCTAAAGAAAACTTTCCACAGTCTCAGGCCCCCATGTGAGTTGGATCCACTGCTCAGCAAAATAGTCAGCGAAAGTAAATGACAGAAATGTTATGGGATCATAACAGCATAAAATCTGGGAGGGGGAAGCACGGCTGAGCTCCTACAATGTGATCCTGCCTCCCCCACCCAAACTTGGAAAACAAAAGTCTTATAGGAAGAATAGCAAACAACCACGTGGTCTGATGTGATTGACTAAGGAGAAACTCACCAAGTATTCTACAATAATGTACTTTGTGTAAGGATAGGAGCAGGAAACCCCCTTCTGGATGAAGGATGAGAATTTAAAAAAAAAAGTATGAGGTATTATCAATACGGTTGGATCTAAAGCAAGCAATATTTTCACTTGGACAGAATACTTTTTCACCTTCACCTCCCAGAAGTGAAAACTTCAAGGTTAGCTTTACTCAGGCTTGATCTTCTTGGAGCTATGATGGTGGGAGAGGTGAGGATTACCCCAAAGGCAGCATGCTTTAGAAGGACAGAGCCCCGAAGGATGATCAGTGAGACCTAAACATGGAAGGAACATGGGGGGTGTTAATGTTATCATGAGCATATATGATAAAGAAATCCAGAAGGCATATAAAGGTATTAAAATGCGCTTATTGGTCTCAACATGTTGAGAAGTCATTAAAAAGTATATAGAAAAATGCTAACATTTTTGGTTGTGAGCCTCACCTTTCACAGCTGAGCCATCTCTCCTGAGAAACACTGTCTTGAAAAAAACAAACAAATGAATGAAAAAAGCTAACATAAAAATATGCAGAGTCTATATAAGTAAATACAAGGAGTTATAAAAGCATATTGTGTCATGATGTTATTGTCATAATTTATCAGATGGAAATCCATCTGGAGATAGTTAAAAGGAATAAAAATATTACTTAATCAAGATAATATTGATAGTTACCCTGAACTTCCAAAATTATATCTGATGTTTTATTGTTTTTCGAGGCTTATAAAACCTCTTTCTAATATAGGCATTATTATTAGTATGTGTTATTTTTATGGAATAGCTGGTGACATTCTGTACACGCATGTAACACACTTTGATCCCATCCTCCTCTGATGTGCTCCACCCTATCTTGCTTCACATCACTGGAGTCCCTTTTCTCTTCCCAAGAGGTCCCCCTTCTATTTTCTATCTTCAAAAATCCTAGATCTAATATATGAGAAAACATGCAATATTTGTCCTTCAGAATCTGTTTTGCTTAGCATAATGATCTCCAGGTCTACTGAAAGATATATCCTTAATGCAAACCTTAAAATATTTTAAAGGGCTAGAAAAATACTTAGTTATTTGGGGGGAATGATATTTTGGAAATGTGACAGAGGGGCTGAAGAGATTGATCAGTGGTTAACAGCATTGTCTGCTTCTCTTGGTTTGATACCCAGCGTATATGGCAGCTCACAATGGTCTCTTTACTCTAATCCCAACCACACTGATGCCATCTCCCAGCCTCTATGTGCACTTCATGCATGTGGTGCACAGAGGCAAAGCATCCATACAAGCAAAAGAAATTAAATAAAAATAATTGGTATGACAAAATCTATGAGGTTTTTTTTTTTTTTTTCAGAACTTTATCCATACGAATGATTGGTGTGTTCCTTTACCATCAGGTGCTTGGTGGTATTTCTTTCTTTCTTTCTTTTTTGCATATTTTTATTTGAATTAGAAAGAAGATTGTTTTACATGTCAATCCCAGTTCCCTCGCCCTCCCCTCCTCCCCTACCACCTCCCCAACTAACACCCTACCAATCCCATATCCTTTCTGCTTCCAGGGAGGGTGAGGCCTTCCATAGGGTGTCATCAGAGTCTATCATATCCTTTTGGGATAGGGCCTAGGCCCACCCCCATGTGTCTTGGCTCAGGGAGTATTCCTCTATGTACAATGGGCTCCCAAATTCCACACCTATGCTAGGAATAAGTACTGAACTACTACAGGAGGTCCCTTAGATTTCCGAGGTCTCCTCACTGAAACCCATGTTCCTGGGGTCTGGATCAGTCCCTTACTGGTATCCCAGCTATTAGTCTGGGGACCAAGAGCTTCGCATTGTTCAGGTCAGTTGTTTCTGTGGGTTTCACCAGGCTGGTCTGGACCCCTTTACTTATCATTCGTCCTTCTCTGCAACTGGATTCCAGTTCAGTTCAGTGATTAGTTGTGGGTGTCTGCTTCTAGTTCCACAAGCTGCTGGATGAGGGCTATTGGGTGGCATATAAGTCAGTCATCAATCTCATTATCAGGGGAGGGCATTTAAGGTAGCCTCTCTTCTGTTGCTTAGATTATTAGTTGGTGTCATCGTTGTAGATCTCCAGGCATTTCCCTAGTGCTTGATTTCTCTGTAAACCTAAAGTGTCTCCCTCTATTATGGTATCTCCTTTCTTGTTTTCTTCTTTTCTTCCCCAGATTCAACCTTTCTGTTCCCTCATGTCCTCCTCACCCCTCCTCTTCTCCCCTTCTGATTCTCCTAGCTCCCTCCCCCCTCCTCCTGCTTTTTTTTAAAGTGGCCTCAAGTGAGCTCTTGTATCTTACATTACTTTTTCTTGAATGTGAGAATAATATTTAAATTGAAGTAATCTTTAGATGTAATTCCTCATCTATGGTATCTTACAGAAGAGGAAAATCCACTTGCTTTCCTCTTCATCAAACACTGGTTATTTCAAGTTATAACAACCAGTACCTTGGAAATGTTCCTTATTGCCTGTTTTGGATAACTCCAGCATGCTTTCAGGAATTTGCTAACCAGATTGATTCTTCCATTTGGAAGATAATTGTGTGTGTGTGTGTGTGTGTGTGTGTGTGTGTGTGTGTGTGTGTGTGTGTGTGTGTGCTGCCATGGTGTTGATGTCTTTGTTCTTAAGTTTCTCATTGTGACACATGGTTAGCTTCACCATTATTGCTACCAGCTGCAGTAGTCCTAGGATTTTGTTCATTCCATATGTATCCAAAGTAATCATCTCCTTAGTTTAATGACAGTATTCATTAATGGATTTTTGAGGCCAAATTGGTGTATTGAACAGAGAATATGGCCTATATCTTCAGCATAAGCTAGTGACATTTGAAAACAGTGGTAGAGTATGACTCCCACCCAACACACACATCAGATGGCTAACAATCACCTGTAACCCTCTGTCCTCCCTGATCACCCACATCTATGTGCACAAACACATAATCAAAATTTTAAAAATCAATGTCATTTTAAAAACAAACAGGAAATTAAAATGGTAGTGTGTGTGTTTGATAGCACACCCACTGAAAGTCATAATCCAGCTACCTATGTGTCATTCCATAGCTCAAATATGGCAAGTTCCTACAGCTATCAGACTGTGAGAATTCTCCCATGTGTCAGGCATCTGCTGAATCCTCTTAAGTTTGGTGAGACACTTCTGGTCATTGCATTTCTGGAGAGCAGAGGAAGTGCAAAGAATCCTTTTATGAATGTCACTGGGGTCCAAAACTTGACCGTTTCCTAGTAGTGGCTTAATGATTAAAAAAAAAAAGAAGAAAAAAACTCTATATCTTTCCCAATTTCTTCCCATTCGGTTTCTTCCACCTAAAATGATGCCTTTGCATTGGATATCCCAGAAACACCTTCCACCCCTAAATGATAACTATACATGATTCAAAAGAATTCTGTGGAGAGAGTGGAGACATTGCAGGAATGGTGAGTGACCTGTAATAACTGGGCAGGATGTTAAGCCTTGAGTTAAGTTTTCTTCTGTGATTTATTGCTTTTATTTCAGAGAAGTAAAATATTTGATAGGCTTTGTGTAAAGGAACTTTTAGAAGTTGGCAAGAAGATGAATTTTGGTTGAACTTAAGCAAACAACAGTAGCAGCTGAAATATCCAACAATGAAGAGTGTGTCATGGGAATAATGCATTTCCCAGCACTATGGGAATCACAGGTTTGACAACCAGTCAAGTCACTCCTAAGGCTTTTTTAAATTTATTTATTTATTATGTATACAGTGTTCTTCCTGCATGCCAAAAGAGGCCCTGAGATATCATTATAGATGGTTTTAAGCCACCATGTGGTTGCTAGGAATTGAATTCAGGAGCTCTGGAAGATGGAGTCAAGGCTCGTAAACTCTGAGCCATTCCTCCAGCCCCACTCTACAGTTTGAAAGCAGGAAGCATGCATTCTACCTCTGAAGGCTCTCTTGCAACATTATCATCACAAGCTTCTTCTGAAACAACTACTAAAAGGAACACTCCAAGCAACCAAGAAATGACTGTAAATACAAATACAAAAGGATCAACTGTGAGCACCAGATGTATTCAACTAGAGAACAAAATCCAAACTGCAAATATTGTAATTACAAATTCAGACATAAAGTATAATGTCATTAAAGTACAGAACTAAAATGACTAACAAAAACTTAGAGTGCAATACAAAGTATTTTTGAGTATATAACACTATAGCTAGTGTCTTTCTTCCCAATGCCTAGAAACCAGCAGATGTCATTTAAATTTAGCAAATAAAATTATACAGGGATCAGAAGTACAAGCATGTTGAGGAGTATATGTAATGAGCACTCTTTCCCACCAGCCTGGTCCCACAGCCACATCAGCCCCAAAAGAACACACGACACACGGGCGCTATATAACTTATAATATTATTGGCCATTGACTAGGGCTTCTTATTGGCTAGCTCTGTCTTGGTTATTAACCCATAACTACTAATCTATGTATTTCTACATGGCCTTATCTTACAAGAGGACTCCTGACTCGCATCCTCTCTTCCTGGGACCACATGGGGACTACTCTGCCTATGATTCCAAGAATCATTCTCATATCCTAGACCTGCCTATATTACTGCCATATTAGCCAACTGTGTTTTATTCATCAATCAAAAAGATAAACACATAAGAAGGACAACCCCATCAAGTATATGAAGATAACAAGTAGTATCAGAGCTAAAACTGTTGGTTTTTGCATATAACAACAGTGCTTAGGAGGTGAAAACAGGAGAAGCTACATGTGAGGGTTCAAGGCCATCCTACCCTTCCTGATATCCTGTCTCCAAAGAAATAAAAAAAAAAGAAAGAAAACAAGAAGAAAGTGATTGTTATTGTTTAATATTACCTGGAAATATTGGGAGAAAGCAAAAAATATACACTACTTTCCCATCAACTCATAAGTGAATAACAAACACACTCACATTTCAAGAGATAGAAATTAATATATGAGGTTAAAAGCATCTCACATTGCTAAATGATTTTTTGGGGACAGGGTTTCTCTGTGTAGCCCTGGCTTTCCTAAACTCACTCTGTAGACCAAGCTATCCTCAAACTCATGCATCCACCTCTGCCTCCCAAGTGCTGGGATTAAAAGCATGCACCATCATTCCCAGCATGCTAACTGATTTTCAAAGCTGCACATATTTCACAAGAAAAACAGACTTTTCAAAAATCTTAAAAAGAAGTTACATTTATCTTCTAACAAGTAAATGTCATGAAATACACGTATTCGTTATTTATTTAAAACAAAGTATTTTGAAAATTATGCCACAGTGCAAAACACACTTGTAGATATATTTATGCAAGGAAGAAACCTATAGCAAGTTACTTTTAAAGGTGAAAGTGAAAAGATAGACAAATATTGTGACATCTAAACAATTAGTTCAAAATCTTAGTATCAGAAAAAAATGAAATGCAAGCCACCCAAAGTGTAAACCAAGACAATGCAGGACTAATGAAGGCTGATGGGTGTCATTCAGAAGTATAAAATCATTAACAGTAGAATTTTATTAAGGACCAAAAGCATTTGCCCAACAAATGAGCTTAACGTCCAAGAAGTACAAATTCCAGTCAGTAAATTAAGCATAAAATGTCCATTGTCTTCATTAAGGAATCTGAACTCAAATATAAATCTAAGACAGAGGATTTCTCCCTTTACAAAATAACTATTAAAATTACCTATTAAGAAAGAAGTAGGCACTTACCTAAGCATAATTTATTCTTCACTATTGCATAAAGAGGTTACAAGCCACTTCTCTTTTGCAAGGGAGAGATAGCACCCTTCCATAAGATTGTGGGCAAACTCATAAAATTTACTGGATTTGAAGCAAAGGGGAATGTTCAAATTCCCACCACTCCACCACTCCAAACAGGCATTCTTACCAGCAGGACACAATTTCAGACATTTTCAGTCAAGAGGTTTCTGCTGAGCAAAAATACTCATTCAATTTAGGAAAGCAAATGATAATAATTTTCCTATCCTATGCACAGCAGGCCTCTTCCCTTCACTTGCAGACCCCTTAAAGAAACAGCTGGGTTGCGGCAGGTCCAGGTAGCACATCCTTCAAACATGGGCACATTAATTCAACTTACTTATAATACAAAGCTGCTTAGCTTTGCCAGTGAGATAGAATCCAGTCAATTGCTGTTCAAATGTAGTAATAAATGCAATGTGGTTATGACAACAATCTTCGCAGAGCTTGGAAAATTTCAAAGAAGCTGTCCTGAAGCAATGAAAAAAATAACATGTGTGTTGGTGTGTGAAACTCCTGTTAAAATGAAAATGATCAAAACTGAAAACTTAACACATTGCTCTTAATGCTGTATAAGTTCAAGACAAAAATGTCATGAAGCTATTCTGTTTTTAAGTGACATTCTTTCTAGACTGCCCATAATTTCTAAATTGTGTAACTTTTATGATTTATCTTTTTTCCAACTCTTTTTTTTGTAATTGTTATATTAGTTCAAATTAGGAACAAGCTTGCTTCTCACTCCCCCTCCTCTCCCCTCCCCTCCTCTCCAGTCCCCCACCTGCCCTCCACCCCATCCACCCTCCACTCCCCAGGCAGGGTAGGGTCCTTGACAGGGGCTCCCCAAAGTCCACTACATCATCCTGGGCCAGGCCTAGCCAACCCCCCCCCCCGCATGTGTCCAGGCCAAGAGTGCATCCCATTACGTGGGATGGGCTCTTAAAGTCCCTTCTACAACTAGGGAAAAATACTAATCCACTACCGGGGCCCTCTAGAGTGCAGAGGCCTCCTCATTGACATCCATATTCAGGGGTCGTGATCAGTCCTGTACTGGCCTCCCAGACAGCATCTGGGGTCCATGTGCTCCCTCTTGTTCAGGCCAGCTGTTTCTGTGGGTTTCATCAGCTTGGTACCAACCACTTTGATCTCCATTCTTCCCTCTCTGCAACTAGGTTCCAGAGTTCAGTTCAGTATATATCTGTGGGTGTCTGCCTCTGCTTCCATCAGCCACTGGATGAGGGCTCTAGGATGGCATAAAATGTACTCATCAGTCTCATTATAGGGGAAGGGCATTTAGGTTATCCTCTCCACCATTGCCTAGATTGTCAGTTCGTTTCATCCTTGTAGATCTCTGGAAATCTCCCTAGTGTCAGATCTCTCCTTCCACCAATAATGGCTCCTTCTGATATGGTATCTCTCATCCTGCCTTCCTCTATTCGTCCCCTAACTCAACATTTCTGCTCCTCCATTTACTCCTCTCCCCTCAGCTTCTCCTCCTCTCATTCTGGCAGCTCCCTCTCCCCTACCCTCATGCTCCCAATTAACTCATTAGATCCTGTCCTTCCCATTCTCTGGGGTCCATGCATTTTACTCTGGGAGTCCTTCTTATTTCCTAGTTTCTTTGGTGAAGAGGATTGTAGGCTGGTAATCATTTGCTCTATGTCTAAAATTCATTTAAGAGTGAGTACATACCATGTTTGTCTTTTTGTGACTGGGTTACCTCACTCAGAATCGTTTCTTCTAGTTCCATCCATTTGCCAGCGAATTTCAAGATTCCATTGCTTTTTTCTATTGAGTAGTACTGCAGTGTATAAATGTACCACATTTTCTCTATCCATTCTTCAGTTGAGGAACATCTAGTTTGCTTCCAGTTTCTGGCTATTACAAAAAAAATGCTGTTATGAACATGGTTGAACATATGTCCATGTTGTAGGAACGTGCATTATTTGGGTATATGCCCAAGAGAGGAATTGCTGGAACTATTGGTAGACTGATTTCCATTTTTCTGAGCAACCACCATATTGATGGTGTTTATCAGCTGTAAGAGTTCCCTGTAGAGTTTTTCAGTCACTTATGTAAACAATCATCTCATCTGCAAACAGTGAAATTCTTCCTTTCCAATTTGTATCCCTTTGACTTTCTCTCCATTTAGGTTGATGTTGGATGTTGGTTTGGTGTATATTGCTTTTATCATGTTTAGATATGTTGCCATTATTCCTGTTCTCTCTAAGATCTTTATCATGAAGGGATGTTGGAGTTTTTCAAAGTCTTTTTCAGTATCTAGTGAGATGATATGTGGTTTTTCTTTTTCAGTTTGTTTATATGGTGGATTATATTGATGGATTTTCATATGTTGAACCATCCTCGAATTCCTACTTGATCATAGTGGATGATTTTTTCTGATGTGTTCTTGGAATCAATTTGCCAAGATTTTGTTGAGTATGTTTGCATCGATGTTCATGAGGGATATTGGTCTGTAGTTCTCTTGTTTAGTTGTATCTTTGTGTGGGTTGGGTATCAAAGTGATTGTAGCCTCGTAAAAAGAGTTTGGCAATGTCCCTTCTGCTTCTATCATGTGGAACAAATTGAGGAGTACTGTTATTAGCTATTATTTGAATTTCTGGTACAATTCTGCAGTGAAGCCATCTGACCCTGGGCTTTTTTTGGTTTGGAGGCTTTTGATGACTGCTTCTATTTCATTAGGGATTATACTTCGATTTATACTGCTTATCTGTTCTTGGTTTAATTTTGGTAAGTAATATCTATCCAGAAAATTGTCCATTTCCTTTAGATTTTCCAATTTTGTGGAGTACAGGTTTTCAAAATATGACCTGAAGATTCTCTGGATTTCCTCAGTGTCCATTGTTATATCTCCCTTTTTGTTTCTGATTTTGTTAATTAGCATGCTCTCTCTCTGCCTTTTGATTAGTTTGGATAGAGGTTTGTCTATCATGTTGATCTTCCCAAAGAACCAACTCTTTGTTTCATTGATTCTTTGTAATGTTTTCCTAGTTTCTACTTTATTGATTTCTGCCCTCTGTTTGATTATTTCCTGGTGTCTACTCCTCTGTGGTGAGTTTGATTCTTTTTTGTTCTAAAGCTTTCAGTTGTTTTGTCAATTCTCTAGTATGACTTTTCTCCAGTTTCTTCATGTGGGCACTTAGAGTTATGAACTTTCCTTCTAGCACTGCTTTCAGAGTGTCCCATAAGTTTGAGTATGTTGTGTCTACATTCTCATTAAATTCTAGGAAGGCTTTAATTTCTTTTTTATTTCTTCCTCAACCCAGGAATGGTGAAATTGGGTGTTATTCAATTTCCATGAGTTTGTAGGTTTTCTGCAATTTGTATTGTTGGTGAATTCTAACTTTAAAGCATGGTGATCTGATAAGATACAGGGGGTTATTTCAATTCTTTTGTATCTGTGGAGGTTTACTTTGTTGCCAACTATGTGGTCAATTTTAGAGAAGGTGCCATGTGGCCCTGAGAAGAAGGTATATTATTTTATGTTTGGATGCAATGTTCTATAGATATCTGTTAAACCCAGTTGGGTCATAACTTCTGTCAGATCCTTTGTTTCTTTGTTAAGTTTCTGTCTGGTGGTCCTGTCTAGTGGTAAAAGAGGGGTGTTGAAGTCTCCTACTAAAAGTGCGTGTGGTTTAAATTGTGGTTTGAGCTTTAGTAATGTTTCTTTTACGAATGTAAGTGCCTTCGTATTTGGGGCATAGATGGTCAGGATTGAGACTTCATCTTGATGGACTTTTCCTGTGATGAGTATGAAATGCCCTTCTTCATCTCTTTTGTTTGAGTTTAGTTTGAAGTCTAATTAGTTAGATATTAGGATTGCTACACCAGCTTGTGTCTCGGGCCCATTTAATTGGAAAATCTTTTCCCAACACTGCTATCTGGCCCTGCTATAGTAACCATATCTGCATATGACTTAAGTCATGAAACTCCCTACAGACAGTTTGGTCTTACAATTAAGTAAATACTTGGTTTTTATCCTGAGAGCCAAACCTGGGACCATGCAAGCACTTGAGCTCTAAGTCACATCCTTACCCAAAATATGCATATTCTCAACAGTGGTATGAGGCTGGATAAAATGAAATGATAAGATTATGTAAGGGGAAACATCATACAGCCACAGGCTAGCTAGCATCATGATCTTACTGGATCTTCCTCTACTTTCTATTTTTTCACACATGGAACACATTGGCACTGTGCCATGACAGTGATACTTTCATTGTGTCAGACCAGCATGGCAATGATTGAGTTTTAAATTTTTCATTATATTTATATTCATTTATATTCTCTCTCTCTCTCTCTCTCTCTCTCTCTCTCTCTCTCTCTCTCTCTCTCCCTCTCTCTTTGCACATGCGTGTGTGTGTGTGTGTGTGTGTGTGTGTGTGTGTGTGTGTGTGTGTCAGAGTTCACATGTGGACATGTGGAGGTCAGAGGGCAACTTTTGGGAGCCCATTCTCTCCTACATGTGGGATGTCGGACCTTGTGATCAAACTCAAGTCATCAGGGATGGCAAACACCTTCACCCAATGAACTGTCTCACCAGCTTCATTTCTTACCATCAAAGCTCATTTTTTGTTTGTTGCAAGTCAGTGTCTTGGGGAGCCTCCTTCAAATGTTCCTGCCTCTTCCTCTTGAGAATCAGAATTACGGGAGGCAATAGCATACACAGAGATCTTCAAGAGTTCTTTAAACTATGCTGGCCTGATATGCCTGTCTGTTCCTATGTAAGAGAAGTATACACTGGTCATGTATTTTTTGATGATTTTTGCTAAGAATCTAGATCCATACCTGGATATACAACAATTAAGTGAACACTTCATTTCTTCAGCCAATAAAGTAACAACAGTAAATAACTGGAGAGTGCTAACCTGTTCTAGGACCCAAGAAGTATGATTCAAGCAAACTGACAAAAAAATACCTCCATTCTCACCGCACTCTGTTAGGTAATGGCATACACTAAAAAGAAACCACAAGAAAATTAACCATGTGGTATCCACAGAAAATATAAGACAAAGTGTAGACAAAGAGAACAGAGGAATGGGCTAGTCTGGTGTTCCTGAAGTCAATATGAGTCAGTTCAGAAGTCAGCGCTTGTTGCCAATATTTGCTTCTCCTTGTGCATTAATTTGTAACCTTGAGATTCTCACAGTGTAGTTCCCTTAAGTTAGAGCCAACCCCTGAATGTACTTACTAGGACTAGGCTCAGTCTCCTTTACTTAGTTCTATTACAATTGGTCAATGAATCAGTGTTATCTGGGTGATACTATGGGCTTCCAGATGGCCAACAAATGAAGAAGATTAAATTTAAATGTATTTGTTCCTTCTTATACATTAGAGCTCATGTATTAATTTTAAATCTTCATACTATTGTTATAACTATAATCCAAGCCAGTGATGTTAAGCAAATCCCAATTTAAAAAATAGTTGAAAAGACACGCACCAGTATGTTAACTTTTAGAGCATACTTGGGTTTTAGAAGTTCCTATTCAAGGAACCACTGGATAGAATTCTCAGTTCTCAGGAAAAACTGGTAACCAAGCTTAAATTTTAATACATATTAAGAGCCAGCCATTTCTAATTTAGTTCACTTTGTGGTTCTTACTGCTTTAATAATTGCTTTCTTGTTGATTATCATGTCAGAGCTGTGGCATCACAGCCTATTTGAGTTGAAAGGGAGCCTGGAAATTCAAGTCCAATTAGCTTTATTTTACAGGTGTGAAAAACAAGTCCCATGGAAAGTATTCAGTACACATTCAATGGTGTGTGCAGGTCCAGGAAACTGGTTAGTAGTAGAACAGGGACAGAAATTAGTTGTTGTAAATACCAATCCTATCTCCGTCTCAGTACATTGCTCTAGCTGCGATTCCACTGCTTTTTTTTCACCAGGATCTTATTTCTCTTATAAATAAAGAACATTAACCAAATCTTGATCTTGAAATTTCAGAAAGAACTGGTGGTGTGAATGTTCCTAAGGCACAGACCACATTCCAAATATTATTAACTGCTTCCATAGGGCTAAAAGGTTGTTTCTTTTTCATAGGGATTATCATTAGACATCTTGTTCTTAGAAAAATAAATAGAACTTTTAGAAAGCCATGGAAGGACTTACATATTAATCAATACATCTGGTGCCAATGAAATACAACTGTTTTTTTTTCAGTGAACTGTGGAACGAAAAATTGTTGGTGAAATGCTGAGTTTAGAAAACTTGAGTGGTATATGTGATGAGAACACCTTGGAGTTCTCAGGAAATTCTATAGAGTTGCATGAAAACTCTGAACCCTTAGAGGAGAAAATTACAGAATTCACTGGAAAATCATTTCATTAGATTTAATAGAGCAGAGGAGTATATATTCAAAGTACAAAGAAAAGTATAAGAAGACTGCCAGATGAACCCAGGCAGTTTCATGTGCAAAAAAAAAAAAAAAAAATTAAACAATTCATTTCAAAGACGGTTTTCCGTTTAAGCATTATACTACATCTTAAAACACTATAAATGCCTTTCTGGTGAATGGATTCTACGTTTCCCTGGAATGGAGAGTACAAACCTGTCTTTATCTAATGGGAGACATTCAGACTTCTGGTTTACAGCGCAATATTTTCATGCATATTTCTAGACATTCCTTTATTAAAGTAATGCAATTTAAATTTGAAATATAGGAAGAAGTATGCATGATTTAGGTGCAGTACTTGCAGTGAGTGATGATGAAGGTTCCAAGAAGCAGCTGTAAAGTCTGGAGTCAGAGGGATTTCTGGGTACTCTGGGAACTTCCATGGTTTTATCTGACAGTGAGAGGGCACACAGCTCATTCCCTTCACTGGGCACCTGCCCTTCTTAGGAGACCATGAGACTAAGACACTGAAAAGCAAGGGCTTCTGTCCATCACTGTGTCCATGATGTTATTCAAGTAACATCTTCTATCAACAAGTTAATTCAAAATTATCATTTAACTTCACCTGCTTTAAAAACAATTGGAAAATACATGTGGTTCTTAGTGTGGTGACTATTAGTATCCTAGCAATAGGTGTTTAGATTAATTATTATTTTCAATAATAACTAAAATTAACTTAAGGACAAAGCTAAAGTATTTCCAATGACTAATGAATGAAAAACTTTGAAAATAACTAATGTTTGCTTACTTTTGGTTGAGTGGAATCACGTAGTTTGAAGCCCTTAGTAATGGCCCCTAGCATCTCTCTCTTCCCTTCCCCCTCTCTCTTCCCTTGTAGAGATGAATGTGATTTAGGAGGAATTTTGTATTTTCTTTTCCAAAATGAACATTTTTTTTCATTTTTAGCCATTTGTAGATGAATTGTCCTCCAACCAACAAGGGATTTGTGGGCCACATGTCCTTTCTCTCTGAAGCCATGTACTAGCTGTCACAGTTTGCCTCTTGGACTGAGTAAAACCCAATACACCTTTGCTTCTCATTGTCTTTCCACACATTATGTAAATAGGAAGGAATAAAAATAATGTAGTGGGAAGTATGGCTTGACAGACAGTATAATGTAATATAATATCCAAATACTTATGAGGTAAAAATAGTGCCCTGGGGCACCACATTTATTGTGAATAAGTATTTGCATTTATACCTTTTCTGTATAGTTTAGACTTGAATAATAAATCATTCACTGTGGAAAGTAGATTTTTTTAAAAAACAATCTACTTACTGCTCTAAGGCTAACAAAGAACCAAATGTAATTTAAGTCTTTGGGGGGAAATACAGCATGGGTGCATAAAACGTCAAATTATACAAGTGTTAATAACAAATAGAAATTTCTATGTGGATTAACATAGACATTATATGACCTACATTTTCTATGTAAATATGTCAATGTGAGCACAAGCTTTGAATAAAGAACTACAGATATAAATTAATAAATACTTTTTAAATCTTCTATTTTGATAACAAAAATATGCTAGTGAGGCTTTGGACAAAGGGATAGGAGGCATTTGATTCTTGACAGATTAAACAATCTAACTCTCTGGTAGGGCCTCATCAGGTAATTTCATCCCCTCTTCTCCCAGCTGTTTGGTGCCCAGCTTATCAGGAATCATGTCTTCCCTTCAGAAACGCATCCCTACAGCTCGACCAAGTTTTGTATCAACCAGGTTTTCCTCCTTTCTGACACAAGCATTATTTTTAAAATTAAGGCTCCGAAGAAAAGCATTCCTACCAGTCCACGTTTGGGTAGCTATCAAACACAATTGTCAAGAAAACAAGAATCCCATCATTGTTCAGGTAATGAAAAGGAAATATTCTTTTTTATATGGTTTGGACTTTGGCATAAGAATCACCACTTACAGGAACCAAAATGTTGATGTATTTACCTTAATTTTATATAAACTTATTTATTTTTATGTATGTTAGTGCATAGGTATCAGCACCTCATTTTTGTTTCTAAAAGGAGGATGATTCATTAGGTGCCTGAAGGTATTTCTGTGTGAGGATGTCAGATCCCCTGAAACCGGAGATATGGAGAGCTGTGAGCCGTTGTGTTGGTGCTGGGAATTGAATCCATGTCCTCTGGAAGAGCAGCCAGTGCTCTTAACTGCTCAGCCATCTCTCCAGCCACATAGCTTAACTATTTATTTTAGAAATATGAAGAAGGTAACTTGTACAGTTATGCAAACTCTTAACTCATTCCAGTTCAGGACGATTAAGGGAGGAAGCCCTGCTCTATTCCAGATTACTTCTCTAAGTGTATGCTTAGATTTCCTGGTAATACACAAAATAGTGTGGAATAACAACTGAGAGTATGAAGTTTGGGTTCAGAATGACTGAACTCACGCACCTAATTCTTCTTACTAACTATATAACTTTGTGCACCTTCAATTGCTAAGTCAGTTTTCCTCCTCCACCAAAATGCAGAAACCATTGCCATCCTTACAGACCATTGGGATTAAATGGTCTTTCATGTAAGCAAAGTGTATTGCAAGGGTCAACAAATAAAGACCACCTTCATTTCCACTACTCAAAACTGAAATCTTGCAATGTGACATAAAATGTTGATTGGTCCTTCATTTTTGGTTTCCATTAATTATAAGAAGTATATAAGTATATAGAGTGTGAATTTTTCAAATGCTATTGTTTAATAAAGAACATTTTGAGTCATGGGTGAATGGTGGTTAAACCTACAGCTTTTGGAAAGGATGGAAATGACAACTTAATGGTTTTGTCATCATAACCACAGAGCAGGCTTGGTGTGGTGCGCAAATGTGAGCATATGGGCATGGTTGGCAAGGCTTTTGAGATGAAACAGAACCCTCCCAACACATTGCTTCATCAAAACATTGCTTGGTAATAGTTGCATCTTACCACATAGTGGTTGACTTTCTAGTTAAAGCATTAGTGAATGGAGCCAAACAGAATGGAAAGTGGCAGGAGGCTGTGTTCCTCCAGACTGTTGAACAGCTGGAGTCAATGAGTCAGGGTAAGTTGACAATAGTCAGCTGTCCATCAGTTTATAATCATGAGATGAGATCTGTGGACCAGAAACTGCAGTGCACAGAACCCAGCGAAGCGGCCAACAGGTCCAAGCTTCCCTCTACCTGCCACAACTCTGAAAACCATCACTGATGAGGTAGCCATGGAATCTCTGTCAATTCCCTTGCCAATTCCCCATGCAATATGTGTTTTAGTAACACTATACCTCATTTTCATTTCTAACATGAGGATGAGTCTTCCTTTTTTCCTCCCTGTCTCCCTCCCTTCTTATCTTCCTTTCTTTTAAATTTCTATTTCTTTAAGTTTTCTGGATCATACTAAAAAGCTTATCAGGAACCATTTTAGCTTATCCACACATATTAGCCCCATTCCCTAGTTTATTCTTGTCAACTACCTGTAGATAATAAGGCAAGAGACATGAGATGATGGGACATATGTGTAACAACTATGTACCTGCAATTGTGTGAACAGGTGGATATATAGAACTGTATTAGCGAGATTAAAGCTATCATTTGAATGCCTGTAGATCAACAGCAATGAAGGTTTGTTCACTATATGAGGCCTTTAGAGCATTACAAAGTTGATATTCTGTATCTGAACTGAAAGGGTTTGCCTATGATTTGCTAGTCTTATTTGTGCACTGTTGCATTGGGCTTTGCCAGATCGCTGTGAGGAGACTGTTAGAAGTTAACAAGTCGCACAGCTGCATGTATGATTTAATTCACTTCAAGGTCTAGCCGGTGCATTTGGCTTTATTTGTTAACCAAGCAGAACATTATTTATTAATGAGTTCTTCATGCTTTATTAACCTTAATGTCAAAACACCTCCGTGGGACCCTACTCTCTAGTCTTTCTTTGCAGTAAAGCATCCCAAAGAAAGTGAAACATCATGCATCCATGCTCCAGTTAAAACACATGAATCAGTACAATTGTTCTCTGTCCCATCCACACACACTTCACAATTCTTGTGGAAGATCTCAGTCTAATGATGCATGAGTTTCATTTTGAGAAGCATCCTCCTTTGGGTCCCTTCAAACCATACAAAAGCTTCTGAGGCCTCGAAAAATGGGTTTTACTCTTAACAGGCCACAGATAGTAAACTAGAAGGATGAAAAAGACACACACCGACTTTAGAACAGAGAGGAGGAGGTGTAGGTCTAGGCGGGTAAAAGTGACTTGAGGTTACTGTCAAAGTGAAATAGAGCCATAAAGAGCATGGGCACAATTCTGAAATATGTGGGGACTTGGCAATAGAAGGTAGTGACTAAAGAAAGAGAGCTAGTGGGTGTCGGCAAATAGTTTACTGGCTGCAATAGAGCCAGAAAGGCCATGAAGGCAGAACCTATCAAAACCTAGACAACAGGGACTATCATTGGAAGGTGAATGCTTGCATCATGGTCTAAGGTATCATGACACTGTGTGAGGATTGTAGACTAGAATCAGCTAGATGACAGGAGCACCAGAGTTCTCTGTACTGAGTTTTCAACAGAAAGCTACAGGAAGGAGCCAAGGTATATTGGAGGCAGGGACAATGATTACTTTATCTCAGTGGTCTGTGCAATAGACTAAGACCTATTCTTGACATGGAACACAAGAAATCTCTAATAATGAACTCCGGCAAGTCAGGATACATGTTTGGCTGAAAAGACTGTTCTTCCTATAGATCACCATATGTAACCATTACCACAAGAGCTGAAAAGGTATGTTCTGGTGTCTAGGGAAAGTGCACTCAAATATATTTGCAGTGAGAATTATGTCTTATAACTTCTCTCTGCCTTTTGTAATATATGACTTCATAGCCCACACACCAGTATGTAACTAGGAGGCTTTTCTCACTCTCCTGTCTAATTGTTTCTGACACTTGTTTAAGTAGTAATTATCGAATGCCCATCATGTGATAGGTACTGTGAGAGACACAAAACATGGACATGACAGAACATCTGCAGCAGAGTGAGAGATAGATCTAGATATGTACGAAATGAAATGATAGTATAATATAGATTTGCTGAGGTCATGGAAAAGCAGGGGAGTTGAAAGCAGTAACACCATTTTGGGAGGTGAAGGACACAAGTTAAATGTGTTATGGGAGCTTAAATTTGGCCTCAGAACAGAAAGATTACTTTCTGAAAAAAAAACAATAAAATACAAATAAACTTCTGTTTGCTTAATAGTATGATTTGTTTCAGTCCTTGTGTAGTGGGTAGGTAAGCAATTAACATTAGAAATTTGCTACAGGGTAGGTACCATGAGAACTCTGTAACTTTTGTGTAACCCAAATTCATTTTACTTAAAAGTTGTTAAGTGCTATTGGAAGGTGCAGATGGATACCTTTAGCTGACCTGAGAAATCATAAAATTACTCTGATTGAAAAAAATAAAAAGTAAAGCTTCCCAGGAGGGTGGTAAGATACACGAGAGTAAATGAAAATCAAGAGAGTGGAGCATGAAAACGAGAAAGGAAGGGATCACAATGCAGTTCATAGGCAAAAGGAGGAGCAAGGGGGTTTGGACCCCAGGAGACAAGTGCTTGATTTTCTAGAGTTCATTATGTGAACCAAGGCTGTGAGTGGAGGACTAAGGAATGCTGTGGTTTCATAGGGATAAAGTTGTGTGAAAGAATTTTGAATGTCAAATGGGAGTTTGGCATACCTCTTCTGTGTCTGCAGTGGGAGGGGCTGTTATTTAATTTCTGCTGAGGTATCTGGGGTTGTGCAGGGAGAAATTTCTCAAATTAGAATATTGTTCAGGAAAAGGAGGAAGATGCCACCATTGCTTTACTCTATGGGCCAGAAAACTCATGCCTGGAAGGAAAGCTGAGCAGAAGCATGAACCAAAGCACAGTCACTAAGCAGCTGAATGAGAGCTAGAGGTGGAAAACCGGACAGTGGCTTGTAACTGAATTACCTCCATTCAAATTCTCACGTAGCAACAAAATGAAGACAAATTTCTTTGATGAAATGGCAAAAGTAAACAAGTCTAAGTTAGAAGATTATACAGCAGTTAAATTTTGAAAAAGTCTCTCGCTCTAAAGGCACACATATCTAATTAATACTTACTAGGAGGAAATAAAAAGCTCCTGCCTTTTCTTTTTTTCTCCCAGGATTTACAGATTGCAAATGTGGATGTCATGGTTTTAGACTTTAAGTGAAGCATTATAAAAGAAAGCTGCTCTTTTCCCTCTGAAACAGCAAAAGAAAAGATTTAAAAAAAATATTCTTCACCACCACCACCACCACCACCACCACCACCACCACCACCAAGTAGTCTCATAACTCCTAACTAAATGGCAGGATCTCTCCACGTTGAAAACATAGCAGAGTTTTGAACCCTCCACCATCACCATCACATAGTGTTCCAAAGACCTAACCCAGGTTGACAGATTAGTCCGAGGATCCTTACAGGGACACTCCTCTGTTGTCATATGCCTACTACTCCCAGTGAGTGACTACTAAGGGGCATGGTTACAAATTAACAGCTTATCTTTTGGCAAACAAGGACTCTATGAATGAAAGCCCTCTGGTCTGGGGTCTAGGAGATGACATTACAGACTCCTCCACACCATGCTTGAAGCACTGTCCTCTGGTTGCCATTGCTCACACAGTCACTGCAAACCACAAAATGTCAGTGTGTCTTTCTACGGGACTTCCTGTAAATCTGCAAAGCACTGTGCAGCACACAGCATTGCACATGTCACTTGAGGACACTTTTTCACAGTCATTATGTTCCAGCAATTTGCAGTTACCTTGTATGATCTTTCTGCTATTCCAAAGCCTTGAGCATTCGGTCTATTTTGAATTCTATTGGATTCTGCAAGCAGAGTCTGTGATGCCAAGTATTCCATACCATGACAGCATCAAAAATGGAATCCATTTTTGGTCTGTCTGTGTAACCCAGGAATCTATTAATGAAAACTGATTTTAGCACATTTTTCCTTATATAAAGTTAAACATATGTCTTGGTAAATGTTATCATTATTTTTAACATAATATGAAATAAGTTTAGGTAAGATATTTGTAGGACTCAAAAATTGCATAAGTTACTAGAAAGAAAAGTCATTTGTAAAGCCATCATATGTATTTAATTTATAGGTAGTTTTATTGCTGATAGGTGCTATTTTATAAAAGTGTTTTGATGATGATGATGATATGATGATGATGATGATGACAAGTTTTATGAGTAAATCTTGGGAACAAGTGTCTACATGGAAATCAGGCATCCAGCTGCCCTGGAATGAGATATCAGTCATGTGATAAAAACTCAGACACGTCTTGATTGGCTGTTACAACCCCTAGGCCATATGAGGGGAAATGAAATAGTGACAAACCTCAAGTTTCATTGTCCACTGAAAACAAAAAAGCAAAGGTTCTATAGCTAAATTAAAACTGTGTCAAACTGCCTTCTGAGACCAGACAAATGCTACTCTCAGTTTTAATCAGAGAAATCCTCTCCAGTGAACGGTGACTTGGGGCTACACAGCATGCTGAGGTTAGGGACTGACAAGGGTGACCCTCAACAAGACATTTATACCATCCCCTCTAAGACTCAGAGAGTATTGTGGAACAGAAGGTAGAAAGACTGTCAGAACCAGAAGGTAGAGAGAAGACTGTAAAATGCTGTCATCTGGATAAGACACAGCCATTGTTAACATAAACTCATGACAGGGGCAATTGCCCAAACTCCAAACTCTATCTGCACAAGAACGGCTCAACAACAGTTCAGCATGGGTGCATGAGGCACTTAGAGGGCTCTATCTCTCACTGCTGTTCTATTTGCTTCTGATAAATTTAAGAAGAGGAGGAACATTGCCTTTGATTGTACAGTGACTGGTGACTCACTCAGGTACCAGTGGACATCTACAATCACATGCTCACAGAGACAGCCTAGTTAAAGTAAATGGGTCGAAAAACAAAACCAAGAGTTATCTTGGGAAAGAGATTGTTAGTGATGGTAGATAGGACTGATAGTGATGAGAAGGAAATAAGAGAGGGTAGGGAGGAGACACCAATCATAACATATTATCTACATGCATAAAATTGTTGAAGAAAAAATTAATACTTTTTAAGAGAGGGATCATTGGGAACCTGAGACCACTCGTGTAGATGATACTAAGTATTATCTTAATTTGGGGTGAGTTGGAAAAGTGATGTATTTGCCAAAATCTTATATTTATGTCACTTTATATTTGTGATAGGAGTGTATTAAGTACAAAGAGCACATTAGCCTGTCTTACTCTCAGTTGGCCATATGGGAGACATGCCTCATATAGCACATTACAAAAGAAAAAACTACAGCTAACTGAGACAGACACACAAAGTGCTCAGAGTAGACAGGCCTATAAAAGGACATGGTGTATACTGAAGGAAGTAGGAATGTTTAGCTTGAAGAAGGCAAGACGTAGTGGAGGAATGAAAGGTGGGTACTATCTTTTGAGAATGAAGCCTGCCTTGAGAAACACAGGGCATCACAAAAAGAAGAGAGTACAGCCATGGCATTTTAGAGTAGAGAAAAAGTACAGTCATGCACATTTTGTTGTAACTGGTTAGGGTGTTCAGAGCTGAAATGCCCAGCAAGTTGCAAATGACTTTATCATGAATGCTGAGAGAACTCCAGCTGAGTAATGGGACCTCCTTGCCTTCAGGCCCTCCTAACCCCAGGTTTGATCAGGGCAGAAGAGCCCCAGACTTTAATGGAGTTTGCTACATACTCTTATGAGGACATCAGAGGGTCCATTTGCTTTGTGGAAATGTAATGAAACATCAGTTTGACTTTTGCACTGAGCCATTTAATGCAGCCCCTAATGATCCAGCTCCGTCCTGTTAGTTGGTGTTCACGATGCCACTGCTGAAGCCAAAGAAGTTCTGATAATTTTCTTGTCCATCATTTTCTCAGAAGCTAGAGCAGCCACTACAGTAGGAAAAAAAGAAAAAAGAAAAAAGCTAAAATTCCCTTAAGACATGAATTATGATCACGGATTTTTTAAATGCATTTTTTGGTTCATATAATTGAAGTCCAAGGCTACAACAGGCTTTTGCTTTCAAATTATGTGATGAAAATGTGGAATATACCTAGAGGGGTGCACAGATGAATGGAGCTACAAAATCACTACTGCTCATGTGGAATTTTTATTTCCTAATTTCAGTTTGTAATTACTGTTAGTAATGAATATTTTATCTAAGCATGTTAGCAACCTCCCTACTTTCTTCCAGCTGGTCAATTCACAATTCAGTATTTATGGTTTTGCCTTGAATGACATCAATTTTTGCCACCTTGGTCTTTGGCATAAAAGTCAAAGGCCAGAAATATTCTGTATGACTGCCAAATCTCTAGTGTAAGCCTAAGCTTCATGGATTTTGTTTTAAAGCTCAAGTCACCACATTGCTATTCCCTGAGAACTTTCTATTACCTTGAAAATTGAATATAAACTTGAACTCAAAGTTACTGTCACACACACACACACACACACACAGAGAGAGAGAGAGAGAGAGAGAGAGACTATGTTTCTTCTCTACTTCTTGCTTTTCCCCATCATCCCCCCACCCACTTTGCCCCTTATGCTTTCCATCCATTTACTTATGATTCTTAAACTGATGCAGGTATACTTAATTTGTAGCTACTAAAATTCATCATGGATGTATCCCTTTTTCTCTAAACAATTCAAAATAAAAAATAGCTCAGGAATGGATCAGTGTTCATTTTCTGCTTAACAACTATTTTTATTATGATGAGGATACAGAATTTGAATACCAAATTGTTTATTCTAGGACTACTTAGTGAGTGGCAGAAGAAAAACAATGCTCAATAGGAAAGCTGAAACAACACAAAAAAGAAAATGTAGGAAGAGAAATCTTTCTAAATGAGAAAATTGGATCAGAGGAAAAAATCTTAAATTTATGCACAGAATCTATTATATAAAAGAGAAAACCGTTTTAGTAATAAAATGGAAACTAGACATGCATATTTTTATGTTTGTATGTGTGCATGCACACGTGTATACACATATAGTGTTATAGTGTGTGGTATATGAAGTGTGTGTGTGTGTGTGTGTGTGTGCAAGTGTGTGTGGAAAGGCCACAGAAGGATTTCAGGTGAGCTGTTCTATAACTTTTTATCAGCTTCCCTCAAGACATGGTTTTCTTCTTATTGAACCTGAAGCTGGAATCCAGGGGTGTCTCCCAATCCTCACCTGCTATAGTGGCACACAAACACAACTACATCCAGACAGTGTTTCAAACTGATGTCCTTAGCTTACCCATTGAACCACAGTCCCAGCCCTGACAAGAATATTTTAAAATTCAGAACACTGCTGGGAGCAGTAGGAGCCACAGGCTGCATGACCCAGAGACCTAGGATAGAACCAAACAGGACTGACCCAAAAAAGACAATGTAATGATGCCTAAGGATATTCTGCTATACTAATAGATTGCTGCCTAGTCCAATTGTCGTCAGAGAGGCTTCATGCAGCAATTGATGGAAACAGATGCAGAGACCCACAGCCAAACATTAGTTTTGAACTGGGGGAATCCTACAGAAGAGAGGAGGGAAGGATTGTAGGTGCCAGAGGGGTCAAGGACACCACAAGAAAACCCACAGAATAACCTAACCTGGGTTCATAGGAACTCACAGAGACTGAGCCAACAATGAGGGAGTCTGCATGGGACTGAACTAGGCACTCTGCATATGTTACAGCTGTGTAGCATGGTTTTTTGTGAGACTTTGAACAGTGAAAGCAGGGGATGTCTGTAACTCTTCTGTTGGATTTTGGTACCATTTTCCTCATAGTGGGTTGCCTTGTCCAACCTTAATATGAGGGGAGGTGCTTCTTATTTTGCAAGTTGATACGCCATGTTTTGTTGATATCCATGGAAGGCCTGCCCTTTTCTCAATAGAAATAGAGGAGTGGATGCAAACTAAACAAAGTAATAAAGAAAAAGTTCAGATACATAATTAATAATTCTCAAAACAAAAGTAGTAACAGAGTTTTCCTGAGAAACTTCTTAATTGACCCAAATTGACAACAGAGAATATTTAGTCTCAATGACAACCCAAAATGTGGGATCTTGTATTCATTCAGTTTGGCAATGAAACAATGCTGGAAAACCTACTTGCTACCCATAATTCCAATGGACTGGAACTGACTGATGTCTGCTATTCTCATGCCAGACATTGCTGTGGTTTTATCTCTTGCCCTCCCTAGTAGGTTTTAACTGTATTAATTGCATCCAGTGCTCAGAAATAATGAATGCTCTCTTACAGGTATAGCCCTGTAACCATCATATGTGAGAATGAACATGTCATCAGAGACAACCTTCTGATCTTAAAAAAAACTAAGAAGATTAATATCTCTCTGCCTTTTGATTTACAGTTTACAAAACACTTCTCATAAAATGATATGAAAGAAATGTAACCACACTATTAAACCCTTCTGAGAACTGAAAACTGGGCTTAGAGGAGCTAGCTCAGAGATAGAGTGTATGCTTGGCCCGTATAAGCCTTTAGTTCACTTCCCATCAAACTGCACCCTTTTGGGTAAATGGTGTGTGTGTGTGTGTGTGTGTGTGTGTGTGTGTGTGTGTGTGTGTGTGTGTGTGTATGCACATGCACATGGGCACTCATGAGTGCACATATGTATGTACTCAGAAGTGTGGAGGCTGGTGGTAAACGTTGGGTGTCTTTGTCCATTACCCTCTACCTTATGTTTTGAGCCAAGTTTTCTCATTGAGTTTGACTATATGGCAGGGCAACCAGCCTGAAGGAGTCTCTTGCCTCTGCTTCTTCAGCAGGGATTACAGACACACCTGCACTCACATGTAATTACATAGGTGGCTTCTTTACATGGGAGCTGGGAATCAGACTCAAGTCATTATGCTTTCATAACAAGAGACATACTGAGCTATCACCCAAGCCCCAAATCCCCAGTGCCAGTCTTAGTTTTTTAACTTCCTTTTCTTTTATTCTTTGCGTCTTTCACACCATGCATCTTGATCCTGTTTATTTCCTGTCCCTTCATATCTGCCCTTTCTCCTTTCAACCTCCCTACCAAATAAATTACAATTTAAGGACAGAAAAAGGAAAAATCAATATCATCACTTGTCATATAAGCTATAGCATGACACAGGTTTTTAAATATTAAAAACATAGAGAAATTCAGAAAAGTCAATAAATTCTGCACAAGTAATTGGGGAATCAGAAGAAGCCAAACAACCTTGTCCTACATGACAACAACTAAGGAAGGTGGCTGTAGATCATATATAATTAGGACGTGAACTCCTCCAACCTAGAGTCAATGAGGCAGTTTGAGGGAATGTGACCATCCAGGACAACACTCCCAGGCTCGCTGAGATCCTTATAGCAAGCAGGAGGCATCTCAGCACCATCTTCCCACTGTGGGAGTATGATGTTTCCTTAGGCACAATAAATCAACTTAATTGTATTGAATTTAATCATATTTAATACTGAGAGACAAGAGAAGAAAATGTTCTAAGAGTTGTGATCTATGTCCAACTGAAGACATCTTCAAACTAAAATGTGATCCGTGTCTTTGCAGAAAACCCCTTCTAGGGTCAATTACTAATCTGAGTTATTTTTCCATTTACCATATAAAACTGGTCATTTTTAGAATTTGTCAAGAATTTTACTAAAAATATAGACATTGGACAGCAAAGTAGCAGACACCTTTTCCAAATCCATACACAGCAGTGATGTTTCCCACTGTTCAGGAAAACCATGCTACTGGTGACTGCAAAGACTAGTCATTAGTGAACTGGGGAAAAATGCCAAGTTGACTTGTTTTGATTTTTGGTATTTTTGTTTGTTTGTTTGTTTGTTTGTTTGTTTGTAGCTCCTCTTTTCTCTCTGACCACCAGGCCTGCCTATCCCTTCTCTGTCTTGCTATTGGCTGTTCAGTGTTTTATTAGACCAATCAGGTGCCATAGGTAGGCAAGTTAAAATAGCAACATACCATCACATAGTTAAGCAAATGCAGCATAAACAAAAGCAACGCATCTTTACATAGTTAAACAATTATTCTGCAATAGAAGCAAATGCAACACATCTTTACATAGTTAAACAAATATTCTATTCCATGTGATGTCTGTTTCCATTGTTTTGTTCCTGGTTTTGGTTTTTGTTTTACAGTGCTGAAGGTGGAATCCTGGGCCATGTACCTGCTAAGCAAGCACTTTACTACACCATATGTTGTTTTTCTTGGACATGGTCTCATTTTCCTGCCTACTCACTTCCACACTTATTGTGGAATGCTGTTGTCCAGACGGCACAAACAAAATGCACAGCAACTCTCTTCTTCTCTTCTATTTACCTCCAAGAACAGCATCTTTGCCTTGAACTCCTGCCTTCAGAATATCTAGAAAGCAGCTGGGAAGCCACAGTGATTCTTGTTGGGTTACAGACAAAGAACAGGAAGGTGTCACGTGCCACTGCCCACTGAGCACCTGCTCAGCTCAGTGTTTATATAAATTATAACAAGAATCCTCACAGCATCCCAAGAAGCCCTAGGTTGTTATCTCTATTTCGTGGGTAGGAAAACTGAGGCTCAGAGTGAGACAGCAAAGGCATTCCCACATCTATGTAGCTATTGAAGCAGGATTCACATTTTCATCTTTGCTAACTACTACACCACACAGCTGAATGCCTTCCCCTATGGAGAAATGAAGCTCCTGCCAATCAAAGTCATCTTCCTATGAAACACTGAAGAAATGACCTCTATAGAGATGTTGCTTTGATTCCTTGATTTATAAATCTAAAAGAAAGACAAAGGCACTAACAATTCACTCAAAATAGATCTGAGGCAGTCAGTAAGCATAAAAGCATCCCACTTGGCCAGTGCACACAGCACCAATCCAGACCCCTCCAAAAGTAGATCAACAGAACCATCTTCTCCAAGGTTGGCAAGGGAGTAGGCAGATAAGTTGCCTTGTTTTACATTACTGTTTGTTTCAGTTACATACTTAGCTTACCATGGGCTACTTCGTTACTCCTGAAATGTTTACCGATACTTACATTTTGTGAAAAGTAGATTGAACCATCATTTGCAATAACCATATATTAAGACATTTGTGCATACATATGTATGAAATATCACTATATATTGTGGTATAAAAGTGGGCTGCTCATGCCTCTCAAATAGATATATATTTACAGATTCTATGTCTAAAATTAGCTTGTATTGCAATACAGTATCTTATTGTAAATATAGTACAGAATAGTGTAATTTCATGGTATAGAATACTATCTTTTGCATTGATGGTTTCCTAAAATATGATATGGTATGATATAATATTTTAGTATTTTGGTCTGTGGGAAAGTGTTGTAGATGATATAAAAAATGATAGTCTTTTATTTTCTTACCTAAAAAACATGATCTTTGCCAAAGTCAATTAAAAGACAAACAGCCAGTAAGCTGCAATGCACAGTAGCCTCAGTTGGTCTCTGGCGCTTATGCTTTTCACTGAGCCCACTGCTGGAAGTGGTCACCATCACCGAGGCCATCCTTCCAGGAGCCCTCTCAGCTGCTCTCACACAGCTTCTTATGTGTCTCTATTTCTAATGAAGTGCTCTGAGGCCTTGCAGCAAAGACTGCATTATTTTTCCTTTTAATATCAGCTGGTACCTTTTGTGTATAGGAAAGAAAAAAATGTTTCTTCTGCAGCATTTATCACCTTGCCCCTGGTTGTATTGTTGAAAATTTCCTGACTCACTCTACTTGTTAAAAAATATGTATTAAGAAATATTAGATAGAATACAATAATATGAAATTGTAGAAAGATATAAAAGGAAAGTCCGTACAGCTAAATTTTAAGACAGTCTGAGACACAAAGAAATAAAACCACTAGTGTTGTGTAAGAACAGTCTGTGACAATGGAAGTGGGTGACATGATTTACATGGCTGGCTTCTGTGTGGGAGAATAAATTCTATAATCTTGCCAAAACCTCGGGGAGCTGTGAGTTGAATTGCAGTAAATAACCTTATTGGAAAGGGTTGGATGTGATATACTGAATCCCCCTGCCTTTCTACAAGAAAATTTCCCATTGATGACAGTGTTAGGAACATGTGAACTGAAATGGGGTGATTTTTAATGTACTTCACAGTATCCCTTGTGTTCCTAACTCATAACCTTCCCCGCTAGAGTTGGACAAGAAGGATGAGTTGTGTGTGAATGCTCCAAACTTCCCAACATCCTTCAGGACTAAATAAAAACCCCAGCTAACAATTTTCTCTATGTACATTTATTAAGACTCTCTTGTTTTTTCAGAAATCTTTTTATTCCATTATTAATATTATATATTTACTCTCATCTGAACTATTCCCTTTTGACTAATGGCTTAAAGATACAAATGCTTTAGTTTGTTATCTTATTTTAATGTCACAGCATTGGTTTGTGATAAGCTGTATGTTATGTTCAAAAAATATCCTGGCTTAGACTGTTATGTGACTTCTACAATCATTTCTAACAAAAGTGACCAGTCTGTGGCTGGGTGCCTGGTTTATACATCCCAAAATTTAGTTAAGAATTCTATTGTGGCCCAGCGGTGGTGGCACATGCCTTTAATCCCAGCACTAGGGAGGCAGAAGCAGGCGGATCTCTGTGAGTTCGAGACCAGCCTGGTCTACAAGAGCTAGTTCCAGGACAGCCTCCAAAGCCACAGAGAAAGCCTGTCTCAAAAACAACAACAACAACAAAAAGAATTCTATTGTGTGAGTTACCACAACTTACAATGGTAAGTTTTATTTCTGTTGAAATGTCTAGTTCTATGGCTAAAACATTTCAATGGCTGAATAGCACTATAGAGTAAGAAATGCAACTGCTTTTCTTCATTCAGACAGCTTCATTTATCAAAAATATTTTAACATTGTCTTGTGAATAAAGACTGAAATAAACAAACAAATGCAAGAAGCTGCTTTCACATAATTAATAGTCTAAAAGAGAAAGCAGAAGAAATGCATTCATTAAAAATACCACAATGATTTCCATTTTAATACAAATATATTTAGTCTTTTCCATCCTGCCACCCAAAACTCCTAAGAACTTTACAATAAGCTAGGTCATAAGCATATCTATTGTCTGGTAGTAACTGGGTGTTGAAAGGGGATGAGAAGAGAAATTATGAAGAACCTATCATGATACTAAAGAATATAAAACTTTAAACACTGCCTACAAACATTCAGAGAGGAGAAAAAGGCTAGAGATTAATCTGCACTGCCAAAGACAGACAGATAATTTGATCACTCACACCTGTGTAATGAAGTTAAAATTTAGAACTCTCTAGCAAGACTAAAGACCTCTCTGGTTGAGGAGCATGCTGATGAGTTGTCAAGAGCATGCCTGGATATTTCACGACCTGAAAGGGCAAAGAAACTACACTTCCATTCCCTGCCCTGTGAATGTATTTCATCTCCTTATTCCTGAGTTGCAGTATTTATAATAAATTAGTGATCATTCACCCTAAGAACAACATTAGAGCTAAAATTCTAGATCTGTGCCCAAATCATTTGTACCAATTGTATTCTCAATGTGGTTATGTATTTTAAGGAAATTGCTAATAACTCTTACAATCATAACTTTGAAATGGAAGAGTAATTTCTATGAAAATAAAGTTTGATTCTTTGAAAAACTTAGGCAAAATTCCAGAAAGCTCTATCAAAGTTACATGGATGACTCTTAGAGATTAAAGAAATAATTGTATAAAGATTTAAAAAATTATGTATCCATGCTTATAATACAAAATTATCCAAGAAATGACTCCAAGACTAACTTATCAAATCATATTTAAAGTTTAGCTTCAATGTAAATTATAATCTTAAGGCTATAGATTTAAAAATTAGGCCAATATGAGAAACTAAGTATTGTAGAAATTTTATTATATTATAATAATGTAACATGTAACAAAGACATGTAAAAAAATAGAATAGAACAAGCTGTCACAGTTACAGCCACCTAATTTTTGTCAAAGGATTCAAAATACAGTGGAGAAAAGAAAGATTCTTCAATTAATTTCTGGAGAACTGGATATCCACATGCAGAACAATTAATTTAGATCCATATCTCTCACTCTGTACAAAAGTCAAGTCCAGATGGATCGAAACCCTTATAGATTTGCAGATTTTAAACTGCTGGTGAAAATACAGGTAAAACATTTATAGACATAGACATTAGCAAGGACTTTCCAAAAATGATTCCAATAGCACAGGAAATAATCCTAAAACTTGACAAATGGGATTACACAAAAGTTAAAAACTTGTGAAACAAACCTTAGAATAAAGAGTCATCCCACAGAATGGATGAAAAATCTTCGGCAACTACATAACATGCAGCCAACTGATTCGTAGAAAATGTGAAGAGCTGCATAAATTAAACATTGGAGAAACAAATCATACAATCAATAGACAGACTAATGAACTCAATAAAAGTTCTCAAAAATAGGAATGCAAATGGCTAGTAAATGCTTGAGAAAATGTTCAGCACTATAAGGGACAGACAAATTCAAACTGCTTTCAAATACCATCATACCTGAGTCAGAATGACTACCATATTTTTAAAAAAATACTGCTGTCAACAATGGCTGGTGAAGATGTAAGGAGAAAGGAAACTCACAGTTTTCTGCTGTGAATGTAAAATTTTGTGAAGCCTCTATAGAAATCATGTAGCCACTATAGAAAAATCTGTGTGGAGCTAGCTCATACAACTACAAGTCATATCTGAAGGACTCAAAGTCAGATACCTGCACATCTGTGTTTATTGCCTCATTACTCACAAGAGCTAGAAAATGGACCAGCTTAAGTACCACCAACAAATGACCAAAGAAACTGCAGCACATGCACACAATGGAACTTTATTTGGCTACAAAAAAAAAAAATCCTCAACATGTGCAGGAAAATGAATGGAAATAGAAATCATGTGTTAAGCAAAGCAATCCAGACTCAGGAATACATAATCCACATGTTTTCTCTAATACATAAAACCTACATGGGAGGAGAGGAATAGACTTTAAGGGTGGGGGAAAAAGAATGATAAAAAACTTGTGGGGTGAAAGCTGAAGAAATATTTGTGGACAAGGACAGCCTTAAGGGATGACAGGGTTGAGCAGTGGGTAGGAGGATGGTATATCTATGAAGTGCTATAATGAAATCTATTATATATATAATAACTATAGTTGTAATATATATTATATATTACAACTATAGGCTGGAGAGGTGGTCCAGAGGTTAAGAACACTGACTGTTCTTCCAGGGCTCCTGAGTTCAATTCCTAGCAACCACATGATGGCTCACAACCATCTACAATTCAATCTGGTGCCCTCTTCTAGCACATAGGCAGAACACTGTATATTTAATAAATAAATCTTTTTGAAAAATGTTAGGTCTATAGCTTGCCTGTTGTGGAGGGAGCCCTGGGTTTGATCCCCAGCATCACACACAAACACACACACACACACACACACACACACACACACACACACACACACACAGAGAGAGAGAGAGAGAGAGAGAGAGAGAGAGAGAGAGAGAGAGAGAGAGAGAGAGAATCTCTTTTAACAAAATTTTCAGGCATGTTCATTGTTTTATTCTAAAGATATAGATTGGGATTTATAAATATTTTTTTAAAGCTGTTGCTTAGCAAGAAAGAAAACAAGGAGCCCCATGCTCAGACCCATGCTCAGACCCAAGCTCAGAAGGAGACTGTGATTCCCCCAAAGGGTAATCAAGAGACTAACATTAGACTGTACATCAGTCGCAAATGTCTCACTTCAGTTCTTATTACAAAATGAGGCACTACCACACCTCGAACATTCTTTCAGGTTTGGTTAAGAAAGTGAAGACACCACCTGTGAAACTGGAAGGCCATATTAGAATTTAAGTTATTTGCAACACCAGTTCCTTAATGAAGGCTTAAAGTGTTTGCTCTTTGCCTCTTTGCTTCTAATTGCATGTGTGTAGGTGTTTTACCTACATATGTGTCTGCACATCATGCATGTATCCAGAAATCAGAAGAGGGTGTCAGATCCCCTGGCACTAGAGCTACAGAGAATGAGGAACCACTATGAGTTCAAGATCATCTGATTGAGAAGTAAACATTTGAACAAGGTTAAAAAGAGTGAACCACATGCTATGAGAAACAAATACAGACAAAGGGCTGTGGGTATTGGGAATGGAAGCCTGGTCCCCTGGAAGAGCAGCCAATGTTCTTAACCACTGAGCCATCTCTCCAACCCTATTGGTGGAATTTCTCTTTTTAAAAAAGTATAATTCTTTATTGATTCTTTGGGAATTTCACATAGTGCATCCCAATCCCACTTACCACCCAGTCCCTTCATATCTACCCCTCACCCCGTCAAGCATGTCCCCCAAAAGAACCTCCCAAAATAATTTTAAAAAACACCTTGATCCTTTGACTTTCCAATACCTCTTCATTCATCCTATTGTCATCTGGAACTTCGGTGTATCATGCAGTACACCCTTATGTCCAATCAGCCCCACCCACAAAATGTTCCTTGCAACAAGTCATGAGTCTGGCTCAAGACCTCTGGCACACCATCATCACTGGACCCTCACTGAAATTCCTCTTAGATATACTGCTGTTGTCCTCTGATATCATGGAGATCCTATAGTTATCATTCCACAGGACCAGTCCCTTCACAAACTCCAACAAGTCACAGATAGTATCGATGTTAGGATTAGCCAAGCCAAGGCCCAGGCTATCAGTCTGGGGTGTAGCTGAGCTGGTCAGTCCAGGCCACTGGAACCATTCCCACCAGGTGAGGGACAGAGCCAGCTTTCCTAGGTTCATACCACTAAGGCCAGCTCTCCCATTCCTCTGGTGAAGGGTGGGGCCATCTCTCTAGAGTACCAGGGCCAGCTCTCCTATGAGGGGCAGGGCCATCTCTCTTGCTACATTGTCCAGCAAGTGTTAGGGCCAGCTATCCCAGGGCCAGTGATGGGTGGAATGGCTTAGCCTGGGCCCTCCCATTTCAACATAGAATTTTATCACACAGGGTTCCTATGACCCTATGGTAACATGGACCATGGACATCATCACAGACCCTAGCTGCAGCAGAAACACAGAACCACACATGGCCCTTGGCAGCAGCTAGAGCCTGGATATCAGTCACCATGGCGCTGAGGACAGCAAAGACCACCCAGATCAGTATGGCACTTGTGGCAACAAGACCCTCAGAAACCAACATGGTCTCAGGTGGCTATCCAGACCCTTGGCATCTACACCCATGGCTCCAGGTAGCAGCAAAGGGCACACAGATTGGCATGGCTCTCATAGCAGTGTGGCCCTAGGACACCAACATGGCCACAGGTGGTGGCCCATACCCTTGGCATGGCCTTTGATGGTATCAGAAGCCAAGAATATCAACACAGACCTGGCTATTATAGGGCCATGAACCCAGACATGGCCCTCAGCAGCAGCCCTGGACCAAACCAAATCATGGCCCCAGGTGACAGTGCAGGTCCCTCAGATAAGTTGGTCCTGGCAGTGGCATAGACCTTGGACACCTTGTTTGTGATGATAGTTCGTTAAGGACAATTACATTTCTCATTGGTAAATACCATCTATATTTATTTTGAAAGACAGAGCACAGATTTCAAGTTCTTTTTCTCTCCACTCTCCTTAAAATAAGGCTCTCTGAATATGTCAGACACTTGCTTCATTGTTCTCCATTGAAGCTGACTCTGCTAACAACCCTAAGCCATCTGTGGCTGTACTGTAGACTTGGAATTTCCTAGAATATTTTGTAATTTTTTTGCTCACTGACCTGAAAATGAGCCTATTTGGGCAGTTTTCCCATACATAAGGCCTCAATCATGTTGCTTGTTTCAAACTCCATTCATTTCATGTGTTCAAGTGTTCATCCACTATTTCCTGTGTAACCAAGAACTTGAAATGCAGGAGTCATAAAGTATCAAGAAACATAGATAAGCAAGTTATCTAATGTGTTTGAAGGCAGTAAGTACTGTGGCAGCTAATGACAAGATATAGAGACCAAGGATTGAGAAATGGGCTGTAGTTCTGAATAGGAAGTTCAAAATAATCTCATTTGAAAAAAGTTAAGGAAAGTGAGCCATGTACTATGAAGACACATACAGGCCAAGGGTTGTTTTGACCATAGAATGTAATGTTTTTGTGTAGTAATGAGGGAAGTGTGCCCAGATGAGGCCAGATATTCAAAGTTGCCTTGATAGGATGACTTGACAGGATAGAACCAATAGGCACAGCAGAGGGACTTGTAAAAGACTACTGGGGAGGGAGATCATACTTCTGAGTGACAACAGTGGAGGAGTGAGGAGTGCACAGCATTGGATATAATTACAAGGGGAAGTCAAGTCCCTCTTATAGGTTAAAGAGCATTAAGAATGACTGTAAAGCTTTCCTTTTTTGGTTAAATGACAAGTAGAACAGTAGTGTGGCCAGCCATCAACTTGTATAGCACACATTTTGAGAAGCTGGTTGCTGGAGAAAGATTAAATTGATTGCTGGGCATGTTGAGTAGAGGCTTTTATTAAACATCTAAGGGGAATGGCAAGTTACAATTGCATCTGTTAGACTGAAGTTTTAAGGAAGAACCATCTGCACACCTCTGTCCTCAGAAACCAGCAGACTTTCTCAACTGGATTTTCACAAGGAAACAGCACCTGCTCCTGTCCTCCCGCTCTCTGCTGGGAGTATAGGATGACATTGGTTGTACAGCATTCTTGAGATAATTGGTAATGTTTTAATTCCATGGTCCAGATAAGACCAAAATGAGGAAGCGTATATGAATAGTGAAAGACATATGCTCCTTGCTTGTTTTTGAGGCAAAATTTTTCAATCTCTATTGGTAAGATTATTGGACGTTTAAAAGTATTTTTGAGTTATTTTTAAACCAGAAGCAAAACATTGAAAAACAGTGTTTTCTAGTTATATACAAATTTAATTTTTATTCCAAAAAATGGGAATGTGGGTGGTTTGGGGGAAATCCAATGGAAACGTATCTTCCTCCAGCCCAAATATCTTCTGTATAAAGGCAGTGGAGAATATTTCTATCACCAAATAGTCACCACATGGAATAATCATGAACATTGCAGGGAATCTGCTGGGCTATTGCAGACAGAGGAGTGACACCATTCCTATAGCCAAGCATATACAACCTATTACATGTGTGTTTTCAAGATAAACAATAGCTAACCCTAACCCTAACCCCAACCCTAACCCTAACCCTAACCCTAACCCTAGCCCTAGCCCTAACTTAATCATAACCCTAACCCTAATATAGATTAGTTCATTGGATTTATCCAGAATAAAAAACAGTCTCATGTCTTTAAGACAAAAAGCTGCTGCACGCTAAAGCAAGAGGCTCAGTAGTTAGGTCTACCTTCCATGAGGAGCTAGAAAAGAATACTGCCTTTAGTCAGGATCCTTCATTTGAAAAGGAACTACTGTCCTTATGGCTTTTGATGTTTGCCTTAAAAAGAAAAAGCTCCTAAATCCTTGAAAAAAGAGACATTCCTGGGTAACAACACTGAAAAAAATAAACATGTTTTTATTTAACTAAAACATAATTACAGTATTTCCCTCCCCCTCTTTCCTCCCTCCAATCTCTCCTACCCCCCTCCTGAAGAATTCACTATTGTTACATAAATGTGTGACTAATCTATATATTTGTTTAGTGTTACTTGTATGTGTGTGTTGTTAGTGATGATCACTTGGGATTGGATAACCTACCAGGGGGCTCATCCCTGGGGAAGGCTAAGTCTCTGTCTCTCAGCAGTCTTTAATTGCCTATAGCTCTTCATCTAGGGGTGAGGCCCTGTGAGACTTCTTCCATCCATGTTGGCATAGCAAATGTTGCTGCCATTGTTCAGGGCTTGTTAAAGCATCCACACTGTTGAAATTTCATGGGTGTAGTGTCTGTCATATCTAAATCACACCATCTCAAAGCAGATTTCTTAGTCTTCTGGCTCTTTGTGTCTTTCCACCCCCTCTTCCATGGTACTCCTTGAGCCTTGGGTGTAGGGGTTGTACTGTACATGTTTTAATTTGGGCTGGACACCTCGAAATCAGTTATTTCCTGCATTTTGACCACTTGTGGGTTTCTCTAATTTTCTCCATCTCTTCCAAAGTAAAGAGTTTTTAATGAAGGCTGAGAGCTATACTTATCTGTGGGCATAAAGATAAAGACTTAGGATGCAGCTAAGAATTATGTTGGTTTAATAAAGTGGTTTAATAATCCTCTAAGATCCATGAACTCATGAGCCCTGGGTAACTGGCTAGGTTTCCAGTACCAGGCATAATTTCCCTCCTACTATTTGGCCCTTAAGTCTAAACAGAGAACTGAAGTTTGCTGAGGTGTGAGTACCTCTATTGCACTCTCAGGGTGTCATGCCATGCTGGTCCTTGTAGTTCATAGAACTGTTGATTGCTTTCCTCCCCTGGCTTCTTGCATAGCTACTCCCAGTATTATGAAAGCTAGTCCTAAAGAAGGAGTATTTCGTTCTATATCTCTCCTGTTCTTATAACCTCAGGGCCAGCACTCCTACCTGCCTCAGGTGTTAACAGGCAGGGGAAGAGAGCGAATCTTCCCATCCATGCCACCATATGACAAATGATTAATGGGGACAGCTCTCCCATGGCCACAACTTCAGGGCTGTCTCCTTACACCTCTGCCACTGGGGTTGTCTCTATTTTGATGCCAAGGTGAGGTGCAGTGCCTGCTCTCCTACATGTTGCAGCTGGTGGGGGACAGGAGCAACCCTCCTGCTCATAAAGTTTCCTAATTTTTACCCACAGCAGTATTCCCTTGGTTCCACATACCTTGGGTATATACTTGAAATCACATATGTTGTTTTAAATCTGAAAAAAATGTTTGTGATTTAGAACATTTTTTAGAACACTTTACAGGCTAGTTCATGGCTATGTGGTGCTGAAGCTTCACCTGGGGAGTGGTATCATGGACACATAGACCATAGACAGGTGTGTGGCTTTCCTTAGACATTAACCACCATGACAACTAGGTATACAACCTGTAATTGTGTCATTAATGCATTGCTAAATGTACATGCCCCAAGTAACAGTTATTTTCATTAATTACTAATTTCTAACTGTGATGTATAAAGTAAGATGAAGCCCACAGTAAGAACAGAATGCTGTTCCAGTAAGCTGGGTAGTCCCTTTAATTTACATAATTACACTTTGAACTGTGGGCATCTTGAGGGCCTTACCAAGATTTCCTAGCACAGCCTGCTTAGTCACCTCCTTTATTTCTGCTGCATAGGGAAAGGTGCTAATTGTTCCTGAAACCCTATCCTGCCTTTCTCCATTAAGTCTAATTGTTTGCCTCTTGGCCAACTGATTGAGGGGCCTAAGCCTCAGGCTGTCTTCTTTCTAAAGCTAAAACTACTGTTTCAAGACAACCACAAACAAAAGGAGGAAAAGTTGACACTTTTACTTTTGCTCCTTTAAAATAATACTCTGCTTTATTAGTGTTCTCTCTCCCTGAGGTGAACTATCTCTACTGCATTACTGAACTTTTGGACATTTTCAGTATACCCTGATGACATTAAAATTCACTCTTAAAAGAAAAACATCAAAACTCTACTAAACAAATTAGTAGGTTTTAAATATGGCCATGTAGTGACTTATCATTCTCACGTAGCAAAATCACATCAAGTGCCTGTCAATGTTTATGCTCAGATTAGACTTGTACAAACTCGGGATCTCTTTTTGTGGAGCCCAACCTGGCCACTTGGCAGTAGGAATCGTATTAATACAATTACTGAGATCTGGACCACTGAAGAACCAAACTTCTCAGGGACCACTTCTTCATTCTGAGACGTTGTCATTAGAATTTGGATGATATCTTCTTTATCATTTAAGAGTAAAATCAAAGAAATAAATAAAGTAAGTGCAATGACTCTTCTTTAAAGACACAATATTTCATTCTCCTACAAAAGTTAGTGTAGTGGAGGGCCAGGGTGGAAAGATTGTCATAGTCCTGTGCTGTCCCATTTCATGAAGAATATGAAGTCCTAACTAGAAAATATGCTTTCCCCAATACTAATTCTTCTCATTTAATATGGATCTCACCAACTAAATTTCACCTTGTCCTGAAAATTAAGGGTATGTGACTGGAAATTCTGCACTATCTATCCAGTCAACAATATTAGTAACAAATTATTACATTGGCAGGCTCTGGCACACACTGTGGTTTCTTTATTTTAGCATAGGCCAGAGAGCACAGACCCACAGAATCATTAAGGAAATACAATCTCTGTTATTGCTGAGGTCTTTGTTTTTCACAGGGATTCACATTTTTTTTTTTTTAATCTGCATGCTTTAGTTGGAGCAACTTGACAAATCTGGCACTGCCACTCCCTATTGCTGAACTCATGCCCAGTCCATTCTGTGGCACTTCCAGTAGGTATGGTCTGGCTGTCTAGCTGCACTGCCGGTGAGTCTGGTCTGTCTGTCTAGCCATGCATTAAACTCCTCTTATTCTTCTTCCATCCATTTTCCCTAGCACATAAAGTTTCTTTGCCTTTGGCCGTCACCTGCCTCCACCAACATGACTGTTTGCCCTTTCCCAGATGGTCTGTTTTTGGGACCCAGGAAAGATCTGTTGTTCATGGAACTCAGTTTATTCTAATAGATTCCAATTGAAAAAAGGGGGTCATACCATAACCTTCAATACATAGTCCTCTAGAGGCTTTTGGGACTTCATAATTCAAAATTTTAGGTAGAATGTGGTTTGATTTGAAATCTAACTGTGAAGACTGTGTGTCTTCTCTTACTCTTGCAAAATGATCATTTAATATTATTCAGCTAATGGGAGTCAGATTTTAAAGAATTAATTATTTAAAGCCTTACAGATCTTGTTAATGAAAGGATAAAATGTCAAAATGAATTCAATTAAAATTAGAGAGTTGGGTTTTAAGCTATCCGTTCCAAATGGAATTTGTTTCCAGCAATATGATTGTCTCTCCAAGAATATGCCTTGTATTTCTTCTTCTAGGGCATATATACAAGGACTCCGTGACAATAGACATTGATTACAGTTATGTTTGGGTGTGTGTGTTTCCATCAAGTATCCATTTAGGCAATAAAGATGCTTCCTTGCACTGGGAAGAATCTATTCAGAAATGATATCTTTGCTGGGATATTATCCTACAAGAATAGCTTTACTATTTTCCAGAACAGAGTAGCTGGCCAAAAGAATACAGAGACATAATCTCATATTTCTTATTTTTATTATGATGTCACAGGTATGTAAAATCTCACTCAAATAATGACATTCATTATTTGGAATTGAGGTGTCTCATTGGTGAAGTAATAATAATTAACACATGGATCTCCACTAATAACATTTATGTGTTCATTCTACTAAAAGATTTGTAATATTATTTAATTAGTCCCTTAGAAATCCTACAGTTTATAAGCCATTGTCTTCTATATTCTATTCTATATATTAGAAAATTAAGGCACAATAAAGTTAATAATGAATTTTGCAAGGTTAATACCCATACGCAAAGCCGGGTGTTGGTGGCGCATGCCTTTAATCCCAGCACTCAGGAGGCAGAGGCAGGAGGATCTCTGTGAGTTCCAGGCCAGCTGGTCTCCAGAGTGAGTGCCAGGATAGGCTCCAAAGTTATACAGAGAAACCCTGTCTCGACAAACCAATAAAAAAAAATAAAAAAAGAAATAGCCATACTCAAACTTGTCAGGATGATGTGTCCATCTAACCTCCAAACTCAACACCTTTTCACACATATATACATGCCACAGTCATTGCTGACCCCAAACCTCAAACATAACTAGACTGATTATATTTTGTGAAGAAATCTTTAAACTCAAAATATTTCACCAAATTGATCTTGTAAGTTGTTACTTATCTTTCAACATATGATTCATGTATTACTTCATCTACAAGGACTTCCCACACTTATCCAAAGACAATTACATTTTTTTCCCACAGCTTCACCAATTCTATAAATTTTAATCTCATGGTGTACTTCAGTGTTTTATAGAAATAAGTATCTCTTCTCCTTCTTCAAGAGAGAGAGAGATTTCTTTTTGGAGTTAACTTTAACACTCTGTAATGATTACCTAAGACACAACACAGTGAATATCATGCAATGTGAGTATTATTGTTATTTATTATTATTATTATTATTATTATTATTATTATTATTATTATTTTAGTTTTTCAACTACAGGACTCTTTGTAGCCATAGCTGTCCTAGGACTTGCTCTGTAGAACAGGGTGGCCTTGAACTCTCAGAAATCTGCCAGCCTCTGCCTCATGAGTGCTGGTGCTGGGATTAAAAACATGTACAACTTCCACCTGGATCACAATGACTATTTTTTTAGACTTTCATTTCAAGATGCATAATTGTAGTTTGTGGCTACTTTTTCAAGCATTTCTATAATAAAACAAGGGTCCTAATTTTGTATATCTTCTTCACAAGCTCAGTAAAAAGGCTAATTATACAGTACTAGGTACAAGTAACCATTAGGGCAGAGTTTAGTAACAACATTACCAATTTTAACCATAGTTTTACTTTACAGTAATTATTACTCTGTGTTTGGAAACCACACAAATCAAAAGAATGAAGGGGGACATCTGGCATGGGCATTTTGAAGGCCTTCGCATCATAGGAAACCTATTAGGATATATGCAATGGATGATTCTGTGAGTCCATGTTTTCTTTTGTCCCAGTTTTCTATACTTAATGTTATTAGACCCCATTATATCTGGACCAAGAGCATGTGTCAACAGTTAAAGTCATTTTCCCTTTTGGTCACAGCTGCAGACTAAGGTTATTTGTGATGACCCCATACTCAAAAGGTCACCATAAAGTGACCTTCACCATCCAATAATCTATTCAAAAGACTAATATACATGTTAAGTGGAAACTGGGCAGATGGCAGTATCAGCTACAGATGAGCATTTTGTCATTTGTGGAGGGTGGTATTCTGTTCTCATCTAGATGGTGCATGTAGATATCAATAAGATATCCTCTCAAGCAGAGGTCTAGGACACTAGAGAGATCCACACATAGCTTTGCACTAAAAAAAGAGCAAAGAATACCTAAGAATTTTTTAGTGCCATGTGAATGGGATCAACAAGTGACTTTGCTTAGTTGGTGAAGCCTTGTTCACATGAGGAGAATGAAAAGATACCCATATGATGATTCTTTCACAGTCACTCTTACTTGGTACCCTCTAAAATACCTGGCACATCTCTGGCTACAGATTTTATTGTGAGCAAGGTATTCATGATGTAATGACTACTTTGAAAGGCTTAGAAAAAAAATGAAGACCAAAGAGAATGGGGCTATAAACAACTACAGCACTCTGCCCAATCTGGAAAGTGAGTATAATTGTAGAAGAAAACTCAGAAATGCTGATTTGTGAAAACATGAATCAAAACATTCCAGAAGCAAGACAGTTTCCAGAAAACAATTCCTCAAGCCTCTAGAAATGTTTTTTGTCTCTAGAGTTGAGCTGTAAATGTTCCCATAATGGTAGGAAGTCTGACTAAGAGCTACGGGATGCCTATCCTTTATGAAGCCAGTATAATGAAGTTTTGTTCATGGCCCATGAAGAACAAAGACAGGGTACTTGGGACTATACAGCAGAGGATGGAGCAGAGGATGGAACATTGAAAAGAATTGATTGAGGAATTGAGACTCAGCATCCTCCCCAGTAGGTTGAAAAAAAAAAACATAATCAGCTTTTCCAGTAAATATATTCAAAGAATCTTCTTTCAGGAATTCAATCACTCTCAAAGAAAAACCTAAGCACACTAATACCAGGGTTTCCTATAGTAACTACCCAGCCAGATCACTCTAGAATGAAAGGCTTACTGAGCCTTTTCTTGTACAGTTGTAAACTGGCTACACAGAAGACAGTAACAGATCACTCAGGTCTCAGGAAGGAATTTAATTGAACAGACACAAAACAAACAGTAATACATTCTAGAAAATAGAACTGAGATGAAAAAATAAAACATTGTGTCAATGAGAAGGGAATAATATATAACAGATGTACATTTAGAGAGTAGGAACTGTACCTAGAAACTAAAATTGTAATATAAAGAATAAAAATGAAATGAAAGGTAAATATAGTGAAATGGTAGAAAGGTAGGAAATGAAACAGGAGATTTTCATATTGCTTTTGTATCCCACTTCTGAATGGTAAGAATGTGCCAGTATGGGTAAATTATCTTAATGAAAGGGGAATATCATCAGATTAAAACACCCTGGATTGGAAAACACAAGTTTCCCAATGGTACCATGGAGTGGCCACCACAGGGAATAAAAACAGACTGTATTCATTGGGAAGTTTAACAACATGGGTGACAAGGTCCACGATAGTGGCCGTAACAAATGTGTGTAAATTTCAGGGGAAAAAAATCTAAAAATGTAATGTTCTAATTAATTCTTTGTGAAGTTCATACAATATTTTGATCATATTCACTTCTCACTCATATACTTAACTACTTCCTGAAACACCCCCTACCTCTCCAACACCACTCAACTTTCTGACTTTTTGCTTTTAACAACCCACCAACTATAATTTTCATTTCCGATATATTCACGAGTGTAGGCCATCCACTGTAGTATAGTTGACCTACCAGGTTTTGCCTCTCCTAAGAAACTATCAATTGTCAATAGCTCCTCAACTAGTGATGAAGGGTCATGAGACACACACCCCCATGCTGGAATGTTGACTGGATTGATCTTGTGCAAGCAACCACAGCTACAATGACTTCATAAGCACATTAGCTTGTCCCATCAAATAGACACTGTTCATTGGCATCCTTCCTGACCTCAACTTCTTACACATTTCCCACTGCCTCTCCTATAACAGTCCCTGAACTTAGGCAAGGGAGGTGTGATATAGATGGTAGATTTATGGCCGAATGCTCCATAGACATAAAGAACATTCAAACCATAGAATGTTCTGTGGTTTGAATTAATCACTATCTATTGCAATCTTCTCTGATGAAGACTGAGAATTGCATTAATCTATGGATCGAGAGATATATATTTAGCATGCAGTTTAATCCTATACAGAATAGTAGTTTACCCCTAAGACTTATGTACCTCCTAGCCACCAGTTCTCAGAGAGATTTACAGCACTGGGTATGCACTTTCTCCTGTGGAGTAGGCCTTAAATTCCCAATAGAAAGTAATGGGCTATTCCTCAAATGGACATATCTCACTTATTACAATTCATAAGACTCCCAGCTAGATAAAATTGTTGATGTTTTCCCCCAGCAGTCTGCATGAGAACATCTCATGCTCTAAAAGCTGGCCAGCAGTAAAGACTCTTCCTCCTCAGTACTAACATGATTTCCCCATGTCCTATTGTCAAAGTGTATGATGTCTCCAGAACTAGGGTTTTACCATTGAGTTCTGGTGGTCAACTAATAGCAGTAGCAATCACCTGTGTGGTTTTGCAGGTCTCTAGGGCAAATCTGATCAACAACTCAAGGAGCAATATCCCTCCCCTGGCACTAGGCTTTAGGAAAATTATTTCTTATGTAGAATTTACAAAGTGACATTATTGGTTGTTTGTGAAAAATAGATATACTTTACAGCACCATGTTTCATTTTAAAATACTTAAAACTTTTACCCACTTTTAATTTCTTATAATTTACATCATAATAAATCAGATAGGACAGAATTTCATAGATATGCAATTTTGCTAATTTCTAGGATGCAATTTTTCTTTTCTCATATATAAAGATTTTTAGCTTACAGATTGGAAGGAGTATCAAATAAATATCTCCCCCAAAAGTGCCATGTTGTAGAAGACAGAAGCATCTAATCAGTAGTAAACTACAGTGATAGACTATTACATTGAAAGCATAACAATGCTCTCCGTCTTGAAATAAGAGAGTAATCTTGATAATGTCTTGGTTGCCTTTGGGGTTTTCGTCCACTGAAGAACAGGCTGTGCTCATAGTTCAATTTAATCTCTAGCCACTTCCTGTAAAATCCAAGATTTCTAAGTACCCTCCTTCAACCTTCTGATCCTCTACTACAGTTGGCATTTCTCCCACTTAGATGGGTACTGAATTAGCCTGTAATTCTTACTCATACTAACCTCTTCTTTTACTTATTTTTTAATATATAAATTCAAGTAGCCTAGGATAGCCCTGGAATTGAACTTGGAACTTCTGAACCCTACCTTCTACCTCCCAAGTGCCAGGGGTTACATGCATAGGCCAAAATATCCACTTGAGCCTATGCTAGGAACTGAACCCATCCAGGGCTTTGTGCATATGAGGCAAACTCTCTACAAATGAACTAAACCCCAGAAACTACACAGACCTTTTTTCTGATACAGGTTATTGCTATGTGCCCTGAGCTGCACTTGAACTTATATCCTTCACCTCGGCCTCTTGAGTGCTATAATCGTAGACACTCAGACCAGACTCCTTCATTATTCTATTATGAAACAGATTCTTTGCTGCACTAGGTTTCTCTCTTCCCTCTCCCTGCCTCCTGCAATATCCAGATTCTGAGTATTTACAAAATCTTTAGGTTTAATTTCCTTTTGGTTAATAATTATATCTTCAAGTCATTTCTCTCAACTTGCATTTTTACTATATGAGCATTAAGGATGATCCAAGGTATTACTTATATAGTTTGTTTATAAATCCTCCCTGTTTATGGAGAGCAATGTATAGTCTTAGTAACAGCCTGGGTGTTTGGGGGTTCCCACAGGGCCCCTTTGGCTAACAATGTAATTAGATATAACACAATTCCAGTACTGTAAAAGCCTCATTTTGTGGCAAGAGATGGCTATTTGGGGTTCTGCTCCTCCATTATTTGGTGGTTTCATTTAGATTATATATGAAAGAGGGGGAGTAGAGAGAGAGAAAGAGGATTCTGCTGTATTAGATTTCCACACTACCCCTCAAAAGCCACTTAAATTTATCTATCTCTCCTGTATTCACTCTCTTGTCCCTTCTTTCCTCTTCCTCCCTACTTGATCTTCCTGTTCTAGTACCCCCATCCACCTACAGCTATCTATTCTACTTTCCTTTCCTAACAAAATCTATCTGCTCCACCTCAGCCCTTACTCTGTAACTAACCACTGTGGTTCTATAGACTGTAGCTTGGTTATCATTGATTAAAAGCTAATATCCACATATAAGTAAATACATACCACATTTGTTTTTCTAGATCTGGGTTACCTCACTCAGGATGATATTTTTAGTTCCATCCATTCTCCTGTGAGTTTCATTATGTCATTTTCTTTATCCAGTCTTGTGCTGAAGGATATCTAGGTTGTTTTCAGTTTCTGGCTATTATTACTAGAGCAGCAATGAACATAGTTGAGCAAGTTTCCATATTGAACAAGTGTACAAGACTGCACTTCCATATAACAATAGATGGATGTCCCTCCACTCCACATCCTCAATAGCATGGACTATTATTTGTCTGATTTTACTAAGTGTCTTTATGAAATTCTTGAGTGTGAGAATGAGTAGGTCTCTATCTCTATATCTGCTTTTGTTTTATCTTATTTTATTTTACTATTATCCCCTAGAAACCTGTTTCTTTTTTAATAAGAGACAGAAAGGGTGGATCTCAATTGGAGGATATATGGGGAGGAATTGGGAGAGTAGAGGGAGAGAAAACAGTAATCAGGGTATATTATGTGAAGAAAAAAATCTACTTTCAATAAAAGGGCAAAAGAAATTTTCCTGGATAACCATCAAACTTCATTGCTCGAAAATTTTATCTTGTACAAATATTTGAATGTGAATACAATAAGACAGCTTCTTTGCCACTTAATAACATGGATTGCTTGTTCTTTGTGGCCCAGAGATGTGTTTCTCATTTCCACCTGCTATCCTGTCAGAAGGGTCTTTTCCACCTATAGGTTTGCCACCAGTCTGTATTTCCATATTCTCAAATAAGATGGAGACACCTCTATTCTCTCTTCCTGAGCACCCTCTGGGATTACCTTTAAAAACCCAGTGATGACAATTTTAGCTCTTCCAGTAAGTATTTCAAAATTCTTCCAACCCACACTCATTTCTTAGCTACAAAAGCACTTCTGTATTTGTAAGAATGTGTTATAGCAGCACTCAGGTTCTCAGGACATATTAGGTTCTGCTACAGGGACAGAACCAGTAAGAACCATGTTCATGTACACAGACACATTCATTTGCATGTGTGCACACGCACGTGGGCGCGCGGACACACACACACACACACACACACACACACACACACACACACACACACACAGTGGCTTGGACAATTATAGGGAAGAAAAGTGCTATAACAGTCAAGTTGGAGACTCGGGGAAGCTGGAAGTTTAGTTCCAGAATGAGTTCACGTAACTCAGAGCCATGGAAGATATCAGTATAAAAGTCTAGGAGCAGAAGAGTCAATGTGCCTGCTCAAGCAAACAGACACAAAGCATAAAGGCAACAAATCCCCACTTATATTTTGTTCTCTTCATGGACTCAAGTCTGGAAAGAACCTAACAGACACATAAAAAAATATTTAATGTGAGAACCCTGGGGCCCAGTGAAGATGACAAAAGTAAAAGGTAGTCATCAAAGGCCCGAATAACTGCCAGATGTGACCCAAAGTGTACTGCTTAATAATGACAAAGTTTAGGGGCTGAAACCATAGGAGAGATAATATTCATCTTGAATAATCTTTCCTGTCTTCTATTCTCATGGAGACTCATTTGGGGGTCTAGTATAGGAATAGCTGCTCAGAATCACAAAGTGAGCAAACCTCTAAGGACTTAGGTTAGGAGCCTATCTAATTTTACATTATCTTCTTCTTTTAAAGAGAAGAAAACTCGGTTCTGGGGGTTAAGCAACCTGCTCAATTCTCAGAGCTCCTTAATGCCAGAGGCAAAGGAGTAACTTACATCCCAGTGCCTGACCTAAGACATTTCTCTACCATTTTCACCATGCAGGTTGGCCTTTTAAGGTGAAAATAAAATAATTAAATTAAACTATTTGTCACAGTTTTTCCCAGCAACAGAAAACTTTAATGATGAAAGAAATATTGCAAAAAGTAATTACTTCGTAGTCATTTAGTGAAAATATCTGTTATACACTGAATTACTGAATTATGCATGTAGTCTAAATGTGTGCCTGTTAGCAGCTTAAGGGTGGCATGTCTAAATAATTTATATTTCATACTCATAAATAATGTGAAATCTAACAGTGTTAACTTATATTATTATTTCCAAGAAGTTCCTATAGAAACTGTAATGTAGATGACATGTACCTGATCTGAATTTGCTTTAAATGTGGCCTTGAACTTACAATGTTATTTATACTTAAATAGCTCTATAAAAAGTTCACTATTTTATCTTAAAATATAAAGCAAATGAAGCACATTTAAAAAAAAAATTTCCACGAGAGAGAAACAATGGCATTCAAGATAGCAACACACACACACACACACACACACACACACACACACACACACACACACACACATTTTATTTATACATATAACTAGTTATATGGTATTTCCTTACTGCAACTCTAGATGTGTGAGTGTGTGTGTGTGTGTGTGTGTGTGTGTGTATTAGAGACTCTGCAAAGTTACATAGTATCCTTGGGAAATGTTGAATTTCAAAGATTCAGTGGACAAGGGAAAACAATAACATACACACACATACATATATACATACATACACACATATATACATATATACACACATACATGCATATATACACACACATGCACACACCATGCTTGTGTGTGTGCACAATTAGGTTTTCCTAAGTTTCCATAAGAAAGATGTTTATGAGTCAGGAACTCTATATTTTCTTTAAGAAGGAAGCCCTCTTAAAATGCTCACGTTGTTATACTAGGACTTATTTAATCAAGTCTTCAATGGACAAATCCACTTTTTGGAATGTTGGTACAAACCAGGATATTTTGTCCTATAAGATTCACTATCACACCCCTAACAGCTTGTTTGGAATACAAGGGGCACTGCTAATGAAGAAATGTTGTTGTGGAATTTGTAGTGACCAGGTTAGAATATATATTTTTTATTCTAAGATTCAACTGGAAAAATTTAAGGCATAATAGTGATGTCCCAAGGACTAATTTAGAATGTCACTAACAATGACTCGTTGTTTAATCAAACTAAAGACTCCCAGAGTTACATGTAAGGAAACACCATATAAATGTAGTGGCTATTGGAGACTCTGAATGGTCACATAGTATCTATAAAAATTCTCCTTGGGAAATGTTGCATATTAAAGATTCAGTGAACAGAGGAAAATAACAATTTTATGCATGTATTGCATGAATTTCAAATGTTCTCCAAGTCACACAGGTAGAAAGGTTTGTGTATATGATTCTAAGTCTGTACTCCACTGTGCAGTGCTAACTCAGATCAATCATAGCTGGCAAGGATGAATGTTTTGAGAAACCTAACAACTCCGGAAAGATTTTCATGAGAAAACCAATCAGCAGAATGCTTGTTTATAGTGATTCTAACACTGCTTCCAGTCCAATACAACATTGGCCCTAGATATGCATATTTAACCTCCAAACTATTGAAGTCAAAACACTGCAGGAAACAAAGAAGGCAAAGAATGATTCCTGCCAATGTGTCAGTGAATCATGTGATTGGAAAAGTGTGATGTATTATGTCCTTCCATGAATCAGTTACACACTGAATTAAATAATCAGATGTTAAAGTACTACATCTCCCAGTGTAACAGTCTCTGGAGACTGAACTTTTAGCAGATAGTTAAGGTAGAGAAGAAGGAAGGAGGGGGAGGAAGAGGAGAAGGAAGGGTTAGTGGAAGGAGGAGGAAGAGGAAGAGCACAAGGAAAGAAAAGGAGAGACAAGGAAGAGAGAGAGACAGAGACAGAGAGAGAGACAGAAACAGAGACAGAGAGAGAGAATCTGTCTATGAATCCATACCAAGGTAAGTCTATATGAGTATGCTAAGAATAGGTGATAGTCTGCAAGGCAAGATGAGAATGGTCCCCAGAATCTGACCATCCTGGCATGCTGATCTGGAAATTTTCACCCTCCAAGAACATGAGCAAAAAGAACTACCGAATCCATGGCAGTTTGTGATGGCAGTTCACACAGAGAGAGCAAAAGGAAGATGCACTTAAGTATGGAAGCAAGGCTTGCAAACAGGATCTCTAAACTTGGGATGAGAGTGGGATATAGATGCGACTTTGGTCAGACACCATGCATATTCTTTGACTGTGGATGGAGCAGGACTCCCAAGCAAGGTCAAACCATTATTTAACATAATAGAAGTAGTCACTGGGGCACTAAGGTAGCTCAACTTCTTTTTCTACCTTCTACAAGTTATGAGGCTTTAAATGTTACTTGATTTCTTATCCTAGCTAGAATACTACCAATGTCAAAATGGAGATGACAATGCCTCCATTGCATAGAGTTTGAGAATTAGCTGGTTATTATTAGGTGGTTGCTATTTGGCTCATGCCAACATCTCAGTGAACCAATGAAAGTAGAGTAGCTGCCAAAGTTAGTGGTTATGGGGTCTGAACTCATTATTCATACCCCAAATATAGTGACACACTTCAGAAAATCAGAGGAAAAAACAAACGTCCTTTTGCTGAGCTTCTAACATGGACTTATGAAAAATCAAGGGTAGACAGGCTCCCAGACAGTTTCCATACTCAGTGTCCAGACCAGCTTCTAAGTAACTCACATCGCTCATAATATGGAGTTGGCAAGTACCTGAAATAAGAACTTAACCAAAGTGCAGAATAACGCCAAAGTTAAACTTGGTGAATCAATGAGATGTGTTAGGGTTACAAGACTATGGGTGAGGGGGAACTTACATGAGTATAAATGGCTCAAAGACAGCTGTATCACCAAAGCCCAGCCCCTGTTGGTGACAACTCAAAAAAAAAAAAAAACTGGAAACCTGGAGCACCCTACACAGCCTGCAGGCAGCTCAAGGGACTGGAGGCTGTCCTTTCCAGGTAGCTCCTTTGGTCTGAGCCTCTCCCAGGCAGTTAGCAGGTCTTGGTTTCTCCTAGGCAGTTTGATTTATCTCCAGGCTTCTTCCAAGCTGCTCAGTTGGAGCTTTTTCTAAGTATCTCTTTTGTTGTTTTGTTTTCATTTTGTCTTGTCTAAGAGTCTTCTCAGCTTCACTTATCTGAAAGTGACTCTCTTCAGTCTTTACTGATTATATTCTCTTGGGACATGAGGAGCCTAATGGATCTGGTCAGTTTCAGGGACTTCCTGAAGCTGTTTTGAGTTATTCACTTCATTCTTATAGAACATCCCTGCAGGAAGGAACTTTTCGATATCCAAGGAAAATGCTACACCTCTGAGGGAAGAAAGACCTTCTGCCTCCTACTGCCACCATTAATTTTCTCTTCTAATTTGGGAGGCTAGTTCAAATAGTAAGCTCTTTTGCACAAATAATTGGAGAGATTTTGTTTTATTCCATGGCTTTTTTCCTTGTTTGTGCATTTGTTGCTCTTATTAGCCATATGCAAGGTTGATTGGTACATAGATTTTGATGGCTCTGCCTCCAAGTGCTAGAGTCAAAGGCTTGAGTCATAAGCTTCTGAATTAAATGTCAAATTGGAGACCTACTTGCATATTGCACACACTTTAAGAATGTCCCACTTTTAGGACTATATCATTTTTCATAGTCTAAAAAACCATTCATAAATGGGTGTCTTTAAGGCACATGTAGCAAAGTAAATTGGTCCTTTGTAGGTATACAAAGAAACCTTATTTTCCATTATTGTTTTGGGGCAACCTATGTTCATGCATATAAAATCCAAAATCAAAATGACTATGTGAGAAACTTGTACCAGCTGCCCATCATTGTATACGTGAATGAAAAAATTTTAAAATATTTTTCAAAACCTGAGTAATTATGGCAAACAAATGATGGCTAGAGACAAATGCTGAAATGAGAGACAAACTGGATTTATTCCATTTTTCTTTTTATTTAAAACAATATTTTTCATGCCCTTTTATTTCAAACATGAATGCACAAATGCATGACTTTGGCTGGCTACAGGCAAGCATCATTTCAGGAAATTCCTTCTTTTGTGTTTATCCCATGGATCATGGCAAAAGTAAGAAGTTCACAGTTTGCTGGTTCTAATGCATGCTTATAATTTAAAATACCAAATAAATACAGCCTTTCAAGTGTCGAGCAGCTCTTACCAAAGAGAACCTCCCGTTACAGCAGGAGCTGTCTTACAGGACTAAGTCCTTTGCTGGCAAGGTAAGTTCTGGAAATGGATCTGAGTCAAGACCTCCTCGGTGTCTGTCTTTATTCTTGAGAAACTAAGAAGGTGCTGGCAAGGAGTGATACAGGGGGGCCCTGTGGTTGGGACCCAGTCACAACCTCTGCTTTGGTCCTTTGCAGGTAGAACACTGCTAACCTGCATGTGACTCCTCATCGGCGACAGCGGGTGTTTAAATCTACTGGAGACCTACTTGAATATTACACACACTTTAAAATGTGCCAGCTTTAGGAATCCCTTAGTGACCACAACACTGCCTCATTGTGTTATCATAGATGAAGTCTGAAATATGAAAAATTTAAAAGGAAAATATCTGGATACCAGGACATACGTTCCTATTACTAGATATTTCAAGTGTTATTTTTTCACATAAAAATGTAAATAGCATTATGATACATACTTGCTTCCTTGAACATAGCTATTACATGTGTGGTACTCCACAGTCAAACTACAAGAGGACTATAGGTGTGGGGACAGGACCAGCATCTGATAGGAAAACAAGGGAAATATTCAAGTGCTCAGGAAGGACGTTCGGTTCTGAGGAGTGGTTCAGATGGCTACAAATGAGAGGCTGTCAAACAGAGGAAGGTTTGGGAACAGAAGTTTCAACTCTGGAAGTATGGTATTAGGGTCCACGAGAAGTCCCATAAAAGAGGGCCAGTCACATGTGCAAGCAGCAGGAGCACTTTATTAAAATTCCAATATATTGGGGTGACACATGGCAACCATGAGAGAAGTCCAAAGGCACCTTTTAAACAAGATTAGGGGAATTCCATGCAGGGGAGATTAGTCTGTAGGCTGATTAGCAGGTTTAAACAAAAAGTTTACAGGTTGCTATAGGGTTGATTGGTGACTTAGTGGTTATGGGCTTTTCTGCTGTGGGGTGGGAGAAGCTATCCTTAGTTCTCTTAAGTTTGCACAAGGTTGTGGGGCACCCACAGATTGGTTGCCCTGGGTTGCAGCTTTCCCAAGAACTGCTCGCTCAACTCCAGCCAGTTCCAGCAAACTGAAACTAGGACCTGGTCCCTGCCAGGGACTATTAGAAACCTGTCATGACTCTTCTCTGGCTCCTCGGCCATCACACAGGAGACTCACCTGGGGAACCATGGCTTCTTGAAAGTAGCTAGGGTATAATTTAAGAGCACAGAAAAGGATTGGTACATAAGATACATAAAACGGGTTTATAATTCGGGTTATAAATAGGTTTTTCAATGCTTTTTGAAAAACCCACATATGTTGAAAAATTCTATCTTTTCTTGCTTTGGGGGTTGATATGGAATGGGGGATGTATTTCATCCTTTGCCTAAAGTAGGCATTCGGTGACTACTTGGGTACCAGTTTGACTCATTTCCATCCTCATCCCTGTGGAGTTAGATTGAATGTTGTCTGTACCTGTGAGTAGGCGTCCATCTATACAGGACGCTGCCCATGAATGGAGAACAGTATTAGCTCTTTCAAAGCTGTTCTCCTGGTTCTGATTCAAGATAAAAATAAAAACTACGTTTTTGCACAAGACACAGCAGGCTTTTTCTCAATAGCGTTGGCTGTCTTTCTTGAGAAAGTCCTTCCTGAAAGCTGGCTTTTGCTACTATGGCCTTTCTCTACAGTTTTACCCGGGCAGGGAATGTCCTCCCTGCCTGCACCAGTCTTGGATTTGTGTCCTGTGTTTAGCCACACTTACTTCAAACTTTCCCTTTGTTTTTGCTTACATGCTAAGCTTCCAAATTTATTTATTTATTGAAACAAGGTCTTACTGTGCTTTGGCCTCAAATTCAGAGCGATCCCCCTGCCTCTGCCTCCCAAGTGCTGAGATCAAAGCTTGAGCCATGAACTTCCAAATTCAATATCATCTGTGATTTTAAAAAGAAAAGAAAAGATTTTTCTCAAGGGTGTTTTGCAACCATGTATCACTTGTGTATAATTTGGCATTGAAAGACATTTGAAATTACTATAACAGTGTTTTCCCATTGTTTCTGCTGATCTGATAAAAGACATATTGCCAGAAATAGTGTAGAGACCTTGGATTCTGGAAAACAAATCCATTTGAAATGAGAATTGTTATGAAGAACATTTAGAAAGGGAGGGAGGTGGGAAGGACAGTCCTTGAGATGAAAGTGTAGTTAATTGAAACAAATGTCACTCCTCAGTAGGGACTACATACACTGTGCTCATCTCATTCACCATGACTCTCAGCCTTGTGGAAGCACAAACTGTACACCACGGTGACCCCTGGAAGTCTAGAACAGAGCAAATGAAAACAGATCCCTGTGTGCTTGCAGAAAAATAACCTAACGTGTTTCAAAACAAGAAGTTTGTCTAAGAGATGAACGTGAAAGACTAAAAGCACAGAAAATGAGTCTCCTCTATGTAGAGGAGACCATCCATGCAACACAAATCCAGAAAGCTAAGAGCAGCTGTGTTAAGTAATTTATGTGGAGATAAAAAATTTGGTTTTAGATTGCATTTCTATGAAGGGTAGCAGCATTCCATATGCTCATTGTATGCTTAATCTTTTAAAAACAGCACTTTTGGGGTGAATTTAAAAGTGCTATGCCCACCCATCCCCACCCCCTTGCCTCACACAGCCTTCCACACGGGCCTTGGTCCACTCTCCTTCATCCAAGGCATCTGTGGAACCTGGAAGCTGTTAGCTGTGGTAAGCATTACTTTGGGTATTCTTTCTAATGTCTTTTGAATTTCAGAGGCAATCTACAGAGGTCAGCTAATGCAATCCCACTTTGAGTGCTTATTTAAAATTTGGATGCTAAGGGCCCTGAACCAATTCCCTAAATTTGCCATGGTTCTAATTTAGTTATCCACAGCTGCCTCATTAGATTTGATGCCCTTTCAAGAGAATATTGATTGCTACAACTCCTTACCATTTAGTAACAATGTGCACAACTGTCTATTCTTCGGTTCCATTTCCTTGACCAACTAATGAGTGCATGTTTCATTTCTCCTTTTCTAATCACAGGATGCATGGGAAAGTTTTCAGATTATAATGCCTTGACCATTTAGGTCAAGAACTTCTGTACCTTGAGGTGTTAGCCTTTGGTTTCCATAAATTTCTTTCAGGTACTCTCAATCCATCCTGTTGCCTCCACCAGAAGTGTGTGTGTGTGTGTGTGTGTGTGTGTGTGTGTGTGTGTGTGTGTGTGTGTGTGTGTGTGTTAAACTCAAGTCCAGGCACAGCCTTGTGTGGCAACACCCTTCATGCTCAGGTTACCCGACTCATGCTTTTCTTTGTAGAAGGAAGTGGCTATGAGAAACCTCATGAACTAAATTGTGGAACTTTTTCTAACTAAATGAAATGGACAAATAGTGATGTTAACACATGAAAACCCAAGTAATCTACTTTTTAATGTGGTTATATTTAGCAATCTGTACTATCTATCACCAAAACGGGAAGATGCACATGTCACACATTAACTTCTCCTTCCCATGGATCATTAGTCTGTTTTAAAAAAGTGTTTGAGAGTTCCCCAAATAATCCAAGAATTGTTCTAAACAGTGCAGTAAAAGTCAATGTTGTCAGCCATCATGGAGCCTAGGGTCTGTTGGGGATACACCCTAGAAAAGCAGCAATCACATCATGGTATTATAGGGACTTTGATAGGCAAGAACTGAATAGTGAGAGTCTAGAGAAGGGACACCAGGTGAAAGAATTTACAGAGAGATCTTTCTGGGAGCAAATGAAATCTGGTTGTCATCAAGCAAGTAACAATCCATCTGCTGACTAGCTGACTGAACTGGGTGAAGAAAGAACCTGGCACAGTCAAAAAGTGAGAGGAAGCCAGGAATGTGGATGAGCAAGAACAGGTGATGTGGGGACAGAGGGATCTGGGGATTAAGAAGGATGCCCAGTCTATAGATTTACCAAAAGAGGACACAGGAAGGATAATTGGAGCAATAGATCCTGTAAGTGTTGGTTTGGTGTACCTGTGAGTTTCCTTCTCAGATTTCTAGTTGGAATATAGGAATGAATTGTGTCAAGAATAGAGGATTTTGTTTGAAAACGTATATATAGTTTAGTAGATTAATGTATTTAATAAGTAGCTGAAATTCCTGATTCCCTGAATGCTTTATTAGAAACATCTTTGACTTCTTTCTTTCTACTCATTTATAATTCACTCATTCACATTATATCTGTGGCTCTCCATCTCAACAAATTTCAGAATTATGTACTTAAAACTGTTTTGCAGGAAAGGTGACTTTGCCACTCTCATTACTCATCTTTAATTGCTCTGTACTTTTTCAAGCATAAGTTGATGTAATTGAAAATGCTATAACTTGCCTGAATGTACAACATACAAGGTACAAAATAGGCTATAGCATTACACTAAAAGAGTCGCCTCTATGGAGCTTTAATTCCCTGGGCTTGTCAAAAGTTGTTAAAACATTGCTTGCCATTTTTGAATATAAAATATAGGCAGACATGTACTAATATATCAAAAAATGACACTTTGTCAAAGAGAGCTTTCATGGGAGAGTGTTCTGAATAAAATGTTTTCTTTTAAAAAGGATCCAACCTGCTTAACATTCCAAAGCAAACACAAAAGAACACAAAATGCCTGAGCTTCCTGTGGGTCACCACAGTCAGTTTCATTTATCCTTTACTGTATTGTTTCTTAGACTCCATAAAACTGTTTCCCCAAAGAATTACCAGTTTTATTCCATGATAAGCTTAATTTGATGTAAAATAAAAGTCACCCTGACTCTTCTCCAAATGGACTCTCGTCAGACTTGCTATCGATTCTCATATGATGGTGATGATAGAGTTGGCTGTCCACCATTGGGCTCAGTGTAATGTTATGAGAAGCAACCACTCCCCTGTCAGTTAGGAACATCTGCTTCAGCTAACAGCACTGTCTATAGATGAAATATAGAACTAAAATCTCACACTACTTTCTCAGGAAGTGTCCTCTCCCAGTCATTTAAAAATCTTTTAGCCTCTGGTAAGATGGTAGCCAGGAAAGAATAAGGCAGACGGTAAAGGCCTTAACAAAATTAATAAGACAAATGTTCTTGGATGTCAATCTCTTCTCATCCTCGGTGGTCCCCTTTTGCAGTTGCTCTGTGGTAGTTCCAGTTCTCTGGCCCTTTTTAGGATGTCCATGGTTAAGATAATGGTTGATATTTGAAATGTTAAGCTGAAAATCAATAGCTTACTGTCTTTGAACTCAATGGAATACTCTCTTCTCTACCTAGGAGGGGAATTTCTACCTGCCACCTACATTCTGTGCAGAGAATGGGTCCAGGTAGGAAGCAGAGGGAACAAAGGGAAGCAACAGAAACAGATGGTAGCTGAGGTCATTGAGATGAAGTAGAGTTCAAAGATATCCTGGAATGCCACAGAATAGTCCTAGTGGAAAAGAGAAATATTACAGCCATTTGACTGCTGCCTACTCTCAATTAGCATACCCAAAGGGGTATGGTGGAGGTAAGGATTGTGCAAAGGCTTGACTTACTGCCAGGGAATGGTGAGAACAAAGGCCCCACCCCCAACTATAAGGATTCATTAAAAAATAGAGAACACAGATTTTAGTAAAATATCAGAAAATTCTGCAGATAGTGACATGAAAGGCATGTGTGTTCCTTTGCTGTTGCTGTGATAAAACACAGTAACCCAAAGCTACTCAGAAGAAAGAATTGATTTGGGCTTCCTGCTCCAGAGGGATAAGGGTCCATCATAGTAAGGGAAGCGTGGCAGCAAGCAGCAGGCATGGAGGCAGATCAGGAAGCTCAGAGATCACATCTTGAACGGCAAACACAATGCAGAGAGAGCAAACTGGAAGTGGGGTGTGGCTATAAATAAACTCTGAAAGCCTGCTTCCAGTGATGCACTTTCTGAAGCAAGATTCTGTCTCACAAAGGTTCCAGAACAGGGCCACCAACCGGGAGTCAAGTGTTCAAATATGTGAGCCTATGGGGTACATTTCTCATTCAATCCACCACATTCCAATCCCTGTATCAGAGATTCTTAGAAGACTGTGAGACTTTTAAAAGTGATACTGTGTTTCATATTATGAAATTATCATGAGCTCTTGAGAACAAGGAAAGGTTATGGTTTTAAGTGATGTCTCTGTATGTGGAGTTTGACAACGGGTAAACTTGTGATGGCTAATATTGATGTTTGGCAACTTGAGATATCCGTAAAAGAACCCTCAACTAAGATTGCCCTATGGACATGTCTGTGGGGCATTTTACTGATTACTGAATGATGTTGAAAGGCCATCCCACTGAGGGTGGTGTCACCCCTGGAAGTCATAAGAAAGGTAGCTAAATGTGGGCCTGGGAACAAGCCAGTAAGCAGCAAAGGGTCTCTGCTTCACTTGTCTCCAGGTTCCACTTGAGTGCCTGTCCTGGCTTCCCTCAGTGATGGACTGTAACTTTAAGCTGAAATAAATTCTTTCTTCAAGAACTTTGTTTTGGTCCCTGTTTTATAACAGTAACAGATATTGAACTAATACAAGAGAATAGTACAATTATTGTAATAACAAATCTTAGTTGTTAATGTTCAAAACAATGTAACATCTTCACAACTAAGATTTTTTACTTAGTTGTGAATGCTTAAAAAAAATTGTGATACCTCGCCAGGAAGTGGTAGTGTACACTTCTAATCCCAGCAATTGGGAGGAAGAGGCAGGTGGATCTCTGTGAGTTTGAGACCAGCCTGGTCTATTAGAGCTAGTTCCAGGACAGGCTATGTAGGGGAACCATGTCTTGAGAAAACAAACAAAAAAGTGATGCCTTTAGTCTTAATTAACTTGCATTATTGCAGCAAGGGAGAAGAATTTTGATGTGGAAGTGGTTATAGATGTTGAGAAGGTGGTGCTGTTAGTATTTGGCATCTTCCCATTGAGAGTGCTTCGGCAGCCCTGTGAAGTAGAACCTGAGACCAGTGGGCTCTGGAATGAGACTTTGACTCCTACCTCCACCCCTTACTGATTTCAGGAACCCTAAGCTACTCCAAGTTTTGATCTGTTCATCTGGAAAATAGGCCTAATACAACCACGTTAAGTATTTATTTAACTCAGCACCGAATCATATTCAGAACCTAATAAACAGTACCAAGAGGTATAAATGTTCAGGTGCACACACGGCTTCACAGATTTTTATTCTCAACACAGTAAGGTCTGTAGTTTCGAATGCAGCAAGAAACCCCTTCCAGCTGGCTACTGGAGTGGTTTAGATGATCCTCAGGGTTTATAGACCAGGAAGCTTGTTCTGCTTCATGGCCCATGAGCACCTATTTCCAATGTGTGTAGATCATACTGTTTGTTTACATGACTGAAACTCAAAATTGGTCCAAGCTCAAGCTAGATAAAATCCCAGCATGGAGAAGGGGAAGTCAGCACAAAGTCCCACTCCTGGCTAAGAAGCTATTTGCAACTCATCAATGCTAGGAGATGTTGAATCTGTTTTCCTCAGTGGAGTAACATTGAGTATATTGACCACACTCCAGTGAAGGCCCTGTAAAAAATAATGTCCTTGAAAATATTTTTTCTGGTACCAGAGTTGTTATGAGTCATTTGCTATGGCCTGCAGGTCCTCCTCAATGTATTTAGACCAAATTATTTTCTAAAGCTTTATAATTGACATAGTTTTCTTCCTAGTCATAGACTGCCTGCAATAATATTGTATATATCCTGAATGAAACAGACTTGTCAAGGGCATCCCAGCATTTGACTCTCTTATATAATGGCCATGCTTGGAGATACCTAATGTGAACTGTCAGTGCACAGCTGATACCGACAATGGATGCAGATTGATCCTGATGCAATTACTATTACATTTTACAGCCCTTCTTGAATGGTCTTATAATTAATTAGCTTCAAAATGGATGACACAGCAGCACCAAACTTCAGCTAATTGTGTGTACGTTAAATATAATATCTAAATAACCATTTCAGTTAAATACAATGTTCAGATAACTAATCATTAAAATCAGAATAGAAAAACCCCAAGTTTATTGTTCAGAAGCCACTGGTGCCCCGTGTCTACTGAGTTTTCCCTCTACTGAATGAAAGTTTGGAGTTACCTCCTCAGTGTGACATCTAGGAGATGATAGCCCTTGCAGGGTTACAGTGGCCAAATATGTTGAATCTGAGTGAGGAAATCTGTTTACTACAAAATTAGAGGCAAAGTTTTATTTTCTACTTAAAAGAAAATTGATACATTTTTCTGAAAGTACTATGTAGTACAAATACATTTACACAAGAACTCTGAATTAAAAATCTAAATAATTGTGACTCGATTTTTTTAAGAATTTGCTATTAAAATTGAAGAATTAAAAAAATACACTTCATAAAATGTAGGCATCCATATCTCAAAGACTGTATCTGAGAGACTATAGACATATATTTGTATGTAGTTTTCTGTAATCTGTTAGTTCTTATGATACAATGTAGCGATCTAGTGATCATCTAGCATAAACTAACAATAATTGCTTGTAGTGAAGAACACGGTGATTGGAATCCAGAACTTGAGGTGGTGGCAGGAAGGTTATTATCCTGAGGCTGGTCAGCCTGGGCACAAAAGCATGACCTAGCTTGAGGCTGTGAATTAAGTAAATATACTCATATAATTTTCTAAAATACATTTGAAAGGACTTCCTTTTATCTCGTGTGTGTGTGTGTGTGTGTGTGTGTGTGTGTGTGTGTGTGTGTGTGTGTGTACTCCCGGTATGTGTACATGGGAGTGCAGGCACATGTGTGCTATAGTATGCCTGTGGAAGTGAGAGGACACCCTGGAGTGTTTGTCCTCACCTTGTACCTTGTTCGAGACAGAATCATGTTGGAGTGCTGCACTGCTATATACTCAGGGATGACTGACTGACCTGTCAGCTCCTGGGGATTCTCTTGTCTCCCCCTCCCATTCTACTGTATGTGTGTTCCAGAGATGCAATCCAGGTCTTCAGAGGTGCACCACAAATGCATTCCTCACTGAGCCATCTCCCCAGCCCACAGCTGGCATTCACAGCCATTTTCTGTTGTCAATTACTTTCTTCATTGCCCAATAGGAGTAACTGATGAAGTGAGTATGCTTCCTCTCCCTGCTTCTAAAGCAGAATTTCTTCTTCCTCTGCTATCTGTTGTTTTACTATATCCTAGAATTACAGCAGATGTTGAATGCCAAAGAGAGTAGGGCCCCCACTAGTTAAGAGAGGTGATTTTACAGTGAATTAACTTGTTTTCTTACTTGAACCGAATACCTGCAATCACTGATTGTCACATTTATCTTTTGTTGTAAAACCGAACTAATTGAAGATCCTGCCCTCAGGGAACCAGCTCACGGTGCAATGAATGTAGAGAGCCCTCTTCAGTTTAGCATTTTAATTATTCATAATTATATTTATTTCTGTTTATCTGAGATCTTTGAAAAATAATTCTAGCTTACTGAACAAAATAAGAAGCCAAGTCATCAGAGCTTTGTTTTGTTTCTTACTGAGGTCAGCAAGCCTGGGAGTATGCCAACTACTTACAAGCACTGAGTAGTTTTATGGCTTGTGGGTAGTCACAGTAGACGTGTGACCTGCCCTGGAGTAACTGAGTACACCTGTTTCTCCCTGATTGCTTTAGAATTCCAGGCTCCACTAAGACTGTGAGGCTGAGGATTGACAAGAACTCAAGTGGAAGAATTGTACATAATTTATGACAATGTTAATCAGTGAAGAAATTCAATAAGGTCAATTGCTGATATTAGCCAAGTGTACATTTTTTAAACCCATGGCTGCTCTTAAAAGAACACGTGTTTAGTGATGGGTTCCTATTGGCAATTGTTAGTTGCTGGGAGGAGGAGAGACAGTTTTCACTAAGAGTGTACACCTGGCAAGCTGTCCACTCCCCAATGGAAGTAGGATGTGGGCAGCCTACATAAGTCTTGAAGGATTTTTTAAATAGAACACAAAGTTGGGTGGGGAAGGAAGGGGGTGTGGATCTTGGAAGAGTAGTGGGAGGGGGAAGTGCAGATTATCAGAACACATGATATTAATCTCTCAAACAATTAATAAAATAAAATGAAAACAATCCAAAAGTACTTGCGAATGTATTTCCTCTGTGTGTGTGTGTGTGTGTGTGTGTGTGTGTGTGTGTGTGTGTGTGTGTGTGTGTGTGTGTGTGTGATGGTTCATTTTAATTGTTAACTGGATGAGCACTAGCATCCCCTAAGACATGAGCCCCTAGCTATGCCAGTGCATGTGTTGGAGGATCTTGATAAGGTTAACTGGCATGGGAAGACAGACCTGCCTTCTAATATGGGTGACTTTAAAATATATTAGAATCCCTTGTACTCAAATAAAGATGGGTTTCTGGGCTACTTTGGATCTTTATGTCTACTTTTATTGATCTACGTTAGTGATAATGATGTGTTAATTTTCTACAGTATATGTACAAGTCACACAGGCATTAAGTAGTAACCTGAAATAGCAATTGTCACCTTCAAAAGGTTTTTCCAGTCTAGTCTATGTCATCTACCCCATATCTGTCTTGTTTTCAATCTGTCTCAAGAAACACTTCAGTTTTAGATTCAAATATGCACTCTGAAGTTAGAGAATTCTTTTGTCTACTGGTAGCCTGTAGCCAAAGGTAGGAATGATTGATGTGGAAAATCATCATGTCTATAAAAAGGTCAGCACAGAGATGCCTGGAATGTGGCATTTTAAAAAAGAATACATTTAGCCATGCTCACATCAGATAAGGAACAAAGTTCTGCTTGGGAATATTCTTTGCAAGTGTGCATCAGAGTCTCCATTTTTAAACCCCCTTCCAATCAAATAGAATGAAGAATTGTGTATTGTGTTCTGTGGTTAAGGTCCACATCGTGATTTACAGCCTTTGTTAAAAAATTGTTTTACAAAAGGACTAGAATAATCATAGGGGTAAATGTTTTCTATGATTTCTAACATCAAGATTATGTCTCTTCCCATAACAAACATTTAACCATAGCTACTAAGGAAAGCAATTTTAAAAGTTGATTGTAATAATTTCTTTCCAGGTATTCACAAAGAGAAAAATACTCAGGACAACCAGGAGGTGAGGCAAGGCCATGGGACACCCACTAGCCAGATAATCCTCGCTGGAGTAACTGAGAAGTGTCTGAATATAGGTATGTATATGGTGGATGTCTCCCTAAGCTTCTTAACTTCAACCACATATGGTCAGTCACACTACCTCACCAGCATTTTGAAGGCATGCTTGCATGCACACAAAAGTGTCCATGCAGAACTGCCTGATGGGCCTCCAGCATGAGGCCGTTCTGGTTGATTGAGTATTTAAAACCTTCTACAACATAATTGTCAGTCTCCTCCTACTCAATATTCCCATTTCCTCCTAACTGAAGCCTAACTTTGCTCCACTGAATGCAGAGATAATTTGTCTTTGATGTCTGTACTATCTAAAATAAATTCCCAAATTATTATTTGCTGGTCTTAGTTCTCCTGTAATAGGAAAGATGAACAGATTAAGAGCATGTACATTTGAAACAGATAGGTTTGAGCATCCACTCAACCAATTTCTAATTGGGGGACCTACTTAAGGCTTTATGTTCAAACATTCTATTCTCTAGCTTTCTTGTCTCCAAAAGTGAGGATAATAAGACTGTGGTAGGCTTCCACCACTGTGAGAGATACCAGAGATAAGCAACTTCAAGAATATTTGATTTTGTCTCAGCTGGATTTTAGGGGAAAAGGTTTAAAGTTGTGTTTAAGACATTAAACCATCAAAAATTCTTACAGTCAATTCTTGCATTATATGCTAGAAAGTAGATGGCATGGCCCCATTTCAAAATAAGGACATTATGACACTAGGAGGTTAGATTGCTGTCTGAAAACACAGAAGGAGGCAAAATTGGCAGGAAAGTGTCTGATTAAGGACTGGGCTACATCTCAACATCACCAGGCACAACAGATGACTAGTTATTAGTGATATTGATAATGATGAAACTTTTTCTCCTCCACTTATAAACTTTTGAGCTAAAGTATTGTGAGACTGTACAAGATGTGACTCTTCAAGACATGTTGATGGTCTGTAGCTCAGTGATAGAAGGCTTGCCTTTATACACAAGGCCCTGAGTTCAATCCCCAACAATTCAAAAAGATAGAATTGGAATGTAAATGTGTGTATGTGCATAATTGTGTGCAAATGTGTATACATGTGGTGGAAGTGTCCATAGGCAAGAGATTGACATTGAGTATCTTCACTTATCATGCTCCATCTTAGTTTCTAACACATGATTTCTCATTGAACCTAAAACTTGCCAATTTGGCTAGACTTGATGACCAGCAAGCTTCACATAGCTTCCTCTCTCTCTCTCTCTCTCTCACACACACACACACTCTTTCTCTCCAGCACTGAGGTTTTAAGGAGATGCCATCTATCCTGGCTTTTTTACATGGATGCTGGAGATTGAAATTGGGCCCTCATGTTTACAAGGAAAGATTTTGCTGGGTCATCTCCCTAGCCTCAAGAATATGAAATAAGTTTAGTTGGTGGTTAACACATTTTATTAATGGATTGCCTTGAATGAGATAAATTTATAACTGCTGGATTTTTGTTAGTTTATTTGTTTAGTTTTCTTTGATTTTCTTTTTTGGTTTGGTCCAGAGGCTAAAATTCTCAAGTATTTCTGTTTTGAGGCACTGAATAAAGGAGGAAATGTTAATGTCTTTTTTACTCTAGGTCATTCTAATAAGTAGGACAATTCAAGTAATGGAAACAGCAGAAATAATTAACACTTTCCTTTTTAATGTTGATTTTTATTATTTTTAATTATGAGTAGGTGTATATGTCTACATGACAGGTGCCTTGGAGTTCGGAGGCATCCGATCCCCTGCAGCTGGAATCACAGACAGCTGTGAACTACCTAACATGGGCATTAGGAAAACAACTCAGGTCCCCTGGAAGAACAGCAAGTGCTTTTGACTTCTGAACCATCTCTCCAGCCCTATTTAACACATTTTCATCTCTCCTTATTCTCTAAGAGTCAGCCCTCCATCTGCATTCCACCTTTCACTCTGTACCCCATGTAATGGTACATGTTGGACACAGTATCCCAAGCTAAAAAATAACCTGTAGAGTTTAGGGGAATATGTTATTTCAGGAAAAAAACTATAAAGTTAAGGTGAGTTTTGAAATTATTTTGGAGAATTTACAAAGTGGCTGACTAGCCCATCTTGGAATTTCTTTGTCTAGAAAATCATACAGTGGATCTATGCTTCTGCAGCAGTTGTGCTTTTGTAGTAGATTGACAATCCATACTTAAATCCAACTTTACCTACCCCCACTACTACCACATTGATTATTTCATGCCTCCTCTGCCCACCAGTGAATTCCAGAATAACTTCAGATATTCTCAGAGAGCCTAACCACATTGCCTCCAGAGGAAGTATCATTAATTTCAGATTAGAAAGGCTGGCCTTTTGAACTTTGTCTTTCTTTCCAAGCTTTTCCATTTTACCACTTTACAGTTGCAGACATCATTTCTTTTGTTCTTCAAGATAACCCCAATGAAATAGCTGTTTTTAATCCTCATTCACCACCAAAAATCTCTATGATTCTGAGAGTTCAGTGCTCAGAGCTAGTGGTAGATGTTTTCTTGAGAAAGTTTAATCCAAAAACCAAGTAGATGATGTAGGAGTCACATGGACAATGTGAGCCCTAGATTCAGATTCTCTATTCAATCACTAATTTGAAGTGGCCTCAGGCACATCAGATACTTTCATGCCTTGGTTTCTTCATCTCGCATGACATTATTATGAGAATCAAAGTATCTTCTGCAAATGCAATTGAAATTATCAGAGGTTCTATAACAAATTACTGTTTGCGGTAAAATAAATTTAAATACTGATGCAGCTAAGAAGTCCACAAATGGTCCAAAACTCCTGGAAGGCAGTGGTCAAGAGATAGACATGATAAAAGAAAACCAAAGACCAAAGATACAGAAACACTACACTGTATAGAAATTCTGGGAGTGGACTTTGGAAAGGGTTCAATGCCAGTGCTAATCCAATGCTGTTTAGTTCTCAGTTCTTAAATGTGAGAGACCAAGAATATGGTATTTCTTGGGGTTTTGTTTGTTTTATAATTTGTGTAAAGCCAAATACAATGTGGAGTCAGAACTAGATTGATAACAGATAGTTTAAGAAAGTACTCATGTAATGGAGCCAGTAACCAGGTTTACACCAGATGCCTGCTGGTCTGCTCAGCCAGGCAGGAGAGAGAAAGAGAGGGCCGCATGAGTGCCTCTCTGATATTTAAACCCTTGCTACATCACTCTGACCACACCCAAGCAGGTGTGGTCAGTGGCACCTGTGCCAGCCCCAAGTGGGCATGGTGAGCGTTTCCCCCTACAATTACCCTTTTAGTCTAAAGAGGATTAATATTTAACAGTGTAAATTATCTATAATTCACAATCATAAAGGTGGAATTATGAGAAGTACTCCCTACAATTCTCATTTTATTATAAAGAAGATTTAAACTTGACAGTGTATGCTACCTATAATTAACAATCATAAAGGTGAATTGCAAGAACTACTCCCTACATTTGTGTTTTAAAATGTAAGTACATGGTCATAATCAATAAACTAGGAACTGGACAAAGTGTCTTTGGACCAAGAACACAGGAGGTTCTTGGTCTGCTGAGGAATAAATTCAACAGCCAATGCAGAGGAGACACAAAACTTAGATTTGTATTACAGTTAGAGAAATCTAAGTATACTCTAATAATGAAAACATGGAAAAAGTTATAGCCCTGAGTGATCTCAGGCTTGCTATTTTTATTTTAAAAAGTGCATATTTATAAAGTAGATGGCATGTGCATAAGTTTGTGGCCCTTTCTTCTCATGACAAATCATAAAGCCATCAAATGCTAATGAAGCCAGGTCTTTTAAGGGTACCAACCTGGCTTTTCATGATACCTGTGTTCCAGCTCACAAAATCCTCTCCCATACTTTAGCTTCTTGGAGAACAGAAAGAACTTAGCTGCAGCTTCAAGGATGTTTAGCCATAGACTTGTGTGTGTTTTTTTTTTAACTATCCTGAGAAACACCTGTAGTTGTCTTGGTTACTCCATGTCTAACTCCTTGGTTAACCAACATAATAGGTAAAATCATCAGAGTTGAAGACTATTGCATATAGAATACTATTTAAGGAATGATTATTTGGCAAGCTATCATTGGAAACTTGTAAGTAATACAGCCCATAAAGATAGTTTTTAATATTACAAGTGTACCACCCAGCATGCCTGGAAGACCCTAACCTTGTAAATGCTATAGGGAAGTGTATTTGATGAATGATTAAGCATATGCTTCAGTTATTCTGATACTAAAAGCATCTCAATCTCAGACAACTGTGAGATGCTTTCTGTTTCTAAGCCCTTAATTGCATTCCTCCTGGATTAAGACAATAGCTCATTAATCTCAACATATGGCATAAAGATTTTATTTATATTTAATAGAGTTACCATTGTTTCTTTGTGTTCTCTTGTTTACCCATTGTTTCAGATGCCTGTTACTAGATTGCTTTACAAAGATATATTTTAGCCTATGTGAGAAGAGGTAAACTCAATGATACCTTCACACTATTTCAGAAACTAGAGAGAAATGGGGAAAGCATTTTTGTGTCCACTGTAAAAGCCTACCCAGAGATCTCTATTCCTGAGATCTAAGGCTGAGATGCAGAATCTACGATCAATGGCTCAATCCTATCTGTCCAATTCTGTCAAGTATTTCTAAAACTACAAATTTGTCATTCGAACAATACATTTGAAGTTTACAGTAGCTCCCTTAGGGGGTAGCATCGATCATTATTGTTACTTATTAGGCATCTTGATGGAAGAATAGGATACAAGGATAATGATTACAGGAATATAACAATGAATGAATAATCTGAGGTACAAAAAGTGTTTTGTAAACTGTAAGTAGCTATACAAATACTGTTCCTCCCCCCAAAAAAAGGTGTTTACAATGTCACTTCATGGTTCTACTACTATGTACTACATTGTATTGCTATATATTAAATGTATTTAATAACATATTTATAATTACTACATTGTATTGCTATATATTAAATGTATTTAATAACATATTTATAATTATTATGTATTACTTTTACTACATTGACAGAATGGAGAAAGTTTTTTGGCCTCTTACTTAGTGTTCAAGAGCATCTGATCTTCAACACAAGGCAGGACAGCATTGTCTGAAAACACTTGGGCATTTTATCTGCTATTCGTGAAATGTCTCCTCCCTGCTTGTCTTAGTTGGGGTTTCTATTGATGTGGTAAAACACCTTGACCAAAACCAACTTGGGGAGGAAAGGGTTTATTTTTATATTTTATATTACAACTCTCAGGTCACACTCCTTACTGAGGGAGGTCAGGGCAGGATTTCAAGGCAAGAAGCTAGAAGCAGCAGCCATGGAGGACTGCTGCTCACTGGCTTGCTCAGCCTGCCTTCTTGTGCAACCCAAGCCCACCAGTTCAGGTGTGGCACCACCCACAGGGAGATGACCACTCCGACATAAGTTACCAATCAAGAAAATGCATCAATGCACCACACAGGCTTGCTTATAAACCAGAATGGTGGAGGTGTTTCTCAGTTGAGGTTCCTTCTTCCAAAATGACTTTAGATTGGATCAAGCTGACATAAAACTAACAATCACAATGTGGGACACTTTTAAATGTTTGGTTGGTTGGTTGGTTGGTTGGTTGGTTGGTTTGGTGTTTTTATTTTTGTTTTTTATTTGTGGTGTGTGTGTGTGTGTGTGTGTGTGTGTGTGTGTGTGTGTGTGTGTGTGTGTTTAAAATAATACTGCAGAGATATTTCAGCATCGTAGACAACTAAGAATATTGAGGTTCAGATAGTTTGATAAATAATAAGTGGTAAAGCTGTGATTCACACACATGCTTATTTTAACTCCAGTTTCATGCTCTGTAATTGTTAGGTAAATCAGGAAGTGATGAGTAAAAGAAACATGTTCAAAACAAAAACATTAATAATAGCTACCATTTATTAATATGCCAGGTGCTGGGCTAGAAACCCAGGAAATTTAAATCCATCATCCTAAGAAATAATTCATCTATTATTGCCTTAGAGAATTTTAAGGTTCAAGAACATTGAATTGTGAACACAAGAAAATATACCTGGTTAAGTACTGGTCACCAGTCAGGTCTTGCTGATCTATACCACCTATTCCACTTACGATAGAATATTATCATCTAAATGAAATCTTCAGGCCAGGTGAAGGTGGCCCACACCTTTAATCCCAGCACTTGGCAACCAGATGCAGGTGGATCTCTCAGTTCAAGGACAGCCTGGTCTACAGAGTGAGTTGCAGGACAGCCAAGGTTACACAGAGAAACGCTGTTTTGAAAAACAAAACAAAAACAGAAAGTCTTCAGAGTAAGTCATTGAAACCTTTTTTCTCTTAATTTACTGTTTCCTTGATTTCAGTTTTATTTAGAAGAGAGTATGCTTTATGGTAGCAGGAAACTTTCACAGAGTTACCATTTATTCACTTACTATATATTAGTTTTTGTTTATTTTACTGCTGCACATTTTTTGCCTCAAAGTTAGATTTTAAGGTTACAAAAGGCTTAGCTTGTACCTCATCATCTGGAGTTTCACAAACAAGCAAACCACAAAAAAGCAGGTTTGTTAAACTCAAGAAAACTGTTTAACAACTATAAATGGTTGTTCTGAAACATCCCAAGTTACAATGTAACATATTGGCTTCCATACTGATCTTAGGAGAGACGTAGGGTGGCCCTTTGAATACACTCATTGTTCAAGTGTGTCTTGGGTGCTCCCACTTTCTAACTCCATTCACGGGTCATTGACAGATAATGATAACCAAAAAACCCTGGCTTCCAAGAGCTGGGCCAATTCATTAGGGAGCAGTCACATGACACAAAAGTTTATAATATTATAATAGCAAAATAAATTAAAGTTAATACCAAACAACAAAACAAGCATACTGCTCCAAATGCCCTGCTAATTGGGCTATGGGTTGACAGGGCTTAAAAAAAGATAAAACCTGTCCCACATCTGAGAAGAACATGAAGGCACTGACCAGAGAGGTTCTTGTGAAGGTTGAGACAACAAAAACCTTGTCCTGAAGTTTTTGTGCAGGGAAACTCTGGAAAACACAGCTGGAAAGGGAGGCCAGACACCCAAAGCCTTTATCCTCCCCAATCTATGACCTTTGGCCTCCGTGCGATGGCAGCTATTGAAAATTTTTGAGCAGGAGAGTGGCATAATTGAAGTAATGCTTTTAAAAAGATTAATTTGGCAGGACAGGGCGGGATGGATTGGTGGAAAAGATCAGAGCAACAAAGCTGCCGCAATAACTCAGGCCTAAGGTGATAGGGTTCTGGACAGAAGTGGCAGTAGCAAAAAAGGGAAAGAAATAAATAGATAGGATGGCACAAAGAAAGACTAGTGACCCTGTGGCTGGCTACGAGGATGTAAAGTACATTTTGCCTGGGGACTTGTGTACTTTACAGTGAAACATTATATATAATATTCACAGTGATAAGTGCCATCATGGAAGATAACTTTACTCAATGCATCATTTATTTTGGCAAAATATTCAGTTCAATCCCTGCTTTTCAAGAGAAAATGAATACTCATAAAACTGGCTGAGATGAGAAGTTAAGTTTTATTCTAGCATAATGCCTATTAATAGCTACAGTTGTGGGGTGGCAGGATAAGCAGATGAGTAAAGAAAGCTAAGCCAAACAATGATACCTCAATTACATCCAAACTCCTGTTTCTTAGTTTATCTGTTGCTATAGTTTCTACCAAATGACTTTGGTAGAAATCCACTTTTTAAAACTGTGGATTAAGAGTTGAGTAGCTTACTTGCACAGATACATGATACAGTATTCTACCATATATGAGGTTTTCTCTGTGCCTTCTTCTCGAGGTTAACTCAGTGGTCTTCAAAAGGTCTGAATTATTTTACTTCTACAGATGGGAAGCAAGAGCCCTGGGGGAAAGCAAGTTAATGAGTTAGCCAAAGTAAGGAGTCCATCCAAGACCCGTAGATCACATGAATAAAACAGACTAGAAAGTGTTGGCTCTAAGTATTTGTGCTTAGTAGAAATGTTGTCAGGTCAATGGAACGTTCCTTTGACACCACACAAGGCAGAAAGCAAGTGTCACTTCAGTATTACTTGGGTACTGTTTTAATGCATCAGGTAAAACAAAATGTGGCTTCTAGTATTAATCCATTTCCCACTTAGCATTGTTAAAATATTTATGATAATAATAAAAATGCTAACATATTGTTATCCATTTTCACCACCTTTGATATACAAGCATGCTTCCATTCTCGTGTAGAGAAGAATGCTGTCAAAGTTTGATGGTAATTTATGTCATCAGTCCATTAAGTTGATTTTATGGCAGCCAACACAACTATTGTCCATTTATGAGAAACCCAAGGACCACTCCAGGTCTCCACAAAGGCCGTTTGATACCTGCCCTTTCGAACAGCTGACCTTGAGGGGAGTTGAATCTGGTGATTTATGGTGAACACCATCTAGGAAGACCATTTGCAAGATTCACTGTCATTTAGTGCTAAATGATCGGCACTGAGTCCAGGGACAATCTCAGGCCCTGACAGAGCAATCTGATCAAAAATATTACCCACCCACCCAGGTGTCTTTTCCAATTATCTGGAGTAGAAATTAATACTTTTAAAAGCTGCTAGTTTTTGAAAGGTTATTACAATTTATTCCAGCAGTTTCTTTTGCACACTATGATGAATTAGTTTATTACACCATTATTTTCCATGTCAGCCTTTTAGAAGATTGAACATAATGTAGACACATTAGTGTGAACGGCAAACATACTCTTTTATAGCTGAGTCATATATTTCTTTGAGAAAAAAATGTGCTCAGTTTTTAATAACGGGTAATTTTATGTTTATGTTCCCTAATGCTGTTGTCAGGTGTTATTTATTTCTGTTTGGTAAGAACCGGAGAAGTTTCTTTTAAAATGTTAATGGTGGTTTCGACAGGCTTTAGAGTCAAACTAAGAATATATTATTTAAAAATACAAAATATGAATTGGAAGCATTTTTCCCTAAAAGCTAATATTTTCTAAGGTTTCTTGACACCAGTTTAATATTCTCCTCAGAGAATAATATTTTGTTTTCAATGTTTGCTCTAACTGTGGTGGGGGCAGAGAGATTTTTAAGTTATTTTCTAAATCTTAATAACTTTCATGGCTTCTTTTAAAACTAAACGCCTTTATCAGAAATGATTTGTTACCCTATATAGTCATTTAGGAATACTTAATAAGCTACAGATATTTTGTAAAGTGATATAATAAAATGTTGATAGAGATTTCTTCCCTTTAGACATTCTTCCACACTGTGTATCTACTAAGATGGAAGACTATGTAATTTCCCATTTAATAAGATATTAAAAGGCATTCATTGTATTTCCACATGACAATATCAGTGAGACATAATCCAAGTAGTAACTAATACATTATCCATTCATATAGCAGATATCTATAAAGAGGTATAGATACAGATGTTACAGACCTATATGTGTGTGTGTGTGTGTGTGTGTGTGTGTGTGTGTGTGTGTGTGTGTAAAGCAAATAACTTACTGATAATGGAGGAAGATGGGAAAAAGCAAATGCATTTTGAATATATTTAGCCTTTGAGAATTTCATACAACAATATCATGTATTTTAATCATACCATCCTCCTCTGCTCCCCCTCCCCCACTGCTCTCACATATATTTTGAATACCATTATGGGGCAGGCATTTTACAACAGTTGAGACATGTAAGACAACACTATAAAAATCCAACCTTTTTATTTCTGGTACAATTATATTTTTTCCTGTGGGTTTCTTTTTAAAGTAATACAACATTAAAAATTTGGGTCTTTCGTAAACTGAGCTCTTGAACAAATTTAGTCACATTTCAGTAGCTTTCACACTGCCACCTCCAAACAAGTCAATGCTGCCAATGGAAATTTTGTTTTCCCATCAAACATATTTGCTTCTTGGGCAAATATTTTCCAGTTTGCAATATTTACTTTGCTGAAATGACTGGAGCAAATGTTAATTTTTGCAAATGTTTCACAAACTTTTTCAATTGTGCCAAAATGTTATCTTGATAATGTGATTGCTAGTTTTTCTGGGGTGTTGGGAGAAGTGATAGCAGGAGTTAGAGGAAGAACACACCTGTGCCATTAGCACCCAGGGCTAGAAGGGTAAGTCACAAACATTCCACTAATAACACTGTGTCTCCTCCAACTGCCACCCCAGTCCAGTCTCCTGACAAGACTCTGTAGATGAGATCAGGTTGTATTTTGTACTTTACAGTCTTCTTTAAACTATTACTTCTTTTGTCTAGGATAATGTTTTGTTATGTTTTGTTTTTTACATCACCCATGTAGTTATATACTGCACTCCCTTCTCAGTATCACTAAAAAGTAAAACTCCAGCATCTCTTGAAGAAAAGATAAAAACATTTTGTAGCCAAATTGTATACTCTAATGTAATGCAGGCCATTTGGCCAGGCTGGTAGTAATGCCTGGAAAATGTAACCTGACTCCTACCACTATTCCGGGTTGCACTTACTGGACTTGAACAGGTGTGCATACATCCATCAAAGTACATCTTTGTAAAACTCACTAATCCACCTATTTGTATGGCTGTTTATAAACTTTGAACATTGTTTGCAATCCTAGCTCTGTGGACTGGCTTGGGCTAAATAATCCCCTTCTTTTAGCCTTCTGTCCCCGACTTACATATCACCGAGAACAAAAATGACACAGTGAATGCCACATACTTCACAATAGCAGTCAGCAAAATCGCAAGTGATAGTGTTCCATTATGAGAGGTTTGTTTGAGTACTTCTTACCTCAAAGAGAGTAAATATTCTGTTCTAGGTATATACAAGCAAACACACATGCTTGCAAGTAAATTAGAACTTGACAGATAAATTTTATTCTTCCTTTTACTTATCATAATGTGGGGTCCTCGTTGGGCCCAAGAGTGTCTTCCATGTAATAGGACCAGGCAAGACACAGGTACTCTATCACAAACAATGTAGACACTATCCCCGGGAGCATGAAGCTGTTGAAACCCTCACAAACAAAGGTGGCACCAAGAATGCAGGGGAAATCGAGGCACCATGGACTTGTACAGGAGATGGACTTCACCCCCTCCCCAAGTATTTTTGTAAACAGAAAGCAAACTAGAATAGGTATTAACATCCGTTTTGATCACAATGTGTTGTTTGTCACTAAGCAATTACTTTTCAGTACTTTTTTTATTATTGAGAAAAAGCAATGGTGAAGCATCGAAAAGAGAAATTCCTAAGTGGAGAGAAGCCCATGTGCATCTACATCTGTGGATTCAGACGCAGAGCAGACTGTGGAGGGAGAGCCCATGATTCATGACTGTGAGTGAAGAGGGGACTTGCTATAAATCAGAATCAGGGACAGCACAGTTCTGTGTCCCTGCTCTCCTCCACTGCTGAAAATTAATTTTCCTTGGGATGTTTTTTCCTGGCGGCTTTTTTTTTTTCCCATCATCCACCCAGACTAGCTCATTCATTTCTACAGGCAGTTCACACTGTTACACCAGGGCAAAACACAGCAGCTTAGTTGAGGGGGTTTCAAGAACTCCATGTGAAAGCTCAGTCTCCACTGCAATATGTAAGTGTTCGTGGTCCCATTTTACACTAAGCCCAAGACCTGTTTAGAATATGGCTTTTGTGTTTAGATCTGAGAACGATCATGTCTGCCCAAGTCCCAATTCAAGAGTGTTTAACATCACATAAGTACACAATATACTGGGTCCTTTTGGAGACTCTGCATCTCCCCACAATGACTTGGTTGCTTCAGGGAAAGACTAAGGAGCAGTTGGCATGGTCTGTAGTAAAGCAAAGCACAATGCTCCTCACCCTGATTTCCACTTCCCACGTTACACTCATCTGATCAGTAGTCCTCAGGATGATCCAGACACTGGCCTCAGGACCTTCACACTTTCTGGTCTCATTTAATCCCCATCAGAGGCAGAGCATCTCCAATAGCATCCATTTGACAAAAGGGGGACAGTCCCTATCTGAAAAGTTAGTATTTTGTCTAAGGGTTCATCTGGTAAGTACTAAGATGAGGATCCCAATCCATATTGTCATGTCCCATGGTGGCTTTAGCAGAACTGGATGAATGTGCTTCGTCTTTTCTCTTTTTCCTTATGACTGAAGTCCACTGGTTTGATTAATAGTTAACAGTTCTCTCTTCTTTAAGTAGTTAACAGTTCTCTCTTCTTTAATACTACAACAAGCTTCACTTTTCCCACTTATTTTCTCATTTATAGCTATGTTCCATTGTTTACAGCTCTATGATATACTTAATATCTGGGGACAGTCTTGGGGAAAAGATACTTTATTAAGTCATAAGGTAAAGTAGTCATTGAAATTTAGTATCATAATAAAATGTAATATGCAATAACTGTATCAGCATTAAACAAAAGAGACACAGTGCTACAAAATAATTAGCATAAATTTGTTTCTTGGGTGGGGGGGATGATGGAATCAAGAGGAGAGAAGTTGCCTAGAAAGGGGAGAAGAGGGTCTCTGAGGTTGTTGTGGAAGAACACCTGTGAGGTGGCATTTGGCAGAGGAAATGAATGAATCCATGCCTATCCCCAAGTGAAGTGGACTTCAGGAAGACAGCACATGCCCAGTAAGGATCTGAAGCAGGAATGCCAACCTGATGTATGTTGCTACTTCTGCCTTCCCCAGCAAGGGGAGCAGTGGCATGGATTAGGGAAAGGACTAACAGCCAGAGACTAAATCAGATATAAAGGACAGGGTGATGTTGTCAGTTATTCAGAGTCTTTGACCAAATATAGTCAGCAAGTCATATTTACAGTTCTCCTTGCTTTGACAGATCCCAGCCAGGTTTCCCCAGTTTGTTCCTTCTTGAAGTCTCCTTTCAACTAAAAAGGTAATGGGAGGATTTGATCTGAGACCAAGATGAGCTGGATAAGAAAACAAGCATGCTTCCATTCCCCACTCCCACCACCCCTGACTCCTGAGGCAGGCAGCAATAAGTGATCCCAGATTTCTCTTGTCACATTGTAAAAGGTCAGAGCTGAGCAACAGATACACTACCCTGAACATAACATTTAATACTTGGGTATCGCCATCTCCTTCTGCCTCCCAGCTGTTCGCTGAGAGTACCATCAAAAAGTGAAGATCTCAGCATCTGGATTTGTCTATGCATCTGTCCACCTTCTGTCTAGCCTCCCCAAAATCAAGCCTGCTCACCAGTGAATGACCCCTGACACTTCATGCATTCAGTGTGAGAGTCTCCTAAATAGCTCTCTCTACTTCCTCTAATCCACTTAAAACAAACTGATCTGGATGCACACTAATCTTAGTCTTTCTGGATCTTAGTTTACTCATCTGCAAAATGGGTATGATCTTGCTCAGGCTGCAGGATTGTTTTGGGTACTAGGGAGGCATTAACTATTTGTAACGTAGTTATTGATGAGTTGTTGATAAGACAGAATAAAAGTTGAAAGGAGTGGACTAGAGGAATTTGAAGCAGAAGAAATGAATGAAACATACTTACATTTGGAACTAAGCCAATAGTTTTAACTCATGCTCTTCTATCTTACCTTCCTAGATGTGAAAGAGTTAATCAAATCTACATAAAGCAAGGCATGACCACAACAAAACCTTGATCTTTCCTCCAAAACTCCAAGATAGGAATCTTTCTAGTTGTAAATACATATATGAAAACAATCCTCAGGTAAAACTTGAATAAGCACACTGGGACAAGGAGGAGACATTTTAAAGAACAAGTCAACCACAGCTCCTGGAAATATTCTAGCAGATATGCAGGACCCCAAACATTAGCTAGAACACAAAGATGAGGCTTCAATATTTCAGTCAGAAGGGGTGAAGAAACTACTCAGTAGTAGCTGAGCTGGTGTTAGCTTGCTATGGCAGGGGCTGGTGCTGTAGCTCAGTTGATGCAGTGCTTGCTTTCTTGGCAAGCACAAAGTCCCAGCTTTGAATTCTAGCACTGATTAAACTACCTGGGGGCACATACCTTTAATTCCAGCACTGGGGAAGTAGAATCAGGAAGGTCAGAGCCCAATGTCGCCTTCTAGCTGCAATAGTAAATTTGAGGCTAGACTGGGATACATGAGAATATGTCTCAAGAAGAAGGAATGAAAGATTGGTATACCATAGCTAATGTAAAACAGCTGAGGTAGAAAGGCTTTTAGGCAGATCCTCAGACTCAGATAAACTGGGAACCAATGAGTTAAAGCAACACAGAAGCGTGGCTAGGCTAGCCCAGCTCAAAACATAGGCTGCAGTGTGCAGCAGCCAAGACTACATAATGCTGAGTTGCTGCATCTCTCTGCTGAGATGGGAGCTGGTTGGCCAAGGAGCAGGCTGCTAGGATAGCTCCAACACAAGGAAAAGGGCCCAGGAATGGAAAAGGTACATAGAGGTGGAGAACAACCATTGCTGACCACTGACCCCTGACCACTCTGAGAAACTCTACCCTAGCCTCTGGATTTCTCTGAGCTGCAAGATGAAATCCTGAGGTGAAAGATGGGAAAAGTAAATGTAGAAATTGCCTGACAGTTGCAGATATCTCCTTTATAAAAAATAGTCCATGTTCAGCTCAGGTAGCAATAGACTTATTCCTAATTACATAAAATTTTACATGTAATGGGACTTCAGACAAGAATGAAGTCTTCAAAACTTAAAACTCTAAAGCCAAAAGTTCATCTGAATTTAGGAATGTGGAAGTGTTAACAATGACGAAGTGTGTGTGTGTGTGTGTGTGTGTGTGTGTGTGTGTGTGTGTGTGTGTGTGTGTTCACATCAGGTGCATATAAATTGACCCCAAGAGCTCATACATGGTAGGCAAGTGACCCATCTCTTGAGCCACACCCTACTGACTGTATCAAGGAAGAATTGAATTCTTAACAGGATATGTGGTTAGCATGTATGTTCTATATGAATAAATGTGATGAAAGGAACACGAGAATGGGCTCAAAAAGATTGAATGTTTAAAAATAGAAAACTATGTGTTAATATTGTGAAATGACACAAAAATTGTATTTTAAATAAATTAAGAAATGGACATTTGAAATCCCCATCCCTAGAGAATAGGATATATGACTATGTTAAGTCACTGGTTTACAAAATGTGACCTTATAATAAATACTGGCACAAGAGATTACTTTCTTTTAATTTACAGTTGGAGAACTGTTGACATAATTTTCTACTTTCTTACATAATTTGATTGTATCTTCTTTAAAAGGTGCTTTGGATGCATTGGAACTTAGAGGGCAAATGTATATTCAGAAACAAGTGTTTGTCCAGCTGCAATTGCCTTCAGGATAAAGGCTGGGCTGGTTCACTGAGGCAACTGGAATCCTATCCACCAGGAAGCTAATCAACAAGATGGCTAGTTACATTTATGAGTATTTCTTTTAGAGGCATTTAGTTTCCATCCTGCAGATGGTAGCTGCAGTCCATTAGCTTCGAGCCAAGCTTCCCGGCCTTCTATTGTACTTAGCAAGATTGCTATTGCCACAACACAATTATTCCAAATTCAGCCAGAGTCAGCGGGCCTAAAACAAAGCTATGTCATAACAATTTAATCCCAGCTCACCTTCCTTAATGCTGGCTAAACAATCAAACACCTGCTAAATTTTGTTCCATGTAATGAGAATATTTGAGCAGCAAAGATCAAAGAATGCTGACATTTGATCTAAAAGCTAACACAGTAGAACCCTGTCATAGAAAGGATTGCTATTATGGGGTTTCAGATAGCTACTGTATGGATTAAATCATGGGGCCAAAATAAACAATACCAAAAATTCTTCCTTGATACAGTCAGTGGGGAGCAGACCCTGCACAAAGTGGATATCAGAGTTCCTACTGTGAGGAGTAAACAATGAGGACAGTTTTACCAAAGAGAATGAGATATCTTGTCGTGTCTGCCTGTTACCATTGATTTGAGTGCACCCTTAGAAAACTGAATGTAACACAAACCCAAAACAGTTTTGGATATTGTCTGCTCTTTAGAAACTTTGTGTGAATTATTTTACAAGCACTGCTTTATTAATTATGTAAAATATAAGAATAGGTACAGTCAGTGGGTAAAGTGTGTGTCATTCCTCCAGCAGCAACATGTGTAGGTGCTTCACTGATCAAAATCAGCTTATTTTTTAACAACTTAAAACAAAAAATGGCAAGACAATATATGTTCTCTATTTTCTTATTAGTGATTTAAACAGGCAATTAAAACATAAAATGAAGGACATTAAGGATGTTTGGATTCTTAGCTATGTTGGCATTTCCATGTTCAAGAAAAAACAAAATATTTTGAGCTGTGAAAATGCCCAAAAGCTTTTTTGTATTGTAATTCACACAAGATACCTCAATTTTCCCTTCTAGGCTCTTCTCTGTCCTGTTTTTAGTGGATAAACAAGGATGACCAATTTTTTTTCTTTCAGGGTTCTGTTGTAGTTACTAGATATATCTCCTACACCTGGGTAGTCCTCCTCTCTCTCTCTCTCTCTCTCTCTCTCTCTCTCTCTCTCTCTCTCTCTCTCTTCCTCCCTTGGTTCCTTCTTTTCTCCCTCCCTTTTTCTCCTTTATCCCCCTCTATCCAGAATCTCATTAAGTAGCACTAGATGGCTTGGCATTCACTATGTAGACCAGGCTGGCCTCGATCTCACAGAGATTTACCTACCTCTACCTCTCCCCACCACACACACATATCAGTGTTGGTGTTAAAGGCCTGTGCCACCACTCCTAGACCCCCACACTTCTCTTGAGTTGAAATGGCCCAGGACTTTTCCCCACAGTCTGTTGAAATCCAAATGTAGCAGCTTTCTCTGGTCTCTTCCCTATAGATTTTGTATGCTCGCCCATGGAATAAATAACTACTTGTTTTGAGGTACTTACTCAAAACAAAAGCTGGATCTTACATATTTACTGATGATCCTGCCTTCTTAGAAAGATGTTATGTCACCTGGAGCAAGTCCTTCTATGCTGTCCATAACTGGATGTTAGGAAAGCTGAATCGTCCTTTACGTTGATGGTTGTACGCATGTAGGCTATGTGACACCTACAATGATGAGAATACCACAGAAGTCATGAATACAGGTTCAAACACACACCATAAAGATTTCCAAGCAGATCACTGTATTGGAAATATTATTAGATCAACTCTATTTATTGGTTTATTGAGCAAAAGACTAGTTTGCAGTAGAAATGCTTGATAACAATTAAGAAAATCATAATTAGACATTTTCTGTTCCTTGTAGATCACAAATTCTCATATCTAAAAGTAACACTAGCCAAACGTGTCCAAGCATCCTTTCAGCATGGACAGTCTTACTATGCCTTTATCTGACATGCTGATCTAAACAAAGAAGAGGACCTATACCTCAAGGCTGCCTCTTTTTACTACTAACAGCTTCCTAAATCTGGATGTCAAGGAGGATGTGGATTTACCACAATTTTTGACAGTGTTTTAATTCACTCAGGACAACCTCTGAGCAACTGATAAAATTAAGCTTTAGCAAGACATGATGGTGTTTGCTTATAACCCACACATTAGAGACACAGACAAAGAAGGATCACAACAAGTTTAAGGCCAGCCTGATCTAACATGAAAGTACCAAGCCAGCCATAGTCACACAGCAAAATTAAAATTTGAAGTGGGGCATGGTGGCTCATATCTGTCACCCTAGAATGTGGATAGGAGTAAGGGTGACAGAGCATGGTGGCTTTCATCTGTAATCCCAGCATGTGGATGGGAGGGAGGTGGAAAGAAGATGGCTTCGGCTACAGTGTGAAACCCTGTCTCTACAGTGTAAAACCCTGACTGAAAAACAATTAGCTTTTTCTACATGTGTATGAAGCTGTTTTATATATGATTTTAAAAGATATACATATTACAAAACATCTCTTAGCTAAGCATAGTAGCTCACAGCTCATAATCCAAGCTCTTGGAAGGCTGAGGCAGGAGGATTGCAGTGAGTTAGAGGCCAAACCAGGCTGTAGAATGACAGAGTCTCTCTCCTAAAATAATGGCTTTGGAGAATTCTCCTGACCTAAGAATTGTGTCTAAAAAAATTGACTTTGGGCTACCTAGAACTGAAATTTAAAATTGGAAACATCCTGAGGAAATGCTTATATTTGTTCTTACATCAAATCATTATGGGATCATGATTTTTATGCATTGGGATAAAGGTGGGAACATTTGCTACAACAGAGCCACATTGTGATGGCAGACTATATACACTGGTGGGGGGGCTACTAGGGATTAGCCCCAGGTTCTTGTCCTTACCAGTCAAACATTCTCATACCAAGCTGTATCCCAGCCAGGTGTGTATCACTGAGTATCACTTATGTGAAATGGTTGGAATCAGATTGGAATTTAGAGATGTTTTCATGTGGGAATACTTGCATATTGTAATGAGATATGGAATCAATCTGTTTTGTCATCCACAAAGTTAGGTGATAGTTTTACATATTAGATAATCTTAGGCAAGCCAAAAACATTTATGGTGCATATTTTTCCGCTAAGGCATCATTCAAAATGGCTTGGATTTTGGAATTTTCTGGATTTTAGATTTCTGAATTAGAGTGCTCAGCCTGTAGAAGTTGGTTTAGCATTTACCTGGCAATTTAGAATGGTCAGCTTAGGCTGGTGATGCAGCTGTGCTCCATTGGTTTATTCCAACATTATTACCTCAATGTTATCTTCAACCATCCTCATCTTCAGGATTGATACTAATTCACTGAGCTGGCAACAGGAATAACAACAATGAAAGAACCAGCTTCCTTTTAAGTGAAGTTACATACATTACTTCAGTTCATGCTTTATTAGTACTAATTCAGTGATATGCCCACAAATAGCTGCAAGGGAGGCAGGAAAATAGTCCTTGGCCGTCTGCATATGAGTCTATGTCTCTGAGTAGCCAATGTGCTTTCAAAATCGTACCCAGTGTGAATGCAAATCTATTACCATATTATCCACCAGGAAGAAGAGAAAACTCCCATATGCTGATGATGTATAAACAATGGTTCATCTCTTCCCATGTAGTCCCAATACATACTGTATAGTGTTGATATAGTAATACAAAACTATAATAAAAATATATCATTCATGAAAGAAAGAACATACTTATCAGTCCATGATGCAGAGTACTGATGAAACTCTATTGCTCTGGAACTTCAAGTGCTTTCTGCCTTTGGGGAAATTGGTTCATTGCTTTTAACCCTACGGGATCCTCTGAGCTATTGGTGCCCATGGCCTCTAAGTTTCTTGTCTTATAGAGCCTTCATTACCCATATTTCCCCTTAGCCCTATCTGAGTTAAAACAGAGAGAAAACCATTCTTTGAGGCCTTATTTAGAGATTTCATCATCCAAATTTGCACATCCAAATTGCAAAATTCCCTTAGAATTTTGTCTATTTAGGACAGTTAGTAATCTCTCTGAAAGAGACAAAGCTGATACCATTTATTTTAGTTATTGTATAAAGATGTGGTTCTTTAAATTGTGCTCATCACTTTCTATGTCAGATGTCCTACTTAACCATCTTAGAGGTTATTCAGCAGGAGACTCTTTGTAGTATCAATGTGTGCATCTGGCGGAACTGTGTCTTAGAAAAAGAAGTACTTGTAGATGCAACCTGTTTTGAGTTTCTTTTTCAATTTTAATGTAAATTATGAAAGCAGTTTTATATCCAAATCACATGAATTTTCCCCACGGAGAATGACAAGGTTTATGGCACCATAATAATCTGAATGATTATATAAGCCTTTAGAAAATCTACCTTCCTTTCAACTGAATGTTGATTTTAGGGCATGAAACATTGCGCAACAACTCAACCAAGATCACATTCCATCAGTTCTTGCAACTCAGCTAGTACTGATATAGCACTGCAGTCAGAAGTGAGGAGGCCAGGAAATAGGGCCATGGCTTGGTGCAGACAGCCATGCTGATGTCATGTGACACTTCCTATAGCATATCCACATGAGCATATCTTCTGATCTGCAGTTCTCAGAGAGCTTGAGACTGTATTCTCACTACTGTGTCTGCTGTGTTGTCTGAATTTCTTCTTTTTGACCCCACCTGCACTAATAACTTGAGACCTCCCATTTAACCTCTCCTGTGTTAGGGCCTCTCATTCCTGTCCACACAATTCTAACCATTCTCTAATGTTTCCGTCCTCTAACCCAGAAGCCTGTGTCCCTAAGCAATCATTGCCATCATGCCCAATTCCTGATTTGGGGATGCTGCTTTTTCAGGTAGATATTGTCACTGCATGTCAGCCTTTGCTGACTAGGTTCTGACTCACTGTGAAAGCATTGCAAATCACACTGGCAAGGAAATATAAAACACTAAAACATTTTGAGAATGAATCATTCATAATAATGGCACTCTGTGAAAGGATATTGAAAAGAAAATAGGAAGGGCTTTGCTCTGTTTTGGAGAGGTGGACTTTGAACCATACATAACTGAAATGTAATCCAAATACCATCTGGAACAACTCTCTCAGCCTTCTTAATACTGCCACCCTTTAATATATTTCCTCATGTTTTTGTGACCCCCAACCATAACATTATTTTCACTGCTACTTCATAACTGCAATTTTGCTACTGTTATGAACTCTAATGTAAATATCCATGTTTTCTAATGGTCTTAGGCAGCCCTTATGAAAGGGTGATCATTGACCTCTGAAGGAGTCATGACCCACAGATTGAGGACAACTGATCTAGAAGTATACATAGACAGATTCTAAGTCTAAAATCCAAAGGAACATAGACAGAATGCAAGAAGAGAGTTTGTTTAGAAGAAGAATGTCAGGTTCAAAATCAAAAGTCTCAGGATAAACAATAATGAATGTCAAGAAGTGAAAGGCAGATCAGAGGCAAAATTAAGATGTCAGAGATACTGGGGTGAGCAAGAGATGAACAGATGAGAGTCATCTCCACAAGTGCCAGCATGAGTGTTGGAAGGACCCAGGCTCCACTGGCACAAGTAAACCTGTACCTCTAAAGGCCCCTACTGCTTAAAGCATGACTGATGGCAGAGTGGTGGGTAAGAGAAACACAAGAATTTACCAAGCAGCTGGTATGTGCCAGGCACTGTCACAGATACTATACAAATACTGTCATGGCACTTTTAAGGAAGCATCAGCTCTTACTAATTACCCACAAGGAAACAGTACTACTAGAGCAGTGGTGAGTTCCCAGCCCTACTTGATGCCAGAAGCTTTTGCTTTCATCTTGCAGGGGTCATGATTGGCTGAGAATAGTCAGTGGGCTCTCTGAGCCTGCCACCTACCATTTTCATTTCTCTGCTTTTGTGTCTGCATTAGTTACTTTCCCCACAGCTGTTACCAAAATAGCTGAAAGGGGAAAAACTCAAGGATAGAAGGGTTCACTTTGGTTCACAAAACACATGACAGCAAGAGTTGGAGACAGCTGGTCACACTGAGTCTACAATCAGGAAGAAAGGGAAGATAAATGGTGTAGTTCAACCTTCTTTCTCCTTTTTAGTCTTTCAGGCACCCCAACCTAGGTGATGGTACCTGCCACATTCAGACTCAGGTAAACCTCCTTGGAAGCACACTCGTGAACACACCAGCAGTATGCCTCTTGTGTGCTTTTCAGTCTAGTCAAGGTGCAAATGAACATTAACCATCACAGTGTTTGATTACTGTCTTCTGGATGGGGTCACTCTATATACATGCTGTGTTTTGTCATACAATAGAATTTTTGAGTTTCATCAAAGGTCCTTGTATGGGACCATCCATTAACTTAACAAAGAAAGCCCCAAGGTTGAAATAGATTTCTTTCTTCATTGCATAAAGCAAAAGGCTCATTTGCCTTAGTGTGTATTGTCTTCCCCCACCCTCACACATTCTTCATCTTGCCTCCTGCCAACCATCCTCACCTCCTAGGAATTGAGAGCCTGCCACATGGCCACTTTCAGTCTCCATATGGGATGGATGTCTGATGAACAAGGCAACGCACCACACACTGTTCTTTTGTGGTGCTACTTTAATCTGCTCACTCCTTTACGGTTTGTCTGCTTTAACTTTAGACTTTATTTGTCTGTGAATTTTTTGGCTTTTCTTAAATCTTAACTATAATTGTACAACCCCATTAAGTGGCTTGCTCCTCACACCCTCTACTAACAATTTTCTAAAAAGATAGAATTTGGTCAGCCTTGAAATAACCAAATCATGATGTCTCAGAGCAGAAAAGCTTAAGGAGCAGGGATAAGGAAAAGAGGAGTATAACATAAGTGTTGGAAAATTAAAGGTTAATACAGTATTTTGTGAGAGCTAAGGGGGGTGGAAAGTAGAGATTCTGAGTATTACAGTCAGCCAGCTATAGGAAATAAAGGAGACAACACATGGTAGAGAAAGAGCAGGAAAGTATCTATTTTATTCAATGATAAGGATCTATAATCCACTAAAACATACAGTGGTCATTGGCATGCATAGCAAACTCGTGTTCAGAAAAACAAGTGAACGTTTATGTCAGAGGGAGCATAGACAGCAAAGTTGCAAAGATGCTGAGAACATTGGCAGTCCCCTAAATGCTATCCACAGGACAGGGGCTAATAGGCAGGTAGGGCAAGCTGACTTTCCCAGCTCAGCCTTTCCATTGTGTTGTAATCTTGTCATATTCCAACTGCGTTTCATACATTCAGCATTGTACATATTGTTCAAATGAAAATTAAAACTGTCATACTTGCCTGGCTCAGGCACATTTATAATTTATCACCTTCCTTTATAGTTAAAAAGAACAACCAGGGAAATGCTGCCTAGCTCTCACACCCAGGCCCTCAACACTACATAAGGCATGCTTGAGCCTCCTAGGACAGATATACTGCACACATTTAGCATATTTATTTCTCTCCTTATGGAACTTTTTTTTATCCCTGCCATGCTTAGCTTTAAATAGATTCAGAGGCTATAAATATTACATGGGATTTGGAGATCTGAAAAATAACTTCTTCATCATTGATTTACTGATATGCTGGAGAACAAATTTAGTGTCTATATTTACATGATAAAACTTTGCAGTTAATGCACCAGACTGTCCCTAGCTATGCATGACAATGCCCTGATTACAGCTTGATCCTCAAGTGACAAGGGAAAAGAAGGGATTTAGAATCAGTTCAGCTTCCTGCAGTTCGTTTCTGGGAAGGGGAGATTCACAGAGGCCAGGGAGATGGAGGGGCATGGGCTTCTGATGGTGACCTTGATTTTTCCATTTGATGGGGTAATGAAGCCAGAGGATCCATCTGATAGGGTTGCATATAGGCCATCATCTTCTAAATGCTTTTATGTTTCTCTAAGAATTAGAGGTACTACTTATCAAGTAGTACTTTATATGTTCTGGTAATGATTGTCCATCCTATGTTATGTAATTATTTATGAATGTCTCATTTAATTCTTATAGCAGTCTGAGGGGTTGCAAATGAGAAAACTAAAACAGATAAAAATTAAATACCTTGAAAGAGTCATACACCTAGTTAATGTAGAATTGTCCAGTCCCAAAACTCTCATATTTTCTTCTGCCTTATAATATCTCCTGTTAGGAAACCAAGAGCAGCCATTGTCTCACAGAGTAGCCTCTCTGCACTTCCTGCTGCCACATCTTGGTCCACATGCACTTGGAGCAGATCTGCCTGTGGTGGAGCCAGGATAAAGGTACAGGAAGTCAGTAATGCCCCCCACTCCCCCACCCCTTCCACCACCCCAAACCCCACCCCTGGCTCTCTATGTCTTCATTTGATTCACAAAGGAGTCTTAGCTTATAAAAAACCATGGTGTGTGTACCTCAAAAATCTTCTGATTTGGTTCATACATCCAACACATCTCAAAATTTAGCCCATTAGGCACCAACTTCATGATTTCAGCCAGATCATCATGTGCTTTTATAATTATTTAATATAGCATGCAAATAACCTGTTTACCTAAATGCATTCATTAGAGGTAAATGTTTATGATGCTATTAAAGGTGAAAGTCAATAATCCTTTCCATAAATTCAAAATAACCTTGAAAGAAATCTGTATTCCTTACTCCCTGGAGGAGGAGGAGGAGACAGGAGGGTTCTTTCTGGGCACCCTGAGCTACATAGTAAGACCCTACCTCAAAAAGAAAAACATAAAATGAACCAAAGTCATTAAATTCCAGTCTAATGTCAGAAAATGCAACCTAGGTTTTAGTATGATGAATATTAAAAACATTTGGAATTGTGGCTTCTAAGTGAGGCTGTCCCTCTGAAAGAATAGAGCTTAAAAAGAATAGGGAGAGGGGGAGGAAGGGTGGGTGGGAGGGAGGGAGGAGGGAGGGAGGGAGGGAGGGAGGAACTGGAATGAGAGTGTGGAGGTACACTTTACTGCCATACCCACATGCCCATTTAGGTAAAAGATACTTTGGTAACAGTTCCTCAGTAAAGTACATTATCCTCTTCTAGTAAATAAAATTGAAAAGGCAAAATATTGAAAAAGATATTTCCTCTCTCAACAATCCTTCATAAAAAAAAAAAAAACAGGACTTTCAGTACTCCATAAATAACATAATTAAAATAAGGGAAAGGTGGTGAGAGCCAAATGTGAAAAATGTCCCCGGGCTTTATATGCAAATGAAAGGGGAATTTCCTGCAGCAGTCTGCACTTTAACTAAACAAGGCTTTAAACCAGAAATCCCTTGATTTGTAACATGAAGTGGTCCAGTGCCAAAAACACAACATAAGGGCTGCACATTCCTGTAGCCAGCAGTCCACCACACAAAAATGAAGTGGCCCTGGGGAAAAAGCTGAAGGGTTTCCAGTTAATGCCCAGTTTCCTTTACTACAACAGAAGCATGACATCATAAGACAGTGAGAGATAAAAGGACAGGAAAGGGGGGAACTGTGACCAAATGAGAGACACTCACACAGCTACCCTAGCAATCAATCAGGTGTAAGGCAGGATTGACTGAGCACCTATTATGTATCAGCATCAATGTTGGGTTCTGGAGACAGAGAGAAGAGTAGAAGCCTCTGCCGCTGTGGGATTTTAGAAAGATGATGAATCACAAGGAGAAAAACAAAGAACGGGGAGCTGCAGGGTTGGCTGCAGTGATGAATCAGAAGGGGCGAGCGAGTCCTCACTGAGAAAAGGAGTGCATGGATTGAGATGGAGCCTGCAAGAAAGGCAGGCACGGGCTATCCAGAAGGACCTTCCAGACAAGGGCAAAAACTGGGGTCAAGTAAAGAACATGTCTGGCCTGTGCAAGAAATGCCAATAAATCCATTGCTGTACAAAGAAGGAAAAAAAAAAAAAACCTAACTGACTGGGAAATAAGGGGCAGTGTCCCAACAAAAATGGCATCTGGCACAGTGCCTGAGACCGGCTCAGGACTAGGTAGCAGTCCCAGTGGTGAGGAGAGGGAGTCTGGCAGGTGTGCAGCACCAGATCGGAATCCCTGTGTGAGAAAGGGAGTGTCTGCCCTCGGGGCTCTCCACATCTGCCCTCCTGGGTCTGCTCAGGTTCCAGAGCTTACTGGTGTTCATTACCTCATCAACCGCCCTCACCTGTATGGGCCCCTCCCCTTGTTTGATTTCCCCTTGCCTGGGCACTGCTCTGATCAACATCCTACCTCCTCCCCACTCTAAGCACATCCTTGTTCCCAGGTAGCATCATTTTCTGACGACTTCATTTTCCTGACATCTAACACTCAGCTTAGGCTGGGATCGTGGCCCAGCAGTAGAGTGCTTACCCATATGTACTCGGTCTTCGGTTTGATCCAAGCACTCCAAGAAGAGCAAATTAATGGGATCTGCCCTGGGTGTCCCAGGCTGATATCCAAGTCACAGTTAAAGCTAGAATCTGCAGGGCTGTGACCTGAGGAAGAAACGGCTGGCTGTAGGAAATCAGAAAGCACTCTGCAAGAATGGACTCAGGTTACTACCATCTATAAGCTTCTGTCGGTGGTTTAGCGAACAAGCCCACGGTATCCTCCCCACCCGCACTCATCTTTTCAGTGGCTTAGGTTTTCTTAACTCTCAGGTTTCCCCACTTCGGTTCCCGAGGCTAACAACACTTACAGAGAAAACCGCCATGTCTCCAGGCTCACTTGTATCAGCCCAGGTCTGCTCCTAGGTTTCTGAGCTTCCTTGCCTACTTCAGCCCTCTACCTTTTCATATCTCTACCTGGATGCAGTGTCTGGAGAGTTTGCATGAATGTCAGAGTTATAATGCAGCGATGGTGGTGGGAACCCAAAATCACCCTGTACTCAGGAAGAGAGAGCAACATAGGCCAAGGAGAAGGAAACTTGTAGAATGATGACACCTGCCTAAACAGTAGCAGTCCCTGCTCAGCTGGCCACACACTACGATTATCTTAGGTGCCTTTTAAAACTTAATGCGCAGACCCAATTAAGGAGCATGTCAGGTAAGCATCTTCTGGTGGCTTCATGTCCAGTCAGATTGTAAAGCACTGAGGTGGAATGTGACCTGCCCTCCTTTCCCCGGAAGATCTCACCCTGCCTGCAGCCAAATACAGATTCTGCCTGCCTGCCCAGTGAGGAGCTCCTCCCTGGCTTCTGTGAGCCTCCCAAACTGGGTTCTAACAAGAAGGCCCTTTATGAGAGAGAGGAAAAAGTGTTATTATGCCATAGCTATTTATGTGAAGAAGCTTGGGTCAGACCTAGGAACCAGCATGCATGGAGTTGTTTCATTTACAGCTTCGGTTCCTCCACCTGAATACAGACAGCTGTGAGAGCCCTGGCCAAACCATGGGACCATGACTGTAATGCTCACACAGTGCCCAGCTGGCCACAGGGGGAGGCTGCTATCCACTGTTGGTATGGCGCATTTGTTCAAGTCGTTGTAGAACTCTTCAGCCTCAGAATATAGCAGTTTCTGGGTTCAGTGCATCTTTAAGCATCTGTGCCCCACCCCTTCACCTATCCATTCCCCTTTGTTTCTCACACCCTAAGCTTGGTGTGCACTCTCTCCTCCCAGCCAACAGACTGTAAGAACCCCTGTGCACACTTAAGACTCATATCCTCCTTCCTGGAAAGTCCTCTGAATACCCTAACTTTGTCCCATGGAGAATCCCTTCTTTGGTGCTGATCAAAACCCTACACACACTCCTTTTCTTTTCTTTTCAAGTAACTATTTATTGGACATTTGTGTTTTTTATTTGACAATGTCATACATGTATATAATGAATTTTTGGTCATTTTCACCTCAATTCCTATCATTCTTTCTGCCTTCCTGATGAAACCCTACTTCCTCCTGGGAGGTTCCTCTTCTGCTTTTGTGTCTTTATGTTTTGTTTTATGACCCACGGAGTTTAATTCAGACTGCCTTCACGAGTATGAGGTTGTCTACTGCAGTGTCAGCAAACTACAAATGGTGACAATTGAAGAAGATAATTCTGCCTCCCCCTGCAAATGTTAACTGACAACAGTTCTTCAGGGGAGTTAGCTCCTCCCCTCATCCATGCTGGAACGATGATGGGCTCTATCTGTGCCAACCTTGTGCAGGTAACCATAGCTGCTATTCGTTAATGAGTGCCACGGCCATGTAGTATCAGGATTATAGCACTTTGTAGCACTCCTCCCCATCCTCTGGCTCTTACATTCTTTTTACACTTTTTTCCCAAATGTTCCTTGAACCTTTGGGGACAGGGATCAATATAAATGTCCTCTTCATAGCAGAGTATTCAATGGTCACTTATTTACTCTCAGCACTTTGACTAGTTATGAGTCTCTGCACTGACTGTGGCTCACTGCAGAAGCAGCTTCTCTGATCAAGGCTGACAGCCACCCAGATCTATGAATATTTAGAAGGCAGTTCAAGGCCATGTCCATCTAGAAAAACAACAGTAGTAGACCCCACCAGGCCTTTGACTTCCGTGCTTGCTACTTGAAATCACAAACAATATACAATAAGTACTCAAGAAATATTGACTGAGCAATTGGATTTAAAATAGCTTTCCTGGTAGCCTGTAAGTTGCCCCATTCTCCTCCTCTCAGACTAGAATTTCTACTAGCAGAGACACCAAATATATATCGTGTGTGTGTGTGTGTGTGTGTGTGTGTGTGTGTGTGTGTGTGTGTGTGTGTGTGTGTGTTTTAAATACAACCACATTATGCTCTGAGAGAGAGGTTGGAAGAAAGAAACTGAAGAGAAGATAACCATAGAAGAACAAAAGCCGATCTTTCGCAGCCAGATTTGCCCTCTCCCTGTCAATCTGTGTTTTCAGATGCTCAGTGGAATCATGGATTACAGAAACTCTCAGAGTCATTTGAATTCCAGAACTTCGTGGGATAGGCTCAGGTCTTAAGTCTTGAGAAGCTAATGATGATGGGGTAAGATCTTGGCAGGGTCCAGGAGCAAGGGGTATGGAGGCCAGGCCCAGGAAGAGCAGAGTAGGGAAAGACAGGGATGTATGGAGAGGGTGAAGGGACCTGCCCATGGAAAGTGTGACTGGGTTGAGATGGTGTTTGAGGTCCAGCTGGAGATCAGGGTGACAAAAACTGTGGAGAAAAGAGTCAGGCCAGAACAAGACCTCATATAGATGACAATCTGCTAGCCCTGAACAGCTCCTGAAAGAAAAGCTAACTCTGAACTCAGACTGAAAGGGAGCCTGAGCTGCTGGGAATGAATGAAGCAGCACCCAGGTCCCAGCATTGCCTCTGCCTTTCAGTTCCAGCAGAGCCTAGCTAGCTAGGCTCGTTCACAGCAAATGCACACATGGCTTAATGCAGACTTTGTTTAATATTTACAGAGCCTGTAACTATTTATCAATGTGCCTTTATCCTGAACCAACAGCCAGAGCTGTTGCTGTGCTTGGGCCAGGCCCTCTCCACTGCTGCAGGCCATAGCCCTGCTGTTTACTGCTGTTCTAGGTTGAGGTAGACAGCCTGTAATGGCTCTGCTCGTGACAGCAAGTTCCTGGAAAAGGCCTGCCTGCCAGTGTGGGCCCGAGTTTGGAATAGCTGCCTCTCTGACTACCTTGGCTAATGAACAGTTTTGCAAATGAGAGTGTGATCATTTTTATTTGCAGTGTTTCTGTGGCATAATAAGATATGACAGGCATTATAGTGAGCACTGTGTATAAATAAATGGCAAGAGTTGATGTATTGTTTGAAAACAAAACCACATTTGTTTAAAAGTTGTAATTCATTGTGGAGCAAGAAACAAAACACAGAGTCTTTTTTCTTAAGAAATTTTACAGGAAGTCAAGTCTTTTCAACAGACTGTTTACAGAGTATAATGTAGAAGTTAAAGCCTGCCTGGCCATCAACACACTTTCATTTATTTGCTCTTATTTTAGTGTCTATTGGTGGTGATATTTGAGAATTTCTTTGCCAGGTTCATAGCAATAAAAATACTGAAAAGCAACACTTTAATATGCAAAAATTCAAAGTTAGGACATAAATACAATAAAATCCAAAATGTTTATAAGATAATGTAATGTATAATATGACAGACTTTGCAGATCCCATATGGAAGGCCTCACCCTCCCTGGGGAGCAGAAAGGAGATGGGATAGGGGGTCCATGGGGGGCAGGGGAAGAGGGGAACTGGAATTGACATGTACAACAAGCTTGTTTCTAATTTATTTTTTTCTTTTTTCAGATTTTTTATTTGAATTAGAAACAAGATTGTTTTACATGCCAATGCCAGTTCCCTTCTCCCTCCCATCCTCCCCTACCAACCCCCACAACTGAAATCCTACCTATCACATATCTTTTCTTCTATTCTTCCCCTGACTCAACCTTTCTGCTCCCTCATGACCTTGCATCCTTCCTCTTCTTCCCTTCTCGTTCTCCTAGCTCCCTCCCCAACTTCCCATGCTCCCAATTTGCTTAGGAGATCTTGTCCCTTTCCCCTTCTCCAAGGGACCATGTATGTCTCTCTTAGGGTCCTCCTTGTTTACTAGCTTCTCCGGCAGTGTGGATTGTAGGCTCGTAATCCTTTACTCTATGTCTAAAATCCACATATGAGTGAGTACATATCATGTTTGTCTTTTTGTGATTGGGTTACCTTGTTCATAATGGTTGTTCCTAATTTAAAGAAAAATGTAACATATAATAGATTAAACAATCGAAGAAAATACACTAAATGTTAATAGAGGAATTTCAGGTGGGATTCAGGTGGCATCAAGGAAAGGGCACACCAGACTATTATAGGAGTCTTGCCTGATTATGTCCAAGTCTTACACTGACAACTGGTTGTGAATTTCATTCCACACAATGAAAAAGAATAGAGAAAAAACAACAGTGAATAATTTTGTAGAAACAAAATTCATGCATTTTTATAGGAAAAGAAAATCAGTCATACCTGATAGTTGTCTGAGACCTGAGCAAACTCAAAAATAAAATATGAGCTTTTCAAAAGTAAGCTTCCTAAAAGATGTATGTATGTGGAGGGGCAGTTTGTGTGTGTGTGTGTGTGTGTGTGTATGCATATGTGTTCAAATATATATGTGGAAGGAGGAGCAAATGTGTGTATGTGTGTATGTATATGTGGATGCATGTGTGTTCAAGTGTATATGTATGTGTATGCATGTGTGCAGGATATGTGTGTTTATATGTGAGTGCATATATGTTCAAGTGTCTATGTGAGTACATGTAGGGAGTGCGTATATGTACTTGTGCATATGGAGTCCAGAAGTCTGGTGCTGCCCCTCAGGAGCAATCTGCATTGGTTTTGAGAAATTGTACAGCACTGGCCTAGAGCTCAGATGGTTAGGGGTCAGCTCAGCTGGCTGCCTAGCATACCCTGGAAATTCACCTGTCTGACTTCTCAGTCATGGGAGCACAGGCCCATCCCTTATGCCAGGATTTCCCACATACGGGTCCCCGTGTTGGAGCAACAAGCACTCAAACACTTGGGCCGTCTCCCACTTCCCTGGAATAAAGTAGTTTTTATTTAGATCGCCGTTGTCCCCTCCCAGTTTTTAATAGCCATGTAAACACCATGCTCTTTGCTTAATAACACTTTTCTTTGTGCTTCATACCATTTCAAAACATTGACTTTAAGCTTAATATGTTATTTTTTATACTTTAAAACATTGTCAAAAGATGAAACCCCCTAAATTTATGAGTCACTTTTTTTCTTTTTAAAGACATGTTCATTTTTATTCTGTGCGTTTTGCCTTTGTGTGTATAACTATTGTGGGTGTGCCTAGAAATCGAGGCTAGAAGAGAGTACAGGATCCTCTGAAACTGGACTTATGTACGTTGAAAGCCACCAGGTGGGTGCTAGGATCCGAACCCAGGTCCTCTGGAATAGCCAATATTCTAAACCTCTGAGCCACCTCTCCTGTCCTGGAAAGTCACTTTCTTCAAGTTTATACAACAAGACTACTCCCACTGACATTTCCTGTGTTTCTAAATTCACTCCAAGGAACAATGGTCTACTCAAATTTCATCTCATTCGACCTTCTTTCGGAAAATCTGAGGAAGTAGGTATTTACCTTCAGCTCCTCCTGAGTTGTGAGACATTTGGAACATTAACATGGCTCCAGCTTCCACTTCCAAAATCACAGGCAGAACTTTGATGCGTAAATGGATGTGTTCTATGATGAGGCCTAAATCTCGCTGTGAAACATCTGTGCACTGAGTTAGAGTTCTTGATAGGCCAGCAACTATCTGAATATTTTATAAGTACATTTAAAATTTTCATCACAGTGTTGAACAAGTTCTTTGTTGGTTGGTTGGTTGGTTGGTTGGTTGGTTTGACTTATTTTGTTGTTTTCCACTGTAAAATGCTTGTAAGCGGAATGGAAAGATACTGTGTAAAGCTGAAGGTACACTGCAATAGACTGTCAGAGGATGGTGAGAGCATTCATATGTGGCTGACTGCTGTACAAAGAAGTAATTGTCACATTAAGCACTTGACATTTGTCTGTTCAAGCAAGGAATGTAACTTAAAGTTTTCCCAATTGTAATTATTTTCAATGAAATAGCCTGTGGCTACCATACTGGACAACAAGGAACAAATGCCGCTGGATTACTGTGCATATATTTGATTGCATTTAGTAGAACCTGTTGCTATTAAACTGATGTCACATGCACCTTCTTTCCCTGCCCTAGGAGAGTAGAGTCTATGTAACTTCGCTGCAGCCTCACCTGGCCTAACTCTCCTCCATCTCAAAATCACACAGGCTTCACAATTTTACTTCCATCGAAGAGAGGAACAGCAAACTCCTATGTGACATTAATGATATTAGCAAGAATAGTCTCACACTTAGAATTTTGTACAAAAGTTTTAATAATCAATGTTATCATAGCTACTTTTCACACAGAAATTATTTTATGAATTAAATATTACTACTATAATTATCAAATACTTTGTCCCAAAACTGACTTTGAGAGATTGCCCGTCACACCAAACCCCCCTCCTTGATGGCTCTTGAGAGTTTCCTTTCTCCCCCTCTTCACCCCAGAGGACTCCTATCAGGGCCCCCCCAGGCCCTCTCCAATATTAAGAACTGCACATGGCACCTTTGGGTGTTCACTTTCCCTGCTGTAACTTAGGACTGCTGCTCCATGGCAAAGTCTCTTCTTGCATCTCAGTTCCTGGAGAAAGCCTGGCCAGTGATGACACAATATACTAATGAAGCTGGTTGGCATTCCTGAAAGTCAACTTGTAACTGGCATTGTGCTGGGGAATTTAGATTTTCATTTGCGCCTGATGGAATCCACGAAGCAGAATAAAATCCCTGTTTGGTGAATGTCTGGTGACTGGGGGAGGAAGCAAGTCTCGTTTTTCTTTCCTGGATTTAGTCCTACAAAGGACAAAGAGAATCTATCATCAGTAGCTTTTCCTACAATGATAAGCCCTTAGCCACATTTTTCCTCATTAAAAAAAAACCCATGACTACCTAATATTTGGAACCGCTGAGAGCAAGGCTGAGTGTTGTGAAGAGCCCAGGATCATTCGCTGGCATTCACAGCAGACTGGAGCTAACTGCTTATTATGTTTTCTAGTACTTTCTATTCTCAGCAGCTGTCTTAGTCAACCAGCACACTGCTCAACTTTGGAACAGTGAATTATATGTACAAAAGCACACATATGACCTAAAGGTTTATTTTGTTTAGATTTGTTTTTAATCAGCTGGCCAGAGTTCAATGAGTGATCAGCTAAACAGCTTTTATGTGGGGGAGATAAACCGAACTGAAGGTTTGTCTCAAGCTGACTATTCACTGAGGTCCTCCAGCTCAAGTGTAAGCTCCTTGGGGCAGATTTTTCATACACATGCCCTTGTCTACATCATAGAGAGCAACACCTGATAAATTTGTTGGTGACTGGGGTCCTAGATGTTTTTATGGGTACCATGTCCTACATGACACTTAGATTTTGAGAAGTCTGTCTGCTTCTGTTTCATTATTTAAATAAAATATACTCAGGAATAAAGACAAAAAGCCTTGTGCATGATTTGAAGTTTCCTATTAATTAGGTTATCTAACTAGGTTATGATGTGGTTGCAGAATCTCTCTAATTCGTGGCAGAAATGAGCATCAGAGTTACCTGGGAAAGCCTTTGAAAACTATTCATGCTCAGCTCTTACCCTAGACATTCTGACTCGGTGAGACCAGAATACACTCTAAGAGTCTAGATTTTCATAAAGGCTCCCAAATAATTTCAAGCAACTTCATGTATATGTTATTTGGAATTCCCAAGAAGAGAACAGAATCAAACGTATGTGTGCATGCTTAGTGGGCTGGGGTGATGTGAAAGTTTATGCCATTGGCAACCTGGAAAGTTCTAAACCTCCAGGGAAAACTAGCAGGTTGGAAATTCCAGCAAGGGCTGATGCTGCAGTATTGATAAGAAAGGCGGTCTGGAGACAGAATTCTTTCTCTCCAAGGGCCCCAGTCTTTTCTCTGTAGCTCGACAGTTGATATCATGAAGCCCATTCACACTGTAGAGGGTGGTTAGTCAGGATTATCGGAAAATACAACCAATGAGATATATGTCTCTGGGAGTAAAGGGGATACACATGCAGACACACACACACACACACACACACACACACACACACACACACACACACACACACACCTACACACCTCACACAACACAAACATTTGTGTGGATGCACAGGCTTTCATTTTCCAATGGAGGGAAAAAGAGGAGAGAGAGAGAGAGAGAGAGAGAGAGAGAGAGAGAGAGAGAGAGAGAGAGACTTAAAAGTTGGCTCATACGATTAGAGGCTGAAAAGTTCCAAGATTTATGCTCAGCAATCTGGAGACTCAGACTAGCTGATGTACACTTCCCATCCAACTCCAAAGGCTTCAGGCAAGTGAAAGTAGGAGCTCCATTTGGAAAGCTGGTGTATTCAAGACCCACTACAGGCTAGTGCAGAGTGTGACAGTGCAAAGGTTAGGCTTTACCAGCCTCAGGAAGTGCAGCAGGTCACATTCCTTTAGCATCTTCTACTCAGGTCTTCAACTGATTGGATGAGATCCATCTACATTAGGATGAGTAATCTGTTTTATTCAATAAACCAACAGTTATTGTAATCTAGAAAACAGCCCACTAAATATCCAGAATGAATTTGGACAAATATATGGTAGTCCTGGGTCCTAAAAAAGTTGATACATAAAATTAAACACTACATAGACAATCTCTTTTAAATAAAACTTACTTATTTAAATATTCATCATAAAAAACACCAAAAACAAACAAAAAACCATGAATGGTAACATTTAAACTGGAATTTGGTGAAACAATTTGTTACCAAAGCCTAGCTAAGTTATCACATAAAATTAACTATCAAGGTCAAATAAAATTTGCATATGATAAAGTATACCTAATTAAGACCCATGGTCAGAGGAGGTTTGCAAAATATTTGAAGATAAAGGAAATGTTCTGAAATATCAGAAACTTCTTTCTTTTCAAAAATTTCTCTGTTGAGCTTTGGACATGACTCAGTAGGTAAAGTGCTGGCCATACAAGTGTAAGAAACTGAGTAGAAATTCCCAGATACCACATAAAAGCACATAACATGCATCTATGAATCCAGTGCTTCCAAAAGGATATGGAAGCGTGGATAGGCACTCCCAAACCAGCTACCTGGGAATACAACAGCAAATCACAAGAGACTCTGTCTCAAAAAGGTAGAAGATAGGGACAGACACCTGGGATTATCTTCTGATCTCCATATGTGCATAGTGACACATTGTACCCATTGAAACACACACACACACACACACACACAGAGAGAGAGAGAGAGAGAGAGAGAGAGAGAGAGAGATTTGAAAAAATAATTTATTTAAAAGTCCTCTCTTAATCTTTTGTAGCTTTATAGTGCTATAGTCTATGTTTCTCTGTTCTAGCACTTTCCATAAATTGTTTGTTTTACAGAATGGCTATTTGTGCCTGCTCCATTACTATTGCTTCCGTTGCTTTTATTTTTATCATGATTAAAATGTACCATTTCAACTCCATCTTGGCGTGCAGTATTACAGCTTTAAGAACGTGCACACTACTGTACAACTACAGTCAACTATCATCTCCAGAACTCTTTCACTATCTACAGCTGAGCCATCAGGCTCATTCAGCATCAGTTCCCTACTCTTTTCTTCCCACAGTCCATCACCCACAATTCTACTTCCACTTCCACAATTCTAGGTACTACAGGCTCCTATAGCAAATATGGGTCCTTTGTAACTGGCTTATCTCACTTACCATAATGTCCTCAAGTTCATCATCTGCATTCTGTCTGAATGTCCTTACCTTTTTATTTTTATTTATTTTTTTTCCGAAACAGGGTTTCTCTGGGTAGCTTTGGAGCCTATCCTGGCACATGCTCTGGAGACCAGGCTGGCCTCCAACTCACAGAGATCCTCCTGCCTCTGCCTCCCCAGTACTGGGATTAAAGGCATGCCCCACCAACACCCAGCATGTCCTTCCTTTTTAAAGACTGGATACCATCCTGCTGCATGGACAGGCCATGTTTGTTTAACCACTCATCTTTCTGTAGAAACTTACTCGCTTGTCTTCTCTCACTCGGCCCCATGTCTTAGAGATTCACCGTCTTGTTCCATGTTGTCTGTGTTATCTTGGCAATGTTGATGATGGTCACTCTAGGCTGACCAAATGAATGCTCAACACCTGCATTTGATCACAATATCCCTGAGTTCTATTGTGGGTATGTGTGTGTGTTTTCTTTCTTTCTCTGACTTACTGTTGGCTAAATGAATTATTATTTGTGGCTTAATGCTAAGAAATCTCTATCATTCTTGGGGCATGCTCCATGACAAGGTCAAAGAATGGATCGTAGTAATAACTTACAGTTTTATAGTGCTGACTGTTGACAGCAACCATTTGCAGACCTTGTACCATATAATCCTTTTAAGAACCCATTGATATATCATTGTCCCACCTTAGCAATAGAAACCCTGGACTAAGACAGATTAAGTAGTGATGTGCCCCAGGTCACACAGCTGGCAAGTGGCAAAACCTTTCTTTGAACCAAATTCTTCTAGGCCATCCTCGATGCTCACAACTTCCTGTGAGTTCATTTGAAGGGCAGAAGGAATGCTCCCACGGAAGATATGGGCTCACCCAGCAGCCTGATGGGAAGGACAACTTGAGCCATGAGAGTTCTGCAGTTCTGAGGAAATGCCTTGTGAAATGGAAATGCCAAATGGGGATGAGTTACTGCCATGCTCATCCGCGGAGGATGGTGTCAATAGAGCAACTGCCAAGTATTGAATCCAGTATTGAATGCTAGACCCTTACATAGCTCACATACTTGAGAAAAGTCTTCAAATTGATATTATGCCCACATTACAAATTAATAGTGAGTCTGGTAAAGTTTTAGCGACATGTCCAAAGGTACAGAGCCAGTCAGTGAAGGTGACTTTGTTTGCATCCCAATGCTACTTGGCTGTGCAGACAGTGCCTCTCACTGACAGACCCTAATCAGAGGACAAGACAGACAGGAAGACACCTGGAGGCAAGGAACACGGGAAGAGGGACCACTTAGACATTTGCCTAAGTTCACTAGAGCTAGCTTGAATTATAGTTTGTGAATGGCTCAGTCAGAAGCACACACAAAGCCCTCTTTGTTTCTTATTTGTATTTGATTTTGTAAACATGCCTTCCTCCATACCACATACTTTGCTAAGATAGAATGTGTGCTTGGGCCTCTTTTCCTGATGTACCCAGAGGATGTTTCTGAGGTGAGTGACTTAAGGAACTGACTGTACTGTGCTGAAAAGAAGCAAGAACATAAGATTCACACTGCTCTTTGATTAAAGCGTCTCAGGATGTAGATTTACCTAAAGGGCTTTGCTGTTTCAGTGTCTTCCTAGAGGTATATTATTCTGAGCAGTCTTGGGAGGGGGCTGTTTTCTGGTATATAGACCAGTGCTGTCAGCTTCCAGGCTATGTGAATATTAGTTTGGTTTTTTTAAGTGAGGTTGGGGGCTGCATAACTCACCAAAATCTTCATTGAAGGGAAGAGTCAAACAATGCCAAGCAGGTTCACAAGTGTAGACTGGAGTCCACAGTAAAGGCAAGGATCTGTGCCTCAGCTGAGTGCTCAGCCTACAGCATGCACATTGATTAATTGGGAGGAGAACCACTTAGAGTGCCCACTATCCACTTATTATGTTGGTGCCTTAAATAAGAATTTGTATAAGGCCCCAGTGTTACAATAAAATTCTGATGGATTGCTAATTTTGGAATATCTGCCTTTAACATTGTCTCATGTCTGTACAAGATGTTTAGACCAAGTGCTGGCTGAGTGGTCATCCCTAAACAAGGCTCAGGGAATATTTCAGTAGAGGGGCATCTGGACCATGCCGGACATTGCAATCACATATATTCTTACCAACTATGCATAATTGGATGGCATCTGCACAAGCTGACCAGGCAGCATCAGCATCAGAAGCCAGGCAAAGATGGGAGAGGGATTCCGTGACCCTGCTGCATCCTACTGAACTATTTCCTATTGAATGATTCCCGGAAAGTGGGAGAGGTCATTGCCTTCAATGGTGTGTACCCACTGGTGACCCGCTCAGGCTCATCCCAACAGTACCACAGATGGTCCTGATTAAATGAAATGGGTCACACAACAAAACCAAAATGGATGTATCTGGGAAGAGCATGGGCAACAGTAGATTTGGTAGGGGTGGGAGGGTGATGAAACAGCGGGGAAGAAAGTCACCAGAATGTGTTATACACACGCAGGAAATCGTAAAAGAGCTAACTTAACTAAAGAACAAATAAGTAAATACAGTTGTCATTGTCACAGAGGATGATAGGCAATGACAGAGACAGGGTGCCCCTTTACCTGAATATTTAACCCCCATCACAAAGTGCTAAAAAATTTAAAGTCTGTTTCCTAGAACCAATGATTTTTATATAAACAAAAGCCATTTTATATATTTATATATTTTATATATAATATATATTATATATATTATATATTTATATTTTATATATTTAAAACTGGTATGTTCCCCTAAATTTTAGAGTTGCATTTCTCAGTCTATTTGAACAGCTGTAGAAGGCACCGTTAGAATTGTCTGCATATGCAATGGAAATTCTACTGAAGGAAAAAAATCAAGTTTCCAAAATGTGCGCACTTTTCCCATTTTAAAGGTATCACCTGAAATTGCTCTTTGTATGAAATGTCACAAAGCTAAAATAGCAATTATTTCTGAAGAGATTTTAACTTTAGAAATGCCTTCATATTTTTAAATATATTTTCTATATGTAAAGAAGGAAAATAAAATCATATGGTTTATTGACTATGTTCCTTTTACATGCTTCAATAGAATACTATATCTTCCAGAGAAAAAATTAAGTACATTTCATTTGCTTTGCCCAGACTGAGTTTAACAACAATTTGAGATATATGAACTTATATCCTGCCTCACAAAACCTCCAGCAAAAGTAGATACCACAGTAAAATGCTTATTTCATGGATAGACTCAACCTGTAGACAAAGCTGTAAAATATTGCATGGAATTCACTCATTTCAGAGACAATTTTTTCACTACCAACAGGCAGTTTTCTAGGCAAAAAAAAAAAAAAAACATAGCAAATGGTCCAAAACAATGTAAATATGAAAAGCAATAGGTGGCTGTTAATTACATGCCCCCCTTTCTTTTAAAAAGCGTTGTCCCCTGTCTCACCAGGAAAGAGAGGCTGGCATGACATTCTCCTATTGAGAGATATTCCTGCACTGTCTGGTTGTGCTTTTCCTCAACACATCAATTATAAAGTTTGACCTTGGACAGACTTGCTTGCCCAACCACTGATTGTAGCAATGAAAACATGTTAACTGTGACTTGTATGGTTACCAACAGGAAGTGAGTATGATCACTGTTATAATTTTTAAAAGTGGCTTGAGAGAAAGATGCCATGCAACAGAGTTCAAGTAGAGGTTTTCTTTTATCAAGGGGAAAGGACCATAAAAAGGAGAAAGAGGAGGGGGTAGACCAGCCTCTGGGGATAGGAGCAGTGGGAAAGAGGAGAGAGAGACAGAGAGACAGAGACAGAGAGAGAAACAGCAAATACCACAGAAGATTGGGAGATTAGTACATCTCATGCTGCACCCTTGTGGACACATTGGTACTATTATGATCCTCAAGTCATCCTTATACTTTACTCTTGGTCCATTCCTCCAAAGGAAGGGGGTCCAGATGTTCAAGGGGCTCCAATAGTTCTTCATTTTATGATGTATTAGTGACATATATGAATGAAAGTTTAATTTATACATCTTAGATGCTTTATCTTCATCCAAATCTTAAGCTGATAGGAGTGTTATAAGTTTAGAAGGTGAAATCACAGAAGCACACAGGACTGGAGACATCACAGATACCTAAATAACATAGACAAGTCCAAGTACCCGGCTCACTGAAACTGGATAACAGGGATAAGTTCCTACTGTGTGCTTTGACACTTTCTTTCCTGTCACAGATTTGTGCCCTGTTCAGAAGATAGGGTATGTTATGTAAATTTCAGTCTCCCAGCACAGGCAATGCTGAGAGTGAACTGTCAGTGAAGGAATGGGAAGTCATCCATGTGCACGGTGAGCTGTCCCTTGGCGAATAGTATGCATCCAAAAGACTATCTCCAGGCCGAAGGATGACTCTGTGGGTTCATCAGAATTTTTAGAACTTGACATTAGCAAGTCCAGCTAAGAAGGGTGTCAGAGAATCCACACTGGCTGCATTCTTCAGCACGATGCAAACTAGACTCATTCAAGACACAGACTTGGTGCTTGAACTGGCCTAGAGGAAAAAGTGGTCTCAAAACCTAGGGAAGCAAAGGAAGAAAGTGGCCATCCCTGATGTTGGGATGGGACTTCCAGAAGGTAGAAGTGAAATAGGAGCTAAGGTTTAACATTTTCTCAGTTCTCATTCATCAGCCATAATTATGTCCCACCCCTAACACACAATTTTTAATGCTGAGCAAGGAAATATAAGATAAACAGTAACTTGCACTTATTTCTTTTTTCACCTGACAAAAAGATGAACAATTTTGGGGGTACCATGAGATAGTTTAAAACATCATACACCAACTTTTAAAAAAATATGAGGTTACTTTCCAAAGTCTGTGGCAAACATGTTTAAGGAATGATGTCATAGTTACTAAATATCGAAAATTACTTAAGCATTCAGATGCAACGTTCAAACGTTTCAACGTTTAAAAACTGTGTAATTGTGCACTGATACTACATGCTATATTAAATTATTTATTTATAAATATTCTCTTAATGGGTGTCATAGTTTACTTCAGTTGTCAGCATGACACCAATATAGAGCCACCTAGAAAGAAGAAACCTAGACAGAGGAATTGATTCCATCCAGCTGGCTTGTGGGAATATCTGTGAGGCATTTTCTTCATTGATAATTGGTGTAAGATGTCCCAGGCCCCTGTGGACAGTGTCAACCCTGAGCAGATGGCTCTGAACTAGATAAGAAAGGAGATAAACTTGAGCCTGAAAGCAAAGTGAGAAGCACTTCACTCTTGGCTTCTGTGTCAAGCTCCTGCCTTGAGTTCCTGCTTTGGCTTCCCTCAATGCCAAACTCTACCCCACAAGGCTAAAACAAGTCCTTTCTTCCTCTTGTTTTGGTCATCATGTTTATCACAGCAACAGAAAGAAAAACTAGAATAACATCTTATTATTAATAATTAAAATTAATTATTAAATTAAAAGTAATGGAGTAAGTTACTGGCACTGGCTTTTTCATAATAAGAAATTTTCATTATCTACAAAGAAAAAGGTTCAAAAAGCATGACCCAGGGTATTGCCATTGTTAGATGAGTAGATTTCTTTTTCCCCCAATTTATATTTTTACAACATTTTATTTATTCATTGTAAATTTCATGAATATGCATATTTTATTTTTATCCTAGGCTCCCCCATCTCCCTCCACTACTCCTTCCAGATCCCTCTGAGCATGTCTCTGTCCAAGTTCAAGCCCTTCATTTTAAAAAAAAAATGCAGAATTCAGTTTGTGTTACATGTGCATTTGTGTTGGGCTGTCACTCGAGCATGAGCAACTTACCAAAGACCACAGATCCAAAGAAAAATGACTCTTACCTCCACCAGCAGTCATCAAAAATTTAAAAGAATTCAAAGGCAATAAATTATTCCTTGAAGCAAGTCACAGGAAAAGACTCCATAGATCATGGTGTGTTTCCAGAAATCGTAAGAAGTAGGGTGGAGCTTTGGTGTGGGTTGTGAGCTAGAGTGAAGGAGCATTACTGACAACCCCTCATAGAAGCTGCAGTTCTGATTACATCCAAACAACTTAGAACATTCTTCCCTGCTACATAAACTGTGCTCAGAACAGCAAGACAAAAATAATAGGAGTAGTTTTGCTCCAGGAAATCCCACTTACTTTAAGGTGAATAAATTTCAGTTTATAAGCTTGAAGTACATTAGGCTTTGAGCACTTTTTTCTTCCTTTTAAATCTACATTAATATTTGGCTCTGTGCTCATGGGGAAGTAATTCAGAATCAAAGGTGCAATTTTTCTTCCAGAATGCTAAAATCAATTTTCTCCTCTGGCTTATAATAAATGGTAAGTTATATTCCCAGCAGCCAAAATTCCTCCAATTACAGTGTACATTACTGGGTTCCAGGGAAAAGCATGCAAGACCTCCCTTTTTTAAGGGAATTCCAATCCTGGAGAAAAAGAAAAATATGCTTAACTGCCAAAAATGTCTACCCTGTGCTCAAAGTTTATAAACCCATTGCTTATATTTTGAAGGTAGTTTTCTTATGTTTCTCTGAATATCCCTTTTCAAAACTTTACCTGTAAGGAAATTTACACTTTTTATGTAACTTACTAGTAATATTCTCAGAATACGTTAGATCTTTTTTTGTTTTTCAAATTGCTTTATTAAACATAACAAAAAATCTTTTCTCATGTTATAAGAAGTGTAGGTGACTAGAGAAAAGTGTGGAACCCATCTAAACGTTTGCAACAAACCATTCATAAGTGAAAGTCAGTAATACATTTGAACATATTGTGCCATTTCTTGACCACAGACAGCATGTTTGACTTACAATAACATATCAGTATAGTCCTCTAATTATTATAGAAAACAATTAAATGTTCATTACCATATACAGAGAAACATTAAGAAAAACAACAATAAAAGTTGTCTTTTAACTCTTATCAAGAAGAAACTTGCTAGTGTAGATGATATGGATTTCCAAAAATCTACATCTGGCTATATGACAGAATAATCAGATGGAAAGCAGCATTCACCTTTACTTATCAGTGTGCACCTATGTAACAATTTATCACTGAGTGCATATGTGACATAAAATAATCACTTTGACATTAGAATGTAACAAAAATTATGGATATAGATCCCATGGCAACATGATTCAAATACACTATTTGGGTGCTCCTGAGTTAGGGATTCCATTGTGCTCTTTATAGAAAAAGCAGATATGACTTCATCCATGTGTCTAGGAACTACAGGCTTTCACAGCAATGTAAAGGCCATGTCTAGCCTACATTAAGTGAAACTATAGAACCTTCTATTATATAGATACAAGAAAATGAATTATGCAAATAAATATAATAAAATTGGAAGCAGGTTACACTTCAGTACAGCATCACAATGTGACTATGTAAAACTAGACAAATTTAATTCAGGCTGATCCTGAGAGATGACCTAAAGGCCCAAGCCCAGACTCATCAGTGCACACTTACTTAATCCAGTGAGCATGTATTAATTTGTCAAATAAAAATGGAAAGCTGATAAAATCAGATTCAATATAATGGAAGCAAGCATATCCCTTTATGTCTCTGGTAAAAACATTAATATGTAGATCAGAAACATTACAGATTATTGATAAAATGTATACATATCATACACTTCCATAAAATATAACAGTGTTTTATATGTCCATTTCTCATATTTGTGGGGTTTTTTTAATTACTTCAAATTAGGAACAAGCTTGTTTCACATGTCAATCCCTTCTACCTCTCCCTTCCTACCCACGCCGACTTACCCCCAATCCATCCACCCTCCACTCCCCAGGCAGGGTAGGGCCCTCAATAGGGGCTCCTCAAAGTCCACCACATCATCCTGGGCTGGGCCTGGGCTCTTCCCTATGTGTCCAGGGCAAGAGTGCATCCCTTCACATGGGATGGGCTCTCAAAGTCCCTTCTTACACCAGGGAAAAATACTATTCCACTACCAGAGGCCCCCTAGAGTGCAGAGGCCTCCTCATTGACATCCATGTTCAGGGATCTGGCTCAGTCCTGTACTGGCCTTCCAGACAGCATCTGGGGTCGATGTGCTCTCCCTTGTTCAGGCCAGCTGTTTCTGTGGGTTTCACCAGCCTGGTCCCGACCCCTTAGATCTTTATTCCTCCCTCTCTGCAACTAAGTTCCAGAGTTCAGTTCAGTGTATATCTGTGGATGTCTGTCTCTGCTTCCATCAGCCACTGGATGAGGGCTCTAGGATGGCATAAAATATAGTCATCAATCTCATTTTAGGAGAAGGGCATTTAGGTTATACTCTCCACCATTGCCTGGATTGTCAGTTCGTGTCATCCTTGTAGGTCTCTGGAAATCTACCTAGTGCCAGATCTCTCCTTGAACCTAAAATGGCTTCCTCTAATATGGTATCTCTCATCCTGCTCTCCTCTATTCTTCCCCCAACTCAATATTTCAAAAAAAAAGAATATGTTAGATCGACCATTAATGTCCCATGGTTTCTGAAACCAATTGAACTTAAAATGGCCAAATTGTCATCACATGAACATATACTCTCCTGTGCCACAAATCCATTGTCCATGTAAGACACACACACACACACACACACACACACACACACACACACACACACACACACACACACACACACACACACGTACACATAAACACAGCTTTTCAAATATATAAGACAATATCATGGAAACTTAGAAATACACATGGGAAACATCAAAGTATGGTTCAAATCATAGCTTTCATTTATGGATGTCTTGTCTTTGTGGGCTTCGTTATCTCCCCAGTTAAAATTAAGATCACTGCCCATGTAAGAATCTTGTAAAAGTGAGAGGAAAGTGTGTGAAGGCCCTGTCATCATCACTACAAATAAATACTTAATAGAGTAAAATAGGAGTTTATTTATTTATTGTTTAACCTGTTCACCACAATGGGAACTCCTTTGAATTCCCAACAGTTTAGCACAAATCCTAACTGCTGGTAGCCAATGAACATCTGTTGAATGAATTTGTGGGACAGTGTAGCCTTCTGATTGCATTGGAGTGCTAGGGATATTTCAGGACTTTATGATAAGAAATAATTTATTCCACTCCTCCATCTTTTAAATTAACATCTCTAAATCTCAGAGCACATTTTTATAAGCAGTGTTCCCTGTTTGGTTGTTATTTACTCTCCTAGATTGTCCTTGATGTTTTCAACATTAAGTAGTTACTCCTTATTGTGCCAACTTAATTCTAACTTATAGAGCCCTTCACTGCCTCTAACGTTTCTCAAAGTCCACATAGTAGTATTGGAAAGAAAGACCGAATTGTTTTCTGGCCAAATGCATAATTTATCATATTCTACAACTTTCGACATCCATCAGATGGGCAGTGTCTCCAGATGTAGCTAACTATCATTCCAGACAAGCTTTTTGTGCCAGGAACAAGTTTTACTGATATGGCCCATGAGGCTGCCTCTCACAGATAGGAGCTTGGATGCCCTACATTCTGCTCCCTGCCCATCTGCTTCTGCATATACTTGGCTCTTTTCTTCTTCTTCTTCTTCTTCTTCTTCTTCTTCTTCTTCTTCTTCTTCTTCTTCTTCTTCTTCTTCTTCTTCTTCTTCTTCTTCTTCTTCTGCTTTCGGTGTGTGGTGTATGTACAGATTCATAAGGGTACATGTGCACATGTGTGTAGAGACCAAACATGTGCAGAAGGTGACTTCTCTATCACTCCCTACTTTGTCCAGGGAGACAAGGCATCTTACTGAGTCTGAAGCCCACCAATTCTGCTAGATGCTATGACCAATGGTCTCCAGGGTCCTGCCTTTCCCTCCACTGCCTCAGCACTGGGATTACAATGGCTGCCCAGTTTTTGTTTGTCTGCTGGGGATCCAGACTCAGGTCCTTATGCTTCCACAGCAGGCACTTTACTGGCAGCTGTCCCCTGTGTCTGAAACCCCTTTCTCTAATGTGTGTGCCTTCTCATACGATGCCAGGAATAGAACTCAGGGTCACATGCAAAATAAACAAGCCTCTACCATTGTGCTATATCTCTACCCAGTGCAACATCTCACCCCACACTCGCTTTTAAAAAGTGGGAAGTACCCTCCCACTGTCTGTGCAAAGAACCAGAAATAGCTCATCAAAAGTTCATGTCTGAGAAAGAGTATTTCTGTCCTACCTGTGAGATGGTTTGAAACCTTGAGTTTACGCTAATGAAATTGTCCTCAAGCTTTAAAAAAAAATGATTTTACTTACTGTATAGGCCATAATTCTTGATCAGAACACTGGAAATCAGTAGTTAAGATAATGGTAAATAAACTACCTATTCCCTCTAAAATTGCTCTTCATATGCGGATTGTTTTTAATTCACTTAACGCTGATCTGTAAGAAATATAGGAACTGTTTGAGGGACACAAATCTTCTAGAAAGAACACAAAACTTCCAAAGCAAAGTGCATGTCTCTCTCTTATTTGCTTTTTTTCCTACATGACTACAGTTCAGCTTCTCCCTGCATGTAACTTCTCTGAAATTTGTACCTCAAGGTCACCTGCCTGGTGACTGGTTAATCTGGTCATATGTGGGCAGCCCACCACTAAAGGATTAAAGGAGGCCTTGCTGCACTTAGAAGGCTCTCTGAATGCTAATAGCATCAATAGGTGCCTCTGTGACCTGAAACGAATCACTTAATTGCTAGCTGTCTTTCTTTTCTGGTCCAACAATAATATTAATATATTCCCCTAGTTCCTTATAAGGCATAATATGCAGAATTGATTGCATAGACATTTTCAGGATATAGGACACTGTAGAGGCATTTGATGATGTCTGAATCCCCTATATTGCCTTTAGTTCCACTCTTAGTGGTAACTATCTGTGAAAAGCTAGATACATGTGAACTGGGGGACAGTTGCTTAGTGCAGAGACAACCATTCCTAAAACCCCAGCCAGCTAGACTCAATGACTCCTGTTATGATTGCACCCAAACAGCCACTTGATAGACTGGTATTCACTCTTGATAATTTTTCTAGTTTCCATTCTGCTAACTTAGCTGAGGAGATAAAATAGTAACTGTTCCTGTTATGCTTGGTATCACAGCTCATGGAAAGTGTTAGACTGAGGAATCAGTTATTAATAATATTGATACTTTGAGCTTAGTGCTTATCTGCCCTTACTAGAGTATTTAATGTTATATTTATTTAGCATGTAACTGTTTAAAAGTTTACAAGACAACCCAACAGCAGGCAAAGGTGCTTTGCTGCACAGATCTGATGGCCCAAGTTTCATCCCTGGAGCCCATGGCAGAGGGAGCAAAAAGGATTCCTGAAAGTTGCCCTCTGACCTCTGCATGCCTGCCATGGCTGTGTGCCCACACTCCCACCATACACACAGAATAATAATAAATGCAAATTAAAATGCAACAAAACAAAAGAATTTCACATGGCATACCATCTTATTGGAGACTTTCTTGTGGCTTTATAAGGAAAATAACTAATAATTTAGTGGTGGCAGGAAAAAAGGAAACCATGATGCTGTCCAGAGATAGCTCACTAAGATTTGACAAACTCAAACTCATCTGTTCTGACTTTGTGTGAAGCAACATTTTATTCTTTTATTCTAGGCTCCCTTTGTGTTTTCTAATAGAGGTAACACTCAGGTGTAAACCGCATGATGTGGGAACAAGCAACAGAGGCAAAAGCAGCACATTTATATATGATACAATCATAAAGGACCCCTCACATGATGCCAAGTTCAAAATAATTTTGTTTAGAACTATAAAGTAATGGCTCTTTTGAGATTAATTGAAGTGTTCTGATCATTAAAAATCATTTCAGTCAATCGGTTATTCTCCACAAATCATTTGGGATAGGTCTTCTTAATTCCCAGTAAAATGATGGCTTTATATCCTGATGATGACAGTAGGCAACCACTCAGATCCATCTGCCCTTCCCCAAAATAATGGGAGTGCGAAAGGATGGTTTCCATTCACTCATTCTCAGCTACCACCTTTTATCAAGAAGTTTTCACCCACCAAATGGAACAGGAGGACAAATAAGTAAATAGGTGATTATGATACAGGAAGTACTAATACATACACATACACACATACACACATACACACATACACACACACACACACACACACACACACACACACACACACACCATCAAACCCAGAATGAAAAGCAGTTATTAAGGTGAAATAAGCTATCACATAGACTGAAGAAAAGTTAATCAGGCCAGAATGGCAAACAGTGCTGCCAATTAAGATGTTACTCCAATATTTCTGGATGCTGAGTGAATGGAGAAAGAGCTGGGGAATGGGGGTTGGGGGGGGAGCTGGGGCAGGGGATGAGCAAGGCAGGGATAAGCAGGAACTCAACCCTGAAAACACCACACCAGCTATGGAAGCTCTAACACTAGAGCTGCTGACCAACTTAGAAAAGCCTTAGGAGTGGGCAGACTTAAAGACCTGGTATTTTGGCTGTACTTGGTATTTTAGCATTATAGATATTTAAGATGCAGAAGTATTTGAGAAGGTTGTTAGTGAAATTGAAGCAAGAAAATATGGGTAGTGAATAGACCAGACTAAGAGCCATTTTTTTATCTTTGCTGTATTGCATTCATTCCATACAGGGCACAGCTAGAGCTCTGGGCTGCCAGTTCCTAAAATGATTTTTTTTTCCTCCCTTTCACTGTCCTCTGTCTCCTCACCCTGCTCTTCCTTTAGCAAATTCTGTTGCCTTAGGAATGTTGTGCTAAGATGCTAAAACATTTTAAAAGATAACCTCATTTCCTGCTAGAACCAAATATTTATCATGATATTAGAGTTTAGGCACTTCTTACATCTCTCTGGAAGTCACAACCATGGGAACTCACTTGATTTCCTTTCTCCTTCTGGGTAAAAATAAAGATGCCCTAAATTCCACTAGCTAAATACTTTAAGCTTCAAGCTTGGCTTTTCTTTACATTGCAGTTTTTGAAGGGTAAAACCACACACACACACACACACACACACACACACACACACACACACACACACACAGCTGTTTTATTGTATTCTCTGATATCAAAAGACAAAGGCTCCTTCTTAATAAGACTTGTAGGGGCAAGTACAATGAGAAGTTCAGAGCTTTGGAGATCATATATCAGCACGACCTCACTAACCTTCCCTGTGCTAAATGACAAACTGCTAGAAATAGCCCTTGGATCAGGTCACAGACACTAAAATACGCAGCCTTCACCGCAGAACACTACTCAACCTATCTGTCATTTGCTACCTACAGTCATGGAAGCCTGCTTCAGTGCATAACAGAATTTTAAACACGAAAATGGAACTTCCTCGTTGAAAGAGATCAACTTCTGATTTTATTTAGCATCTTTGGACTTGTGAAATAATACAAATAACATCACTGGATAGCACAAGGTGCTTTCATGTGTATAGAAGGATTGTGGCTTAAGGGCAAGTTTGGGGCTTTGAGCCAGTGGATTCTAGTGTGGCACTCTGCCTCACTTCACCATGCGTAAGCCATGAGCAGTGTATCATTACTACGACAACAAGACAGAAAAAGGAACTACCCTTCTCTCTATCAGAAGCTAGCCCAAGCTGATGAAGATTGGGCTAGCTTCTGAAGGAAAGAAGCTGTGTGATTCACCAAGGGCTTCAAAGCCTCCAGCGTCATGTGGCTCATACTTGCCATGGATGCTGATTCCTGAACTCTATTTAGTCATTGTTCCTGGCTCTGAAAGTAGATATGAAGTACTCTAGTCAGAAAAGTCAGAATTAAAGAAAAATGTAACCTTGGGGCATGAATACATACCTTCAACCATGCAAACTCCCATGTGTTATTTCACGAATTTTTCTGGTGAGAGAGGGAGGTTTTAGAGGGCTTTTTAAAAAATGTAAATATATGATAGGTAGAAATGCTTAGATTTGTGGTTTGTGTATGGGTAGTGACTGAAGACTCACATTTTACATGGCACATATGGGTTTGGCATTTGTACAGACACTGTAGCTCACCAGAGAGACAGCACTGAGCTGTGAAGACACCCTTCATGCATTTATAAAGCTTGCAATGACAATAGCAAAAAAAGCCATTTACAGAGTAAGTCAATGGCTCAAAGCCCTCTGCTTTCACTTACCCACTTAATACAAAAGCAGTGGGTTTTCATGGGGACAAATCTAAATTAAAGTGGTCAACAAGGCCTTCTTTTAAAGGTTGTGTTTCAACTGCAGCTTTTTAATAATCTTTTTTGTCGCCTCAATAGCTTCATTTATGTATTATATAACTAACTCAGTCAAGAAAAAAAATATCCCAACATGAGTGTTATACCAATCAGGAAAACATGTGTCTAATAGCAAAATGGACCTATTACTTACATGTAATCAGGTTTCACAAAGGCAGTTTCCTGAAAATATATGATTTTAATGCTGAGGGCATACTGAAGCCTGCAGTGTTTCTTCAGCAACCTTGCCATGGGAGATCACTTTATTATGGGGTACTGCTGGATCTTCAGCAGCCGAGACTCTGTGGAAAAGCTCTCAGGGTTCATGCTATTACCATCTACCATTGACGAGACTTCAGTAACGTTCTCCATAAATCAGAAATGGGAGTGATTATTTCCCTTGCTCGCTGCCAGCACTTAAAAATCACGGTGTGATGAATAAGGTGGAAAACGAGTATGTTGGAATACACAGAGGAAAGGCAATTCCAGGTCAAAAAAAAATATTCACCACTCCTTAGAAAGCCCATCAGCAAATCAAACTACGTGTAGAGAACATGCTACTTGCTTTGCGTGGCAGTAATTTGAAGAACTGGTATAGTTTATTCACCACTGAGATTATTCTATTTCAGTCTGAGCAAACAATCAAATGCATATGCACCAAGCACAGAGGAAGCCTGCACCCTGCCGCTGTTACCACAGGACAAGTGTGAGAGCACATGGTCTCGGTAGGACTCGAGCCACTCCTCCATGGTACTTATTACCAATATTAGTCCTGACATAGATTCAATATAGAAATCAAACCAATATGGCTGTAGCATGTGCCCCACCTGATTTCCAAGAATGTCAACTTTGCGCAGAGATAGAAGAAGTTACAGGACTCCCAAAGCCAAACTACTTCCAAGGACAAGGAAGTGATTTTGACTTTGGCAGGAGTCTTTCCCACAGCCTGCTTCAACAAAACTAACTATGGAGATGACTTACATGTACACTAAGAGAAGCTATGGTCAGTGTCATCGACTTGACTGGACCAAAAATAAGCCAGATTAGTAAGGCATACTAATGGGTGTGTGTAAGCTTGTTTCTAGATACTGGATAATGAAGGACCTTTCGATTTTGAATAGACTATCAGAAGGTGGAGAAAGCTATGGTAGGCAGGGTCTAGTTGAGGGAAACATCACTGGTGCTCTCTCAGGGTGGGGCATATATCTTGCCTCGATCCCTTCTTGATGTATTCATTCTTCTTCCTATTGGTCATGTGGTAACAATATCCTACCACACACACACTTCCATTACCATGATGTTCTAATGTGTGTGTGTGTGTGTGTGTGTGTGTGTGTGTGTGTGTGTGTGTGTGTGTGTGTGTGCTTCCCAAGAGGACATGAACAAGTGTCTATTTATCCCAGATAGGAAACTTACTGATATACCAAAGAAACAATTTCACTCAATCTAGCTTGGTGAACCATCAAATTTATTGAAGTTACCTATAGAAGCATGGTGACTTAAAACCAATGGCATGACACAAAGCCCATCTCAGCATGAGTGATGATTCATGACAGCTGCATACCTGGATTTTTCTGAACAACTTGCAGGCACTCACATTGAACTTTGCCCCAACAATTGTTTGCTGCTTACAGAGCCTTTTGGGGGGGGGGGTCATGAATCTTGTAACTGTCCGAGCATCCTGGTTCTTGTAAGTTTTCTGAGTATCCTGAACCTTAAGTTTCATCAGCTTTCTGAGTTTCCTGAGTTTCTGAGATTTCCTCCTCCGTGAGGGAATGCTTCAGTTAAGAGGAAACAACCTACGGGTCTATGTTTACGATAGACCCGGAGTCAAAGTTGGCTATAATGGACTGAAGGCTCTAAAAATGTGAGATAAAAAAATCGTTCCTCCATCTAGACTGCTTATGTCAGACATCCTATTATAGAAATGGGAAAGCTGGCTTACACAGAGAAGAATTATTCACAAAGCTCCATTTAAAATGTATGCTGGTATGCACTCTGGTAGGACAAGCATAAATAAATAGATGAACAGATGAGTGGGGGGAAATGATATTTTGGTACTGATAGATGTCTTGAATAGCTTTCATAAGGAACATAACAGAATAACTTCAGTCTTGTTTGGTGACCAAGGGAAACCTTCTCAGGAAAGATGACACTTTAATTGAAATGCCTATGAGAAGAGACAGCCAAACACAGAAGTGGAGGAAGAGCCTTTCAATCAGAATGGCCTGCAATGACCCAAGATGGAAGGAAGCTTATTTCAGTGAGAGACAGAAATAACCCTGGTGTGGCTAGAGTGAATGGAAGGGAAACTTATAAGAAGTGGGCTGGACTAGTCAGCATTCCATTATGTAGATTTCCGTAGCCTACTCGACAGTCTGGACCTTCTTCTTGTTTCTAATTACAAATGACAGCATAGCTGTGTTGGTTTAGATGAGAATGGCCACCATAAGCTCATGCATTTGAATGATTGGTTCCAATATATGAATGCCTGATTCTCATCTAGTGGGCTACTTAAATGTGTAAAGGCCGAGCAAACAAGCTGAGAAATCATCATCGTGGTGAAGAGGGAAATTGGATTTATTAGAGGTATGGTAAGATTGTCTGAAAGTGTAGTCATCTTGAAGTGAGGCCTATTAGCATGGTTGTGTGTTTTCCCAATGATTAACTTTCCAAGTTCTGGCATGGCATAAGTAGATAACTGAATTTAACAACAGACACCGGTGTCTTGTTACTTCTAAAGCACTTCAGACCAGAGCATGAGACAGCACAAGCATATTGCTTTACATTGCTAGAGGCCAGAAGTCCAAGATGGAGGCCACTGGGCAAAACCCACATGTTAACAGTGCTGTCCACTTCTGGATGTACTGGGTAAGAGTCCACTCTCTGCCTCTTTCAGCATCCTGCTCTTCTTCAGAGAGAGCAGTGGTTGCCAGGTCTCTGCTTCTTCTCTTGTCTCATATGTGACACTGGTGACACCTAGATAATGCAGGATATTCTCCATCCCAAGGCCATCCCACTGTCAACAGTTAGTCTCACCTGCAGCATTAAGTCCCCTCACCACGTGGACTAGTATCTAAGGATCATGAAGGAACAATATTAGAGATTTGGCATTCTCCCTACAGTATCAGGGCTGGGGTTTTTCAACATAAAGTAGGACCAGGAGAATGAGAAGAGTGAGGTTTGCTGGGTAGTTCCAAGGTCTGATTACATGTACTGAACAATGCTTCAAGCCTTAAGAAAAAGTGTGGGAATAGTTGGAGAGTAGATTAACAATGCCAAAGAATGGGGGGTTTAGTGAAATTTTCTGAATTTGGGGTTGAAGAGAAGGCTTGGCAAGTGAGGATACTTGTTCCTCTTCCAGAAGACCTGAGTTCAGTTCCCAGCACCCACATAAGGCAGCTCACAAGCACCTGTAATTCTAACTCCCTCTTATGCCCTCTTTGGGTACCCCTCAACACACACACACACACACACACACACACACACACACACACGTGTACACAGAGACACACAGAGACATAAATAAGAACAAAATAAAATTTAAAATGATTCTTTCTGTGAGTGATGAAGCATACTTTTAATCCCCCACTCAGGAAGTAGGGCCAGGAGGACCTATGATGTGAGTTCAAGCCTGGCCTGGTCTTCATAACAAGTTCCAGGCCAGCCAGGGCTATATCATGAAACCCTGTCTAAGAAAAATAAAAGCAAATAAATAAATACATTTTGTAAGTTGAAGAAAATATGTTTCTGGAATGGGAATATTGGACTGGGTGATGAAGAAAAAGGAAGTCAGAGCCACAGACAGATTTTAAAATAGGTTTCCAGAGTCCTGGAAAATACTTTAACATTTAACAAATGGTGTGGGCATAACTAGATGTCAACATGTACAAGACTGCAAATAGATCCATATCTATCACCATGCACAAAACTTAAGTGGATCAAGGACCTCAACATAAAGCCAGCTACATTGAACCTGATAGAAGAGAAAGTGGGAAGTACCGTTGAACGAATTTGCACAGGAGACAACTTTCTGAAAATAACACCAGTAGCACAGACACTGAGATCAACAATCAATAAATGGGACCTCCCGAAACTGAAATGCTTCTGTAAGGCAAAGGACACAGTCAGTAAAACAAAATGGCAGCCCACAGAATGGGAAAAGATCATCACCAACCCCACATATGACAGAGGGCTGATATCTAAAATATATAAAGAACTCAAGAAACTAGAAAAAAATCTAATTTAAAAATGTGGTAGAGGGCTAACCAGAGAATTCTACACAAAAGAAACTCAAATGGCGGAAAGACATTAAAGGAATTGCTGAATATCCTTAATCATCAGGGAAATGCAAATCAAAACAACTCTGAGATATCATCTTACACTTGTCAGAATGGCTAAGATAAAAAATACTGAGGACAGCCGTATGTTGGAGAGGATGTGGAGTCAGGGGAACACTCCTCCACTGCTGGTGGGAGTGCAAACTTGTACAGTCACTTTGGAATTCAGTATGGTGGTTTCTCGGAAAACTGGGAATCAAATCAATCTGCCTCATGATCCAACAATACCACTTTTGGGTATATACCCAAAGGATGTTCAATTATGTCACAAGGACACTTGCTCAACTATGTTCATAGAAGCATTATTTGTAATAGCCAGAACCTGGAAATAACCTAGATGCCCCTCAACTGAAGAATGGACAAAGAAAATATGGTACATTTGCACAGTGGAGTATTACTCAACTGAAAAAAACAAAGACATTATGAAATTTTCAGGCAATGGATAGAACCAGAAGAAAAACATCCTGAGTGAGGTAACCCAGACCCAGAAAGACAAAGATGGTATATATTCAGTCATATGTAGATATAAAATATAAAACAAAACAACGGATAACCAGACTATACTCCACAGCTCCAGAGAAGCTAGAGCCTTCTTCTTGTAATTTGATGGAAACAGACACAGAGATCCACAACTAAGCACCAGTCTGAGCTCTGGGGATACATGAACAAAGATCGAGATCATGATACGGAACTCTACAGAGACAGTTGAACCAAGCTCATGGAAATTCATGAACTCTGGACAGACAGATGTGGAGCCTCTGTTGGATCGAACTAGGCCCTCCCTCTATGGGAGATAATTGTGAAACTTGGACTAACTGAGGGGCACCTGGCAGTAGGACCAGGATCTATCCCTCGTGCATGGAGCTTAGAGCTCATTCCTTATGAGGGGATGCCATGCTCGGCCTTAACACAGTGGGGAGGGGCTTGGTCCTGCTCCAAATTAATGTGCCAAATTGTCAACTCCCCATGGGGAGCCATTACCTGTTGGGAAGAGTAAATGAGGGAGGCTGACAGGGGACATAAGGAGGTGGTTCCAGGGACTTGGGGGAGAACTTTGGTTGAAATGTAAAATAAAATTTAAAAATTAGTTAATTAATTAATTAAGAAAAAGAGTGCTTACTGCTCTTGCAAAAACAATTGCCTAATTCCAGTTTCAAGGAATCTAATGCCCTTTTGTGGCTTCCATGGACTATGGCACTATTGTGGTGCATACACAAATTCAGGCACGTATACTCACATATAAAATAAATGTGTATTTTTAATGAGCTTTCAGAGTTATGGCAGTTGTTGGAGACAGAAAGGTTTATGCATTTTCAAACTATGTTTCTGAAGCTAGGGAGATAACTCTGTTGTGAAGTGCTTGCTGCACAGCCATCAGAATCAGAGTTTGGATATGCAGAACCCATTAAATTCAGGCAACTAGGCTGTTCTAGCTGTAATCTAAGCGTTCTGGGGACAGTGCGACCCCAGAGAAAGCTGACTGACTATGTTACCCAAGTCAGTAGGTTCTGCATTCAAGTGAGAGATACCACCTCAATATAAGGTGGAAAACAAATGAGAAAAAAAGACAACTGACCTCAAATTCTGACCTGTCTATGGATATACACACGTACCCTCATACCTTGACTTGACACACACATGCAGACATTCATTCATACCACAAACCGCACACACACACACACACACACACACACACACACTCTCTCTCTCTCTCTAATGGGTACACGCACACACTGAACACCTATAATTGGTCCCACATTATAGTTAAGTTGTAAGGGCATAGTGTACTTACTTTTAAGAAAATATGTGTAGCTGATCAATTTTGGATCACAAATTGTGCTTCATATAGGATTTGGCCCCTGGCCCTGTCTTGGGGGAAGCTCTCCTCCAGCATGACCTGGATGGTGTCTGGGAAGAGCTATACATGGAAATAGAAGGAAGTTGATGCTGGAGGAGCTGATAGGAGCCAGAAGACAGATGTCCCATATGGGGACAGGTCATTCTATTTACAGACCAACAAATGACTTAGAAAATGATGTGCAAATGATTTCACATGCCAGTTATTGAAATGACTTTATAATACCTGGGGAACATTATGTATCTAATTTGCTGAAGACATTTCTGTTCTGAACTTGAAACTGTTTCATGCTTTATTTTCTAATACAAATATGGGTCATCTCCTTGCAATGTTCATTGAGAGATTTCTCTTTGGTACACCATGCCCAGAAAGCATTGAATTAGTTCTGCTCTATCAAAACCATTACAGAATTGCCGGAGAGGTACATTGCTTCCATGGTGCATCACTAAAATATTATTATTTTCTTTCAGGCCCATCCATGTGCTTTTTTCCAAGTTACTACAAAATGACAGTTTACTAAAACTAAAAACATGCCAGTTTTCCATGTTCTCTGTAATTTGGGGTGAAGACAAGCTACATTATAAACTTATTGAATAAAATAGAGAATCAACAAAATGATGTTTCACGTGTCTAAGTTCAATTATTAACTGAATTGATTACTGCTATGAAAATTTTTGAAAAAATAATATTGAAAGCAAGGACTTTCCATATTACTTTTTTAAAAAGTTTACCAAAAGGTCCTGCTATTTCAGTAGTTATAAATTTTTACCCAAGTTGTACACCCCTTTTAAATGTTTTACTGAGAGAGTAGAAGGTGGTGTGTTTTAGAATGTATAAGATTCTACAGATTCTTCCAATTTTTGTACTGTTATCTTCTTGAATTTTCTAATGGTCTGCCATGGATCATCTCACAGCACATCTTTATCCACACGTTCAGATCCCCTTTCCCTCAAATCCTTCTTTTCAAATTTTCAATTTCTTAGACATCCTTGGAAGCATAGCTCTTCAGAGACTTCACCAACTATGACACTGACACACTACTCATTTATGATTTTGTTTTGGTCTCGAGGCTACTAGCACTGTTCCAAAGACAGGTGGTCTCTCTCCAGTAGTTTTAACAACCCAAGGCCTGTAAGGACAAGCTGAATTTGTACAGGGCTCTTCTATCTCCCTGCAAGACTGGCCTTATTCTGCAAACAAAGTCATATTCAAACACACATTTTGAGCTGGAGAGATGGATCAGTGAGTAAGAGTACTTGCTACATAAACATGAAGACCTGAGTTCAAATCCCTGGTCTCTAAATAAAAGCTAGGCACGGCTGCATATCTGTAACCACAGCATTTGGAGGGAGAGACAGATAGATTACCCAGGAGCTCACTGGCCATCCAGCATTGCCAAAACAAAGAACTTTAGGTACCGTGAGAGATCTGGTCTCAAGGGAATACACTGAAAAGCAATAGAAGAAATACATGTAATACTTTCCTCTGGCTGCACATGTGTACACACAGACACACACACCACAATGAATACACACAAACATGTCTGATTGACTGATTGCCCTGATGACTGATGCACACCTTAATTCCTTTCCACATCTCTGCCCATCCAGTCCATCCTTTGCCACACAAGGAGCTTCATCTCTTATGTGTGAGCAGTGGTAACAGTGATGGGGAGCTAAAACAATGTATAGGATCCAGGCTACAGTTACATAGCTCATAAACAATGACAATTAGTTTTAAACCGATTAATTTGAATTAGGCCAAAGGAAAAAGAAATCAAATCTCACCAAGGGTTAAGTGTTCTCGTGAGAACGGTAAGACCACAGGGCATCATTTTTGAGTCCCAGCCCTCAGGAACTTTGAATAATAATCCTGGCTGAAGATTAACGTGGCATATTGGGAGAGGAATCTCCACATTATGTTAAGTGATCATTATGTGAGCTATGTTAGGGACCATTGCTTATATTTTCTTCAGCTATATTTTTAACGAATGCATATGCACCACAAAGTTAAAGACTGTTTGCTGTGTCTATTGCTGAACCCTTAATAACTAATAGAATACCTGCACATCATAACCACTAAGTAAATACTAAATTGGTGTAAAATTACCAACATGCAAGAACTGGAGGTGAGAGAAAGGGCTGTTACTACTTTCTAGAATGAAATGGTAGCAAACAGAGTTATAGCCCAGCATGAAGCTGCCCCTGTGGGTATCATCCTTGAGCCAGTTCTCCTAACAGAGGAAAGCTAGTACCTTCCTTATTTTCAAGCCCCTGGCAAGGTGGAAGGAGATAGTAGGAAAAAGCCATTTCCTTCATGACATCCACAAAACAAACAGGAGTAACAGGACAGGCAAGGACCAAGATATAATTTCCAAAATCATGGCTACTTCCTCCAATGAGGCTTTGCCCTCCATGCTTCCACAACCTCTCTACTCGAAGTTTGAAGTCATCAATGAATGAAAGCATGAATGGGACTAGAAAGATGGCTGAACCACTTGCTGCTCTTACAGAGGACCCAGTTCAGTTTCCAACACTCATATGTTAGCTTACATACATCTCTAACTCCGTTTCTAGGGATCAGACACCATCTTTCAGTCTTCACAGGTACCAGGCATTCACACACACACACACACACACACACACACACACACACACACACACACACACACACACACACACACGCTTTCATGCAGGCAAATCACTCACACATAAAGTAAAAATAAATTTAAAAAGTGTACTGATATGAGCACTCTCATGGTCTATTCATTCCTGGAAATCCACTCTCAACACTGTGTTTTATTACTCTTCTATTTGGCTTTCTATTCAGAGAGGCTGCCAATCAAAATGAACCTTTACACAGGCTACATCACTTCATTTATTACTAACTCTTCTTTGCTCAGAGGTGTTTTGTGAACGTTGGATAAGTTTTGCAAATATTTGTAAAAATTATTTTCCAAATAGTCCATATGTTTATATTATTTGAATGACATTGATTTTACATTGATCATTGCTACTATTCTATAAATACAATTGAACTCGTTCGTATTCTGTAACATCATTAGTCTCTTGTTCTAAGATCTTTTTTTCTCTGCTTCATCAGTCTGTCTACATAAATAATCCCATCATCTTCAAATAAAGACAGTTTACTTCTGTTTTTCCCATCTATGGTTCCTTTTTCTTGCCCATTTCACCAGCTATAAATTCCAATACAATATTTAGTAGATATGGTGAAGACTGCTGTATCTGTCTTATTCCTGACTTTAGGAGAAAACAGTTAATATGTATAATGCTAGCTAGATTTTTAAAGTTTTTATTACATCTATTCATTCATTCATTCAGTCAGTCAGTCAGTCAGTCAGTCATCTCTGGGGATTCATTTATGTGCCAGTGCACTGGAAAAGGTAAAAGGATAAGTTGTAGGAGTTGGTTTTCTCCTTTCACCACTTGAGACCCAAGGAACAAACTCAAGTCATCAGGCTTAGAGGAAAGTGCCTTTCCTTGCTATTGGAATTTTGTAGGTGAAGTGTATCAAGTCAATAAAATCTCATTCAGGGAGCTAGAGTGACGCCTCAGCAATTAAGACCACAGGCTGCTCTTCCAGAAGACCCAGGTTCAGTTCCCAACCCCGAGTGGCAGCCCTGATACCATCTGTAATTTCAGTTCTAGGGGATCCAATAGCTCTTCTTACATGCAGAGGCACCAGGCCCACTTGTGGTGCCCAGACATGCATGTAAGCAAAGCATCCATACACATAAAAGGAAATAAAAATAACAATATAATTTAAAGAAGGAAATATAATTCAGTTCCTCACTTGGCTGATATTTTTATGAGGAACATTTTGTCCAATGTTTTTCATGTTAGCTACTGAAGTGAATCATACAGTTTTTCTTTTTTAGTCTAGACAAGTACTACTACTAGACAAGTATTACTCTGACAAGTACACTATTTGGTTTTAAAATGTCAAACTTTCTTTTTCACTTGCCCAAGAAGTATTATTTTTTAACATTAATTTTTTTTCTTTCATTTTTTTTGAGACAAGGTAGCACTGGCTGTCCTGGAATTTGCTCAGTAGACCAGGCTGGCTTCAAACTCACGGAGATCTGCCTGCCTCTGCCTCCCAAGTGAGAGATTAAAAGCATGTGTCACCACTGCCTGGCTTAGAAATATTTTTAAAGTGGGATTTGGAACTCAAAGAAAACACAGACAGGAAATATAGTGATACTTCTGTAGAATTGCTTATTTAAGTGACCTGGTTCAGAGAAAGCATGAAACCTATGTTTGTTTCTCATTTCTTCTTAGTGTCATTTATGATGTGAGTCTTTGTTATATAATTTCTGGGATATGCTTAATGGAATTTTTCCATCATGCTATCTACTGGCCTTCTGATTTTAGCACTCATAATGAAAGCCAAGGTTTGAAAAAAAAAAAAAAACCGTTAGAGAATGTGTATCGTGCAAGGGTGCAAGGCAACCTTCCTCCAGCAGAAGTCATGTCCAGGCACTTCCTCTCCATTAGCCATGTATAGGAATAGAAGCTTGTCTTGGTTTTCTAGTTTTCCACAGTGCCTGCCCTTTCAAAATGGCCATGGCAGTGATTTCATTAACACCATAAGTTAAGCATCAGCTCTAAGCCAGCAAGGAGGAAGTTGTTGTCAGTGTGAAACTTGCAACTGTATCCGAAGTGTTCTCCGCACTCAGAACACTTGCATCTACACAGTTCTTCTATAATGGCCCCAAATCAATCCTGGCACGAAAGAGGGAGATATAGATCTGGGGAGATAGCTCAGTGGGACAGTTGCTTACTGTGCGAGCAGAAGAGCTCGAGTTTGGATGTCATGAAAAAGCCAGGTGCAGCAGTGTACAATTGTAATCTTAGCTCTAGAAAGTCAACACAAGATGGTCCCTGGAGCTGGCAAACTGACCAGACTAGCAGAATTGGTGAGTTCTAGGCTCAGGAAGTATCTTGTCTCAAAAATTAGGGTAGAGAACAATTTAAAAAGACACCAACCATGTAAGTCTGTCCTTCATGTACAGTGTATGCATATATACACACAAACACAAACCAAAAACAAAGCCAAGAGATGATGGCTCATGGGTGTAATACCAGCCCAAGTGAAATGGAAAGAGATGGATCCTTGGAGCTTGCAGACCAATGAACGTACCCAGCTTAGTGAGATATTAACCAGTATGAGACCCAAAAGAAAGACATACCGTGTGCCTGAGGAATAACACTTAAGTTTGATCTCTGCCTTCTTTGTGTGTGCGTGCACACACAAAGAGGTTGCTATAGATACATATGGAAATGCAGACTATGCCCATTTTATGAAGTTTTTGAGGATAGAGGAGTACAAAAGGTATGCTGTGAGTGGAGAAAGGAGAGTCTGTTTTACAAGGGCCTTTATTGTTCATTTGAACAAATAACGTTTCTGGAAATCTGACTCTATGCCAGGCTCTTTCACTAGCAGTGTTCCTGAGGTCGTCCTCTCTTCTATATGATGGAATACTCATTTCCTCTGATGACCAACTCCAACAAAGAGATGGCTAACACTGAGATTAGCCATGTTGGAGATGACAATGTAATTGATTTCATTCAGCTGAGAAAAATCCTTACATTTCAGAGAATCCCATTATCTGGAAAACTTTACTCAGTTTCTTTTCTTTGGGTGATGTTGCCTCCTGTGCTTAACTACAAGTGAAGTATTTTCCCACAATCAATATAATACCTACTTACTCTAAATACCTGAAAGTCAAAAAAAAAAACCTTAAAGTGGTAAGTAAAATTGATTTATTCAGACCAGATCTAAACAACCTTATCACTTACTGGTTAATCAATGTAAATTTTGCTAATGCCATAAGTAACCAACCCTACTGGTAAAAGAACATGTGTGCAACTATTTCACAAATCTGCATTGTCTATTTAGTGATAGTTTGCTCTAACTAAGGGAGTTTGGTGACACCAGATAATATTTTCTCAGGAAAATCTAACCATGTAGTATGTATTGTGTTCCAAGTAGGGCAGCAGATGTGTGCAGAATCATACAGAATTTTTTTCAGTGCAAAAGACTCCTGGGGTCACTTGTAAATTTAGAATAAGCCAGGCATGATACAACACACCTATAATCCCAGCACTTGGGAGGTGAAGGCAGAGAGCTCTTTGTAAGGTGAAGGCCAGCCTGGTCTACACAGTGAGTTCAAGCCAGGGCTACACAGTGGGAACCTGTTTAAAAAAAAAACTGGAGAAATGGCTCAGTTGTTAAGAGCACTTATTGCTCTTTTAGAGGACCTACATTTGGTTCCCAGTGACCACAGCTTACAAACATCAGTAACTTCAGTTCCAGGGGATCCAGTGCCCCCTTGTGGCATCCTCGGGCATCAGGCACAAACATGGTACAGACACACACACACACACACACACACACACACACACACACACACACACACACGAGAAACACTTATGTGTAACTTAATATAAAAATATGTAACTTTAAAAACCAGTTCAGCTAGTGGTTATGTCAAATTTATACACGGTTACTCTATAGGAGATCTATTTGTAGTGACTGTGAGAATAAGTCCCCACTGATCACTGAATCTTGTTTTTTTGACACTGTTCCTATGGTGACAAAGGGTAGTTTTCCATAGGGAAATTGTTACTATGACTATATTTCTTTTAATAAAAATGCAGTATCAAATATATAAAATATGACCAGTATTATATTGCAATAACAAAAATTCAAGAAATACAATTTTTAATGAATTAATGTAGTAGAATTATACTAGAATCAGTAAGAAACCAGCACAAGTAGACTGGTTATTCATGAATACACTCCCTAAAGGTACCAAACCCCTGGGGGCAGCCTGAAGTAACACACCAGCTGAAGCATGCTTGGATGAAAATCTCAGTCTGACTTCTTACCTTTGGAGGGAGGGTGCTGCATCTCAGCTCTCTTGAGATCTGTCAGAATCTGAGCCACTCATAGTTATTCTGTTGACCGTTGTTAGTAGCCACTGGTTACTTGAAGCTATTGTTGACAACCAACACTTCTCCAAAGCAGAAAACTTGCTGAGTTGTTCACACAGATTCACTCTTCTTGGCCCCACCATGGAGCTTTTGGAAATGCTCTTGGAGACCCCAGAGATGAACAGCATCCCAGAGTATGTGTTCTGAGATCTGTTGCAGTTTCAAATAGAATGGATTAAAAGATGAAAATAAGGCTTGGGTGTAAATTAAACCTGACCTAGGGAAGATAATCTTCAAAGACATAAAAATGGTCTGGTGACATGAACTTTCGTCTGGGAGTAATCTGATTGAGAAGTATGCTCCATTTGCTTTGCACACACATTTGTCAAAATGTCACTGGCTGTAGAAGTAGCACTGACTTTTGCAGGTGAGCACCTGCATATATGCTCTGACCTCTAGATAGCCAAAAATGAAGTGGAGTACTAAAATAAAACCAGCTATGTCTATGGGTGCTGAAAATATGTGTTGAGATGAGGCCAAATGCAGGCCCAAGAGAGTGGTGGGAACTGTGAACAATGCTGAGAACCCCCAGAGCTGGGAAACTTGAAGAAAATGCCCTTGGTGTAATAGCTGTGGGGCTGAAGCTAAGATGTGGACAATGATAATTTAACAAATAGCCCCTGTACTCAAGGAAGAGACCAGTGAATTACCATAGCACAAAACCTAATGTCAAAGTGTAATTGTTCACTAGAGGAAAAGGGGAAATGTGTCTGTTCACTGCATATCTTAATATACGCATTTCTCTAGCTGTTAATAGGTATTACAGGAATGGATTGCAGTTCCGAGCCATGTCACTTGCTAGTCATATGACTTAAATAACAGAAAGGAATCACTATAACAAATATTTTTAAAGTGAAAACTCCACCCTGTTTTGCACAGCAGGATTTTCAATATTAAAAATTAAAGCCAGCCATGATGGTGCACACCTTTAATTCCAATGCTGGAGAGACAGAGGGAAGTGGATCTATGTGAACTTGAAACCAGTCAGCTCTACACTGTGAGTTTCAGAACAGCTAAGGCTACATAGAATCTCTCCCTCTGTGTGTGTGTGTGTGTGTGTGTGTGTGTGTGTGTGTGTGTGTGTGTGTGTGTGTGTGTGTGTGTCTCTCTCTCTCTCTCTCTCTCTCTCTCTCTCTCTCTCTCTCTCTCTCTCTCTCTCTCTCTCTCTCTCTCTCTCTCTCTCTCTCTCTCTCTCTCCAAATAACACTGCTGTGTCTCTGGACTGACCGTGCTGGGATTTGAAAATGCTCTCTTTACATTCAGTGGCCAAGAGAATTCAAGTATTTTCTTGCCCTCTATACCCTATCTGGATAATAATTTTTCTTAGGGGCTGAGAAATGAACTCTCAATTAAAAACACTTGTTGCTCTTCCAGAGGACAGGAGTTCCATTCGCAATACCTGCATCATGGCTCATAACCACCTGTACCTCCAAATTCCAGGGATTCTAACTCCTTCTTCTGCCTGCTGTAGTCATTGCAAGCATGTGGTACACATATATACATACAAGCAAAACATTCACATACATAAGATAAATCTTTACAAAAATGATTCCTTTTAAATCAGCCCAATTGTTTTCCCTTTAGACCACTTTCAGTCTCATCTAACCTCTAATATTTATAAAAATCATACCTTTCTATGTTTATTATGTAACTTCAAAGCATATTAAAATGAGCACATAGTTGTTAAATGTCTAAAATATTATCTACATAATGCCTCATAAATATTGCTCTATAAGAAGGCCTTCAAAGGGAAACAAGTTCTGAGACTTGGGGATAAGGATGGAAACCATCAGTGGCTGAGGTTGTAGTAAATACTATTCAGGTCTTTTCCAAGCACACTCACTTTGCCTACAAGGGCAGCACTGGTTGTTAAGGTGAGGTGCAAGATTGTTTTGAAAATCCTTTAGAATCACCCAAGGCATCTCCGGAAGTGTGTGATCACAAGAAAAACTTGATAAGGAACTTTTTAAGAGTGTCTATCTTGGGCTGACTACTCAAGTCTCCCAGAGGAAGGGGAGCCTCCCCCAATCTGCATTCAGAAATTTTTCTAAATGCCTGTTTAGGAGGACAGACGTTAGAATTCTTATACAGAGCCCCAGCTGCGATGAAACATGTTGGCATGGTAATACAACTTTAATGACTGAGTTGAAGTAAGGGTATATTGTGTGACTTTTAGACACAAGCATGCAGTACCATAAACTGAGCTTTCTAAATGGGGAAATAAGTACCACATAAATCTTGAGGCCAGATGTCTAGTGCTTGCTTCCTGGGGAGTAGTTACTCCAGCTAAGGTTTATCACCTTCAGTTATCTCTGCTATCATCTTCCTTCATGGAGGAAAGATTCTTCCCAGACATAGGGCACCTGTCATGGTGATGCCCAAAACATCTGGGACACCAGCCCTCATGCTCTGAAATGGGAAAGACAAGAAGAGAGATGAGGGGAAGCCGTGGGCACCCCCAAATACACAGATCCACTCCATGTCAATGCCTTAAGTCAGAGATTCCACATAGCTCGTGGCCTGGAAAGGTTCCAAACCTGATGTAGGATGGGCTAAGTGCCACTATATACAAGCCTAGAAGTTGGTGCATATACCAGAATGTGGAGGCAGTAGAGGAAACACCCACAGCTTTCCCTCCTATAGATAGTTTTGTTCCGTTTACATACTTACAGCCCTGTAAAATCACCAGGAGGGGCATTCCACACTCAGCACTCATCAACAGAGTACTCTGGGGGAGCATCAAAAGGAACTGGCATCTCATTGAGCAGCATCTAAAAAGATGCCATTGCTATCTGGGGGTATTATAAATAGAATGTGATGTAATACTGGAGGTTGCCTGTTCATGTATTTTTAAAGCATGTTACTTCGGTGCTGGGGAACTGCCCTAGATAAATATGCTGTAAACCTCTATGAGTCTCTACTTATTCAGCTTAATGAGCCCTCCGTGGGTTCTCAATAATGTACAGATTTGATTCATTATTTAGAGATCTGAGTTACACAATAATGAACTACATGTTACATTTACTGAAGACTGCCAGTTCTGCAGAGGTTGCCAAGCCCATGTGGCATCAGATCTAACTAAAGTTCCAAGCTAGCTTGAAAATCCAAAGAAAAAGAATCCACTTTCAAAAGTCAGAAAAAACACAATATCAATCACTAGTGGCCCTTCATGACTTGTAGCTTAAAGAAAGGGACAGTTTAATTGTCTTCAGACCAAATGCCAAGACACTCAGCAACACTGCCATTTCAAATAAGTCTCAGTGTCTACCTCATCTGTAGATAGTTCCCACAGTCTGAGGTTTGTAATGCCTGTCCGGCATAGTGTTAACCTAAGAAGCCCTACACTATATACATTTTAGAACTAAATATTTCTTTTTGCCCCTTGACCCTTGGCCCCTATAGTACAACTGTCACCTTCTGCAAATGGTTTCACTAAGTAAAAAGTCAATTGGCCATAAGTGATGGTAAGGAAACGGTCATGTGATTAATGCTGCAGTTTAGGCTGTTGTGATTAGTCACAAAAAAAAAAAAAAACAGTTAAACTTCCTCCTGAAGAAACATGGTATGTTAAGGCAAATGGCCTGCCTACAGCTGAAAGGAAGAAAGAGTCGGGCAGTGTTAAAAGCTGCCCATTGATTTGTGCCCCGACTGAAAGTCGTGTGCTGATGTAAATGAAAATGTGTCAAGAGTTGATATCGATTTTTTTTAAATCAGACTATCTCTGGGGAAATACTGCTAGCCATACCGCTACTCTTGTCTATGAGGGAAATAAGGTTCTTTTCCACAAGACTACACATGTCCAGATATCAAAAATGTTCTCTTTAGCAGACATGTGGTAGAATGTCAGTCCATTGTCCAGTTTCTGATTGAAGAAAATGGCCCAGAATGCCCATGTTCAGAGAAACACAGGAGAAAATGGAAAGTGTGCACATACGATTGGAGGGGTGGAATATATGAGGATGGATACATGCTACCCCACCTGCACATTTGGCTATTGTATAAGGCTCATAATATATGTTTCCTTATTATAAGAACATCCATCTAATGTCCCAAAATAAAAACTATGATAGAATAATAAAATTTTCAGAGGCTGCTGTTCACAGACAGCAATACACAGACTACAATAAAGGACAAAAGGCAAAATAGGTTAGGAACCATGATGTGGTCTTTCTTCTCCTTTAGCCTGCAGAAAGACCAGCCACATTTTCTCTTCTCTTACAGAACTTTTCCAAACTGTGCCTTCCTTATTCATAGATTATGATATTTGCAAATATTGACTAACAATATAAGTAAAGGCCAGGAGCTGTAATAATCATGGAGCTTTGGGTCTGATCTGTGGGGATTTCTACTGTGTTGGCAAGGCTGGGCAAGACATTCTCTCCAATATTAGGCAATTAAAATGGGAAATTAGTTTGGAAGAGGAGAGAGGTCATCACCTGCCAATATGTGTGGATTATTTGTAATAACTATTGGGATTAGAGAAAGCCCTAAAAAACTGATAAGGGGCCCAGTTATCCACTCCATTGTAGCTTGGAAACCTAAATCCATTTAGTTTGATTCAGTGGCCTTAGGCACAGACTTACAAAGAAAACATCATTTTGCAAATATGTTTTTTGTTGTTCATGATTTGTCAAGGATCTTGACAATTATCTTAATTTTATAATCTGTATTTTTTGGTCATAGGTTTAAAATGAAACAGTGATTTGAAACAGAACTTCTGAGAGTGGAGTGCTGGGGGGAGATGATTCTAGACTAACTGCCCTGAATGTGGAGGAGGAACTTTCAGAAGATAGTTCATTTCTAGAAGCTGGAAAAACAAGTGATATGGCACATGACCTAAGTAAATGGAACTTCTAGATTAGACACCGCCTCTCTTTTTTAATTTTTAAAATTTATTTATATTTTACATGTAAGTGTTGTGCATGTATACATGCACACTAGAAGAGGGCATCAGATCCTATCATAGATGGTGTGAGCCACAACATGATTGCTGGAAATAGAACTCAGGTCCTCTGGAAGAGCAGCCAGTGCTCTTAACCAGTGAGCCATCTCTCCAGCACATACCCCTTCTCTTAAAATACTTGCAATTAGCTTGTAGCTCCTGAGACAGATAGAGCTTGCTTGACCTGGAGCTTAACTAACATGCCAGGGCTTACCTTCAAGGGCATTCCCGGGGCTAGGATAATGAGCCATTCTGCAGCAAAAGGAACCAGGCCAGAACCAAGGACTTCTGACTGAGATAAATTCTAGATCAGCTCTTGGCATCTCTGCCTCCTGTCATTCATTGGACTGTTATCTTTGTTGTTATTTGGTTTCAGATAAATAGCTGTTAAACTCTTCTACAACATTAAGATAGAGACTGTGGATTGCAGTCCACTGTGTTATCAGAATTTATAACTTCATAACTGCTCAAGGAGAAATGTACCCATATGGACACATACACATATGCATGTGAGTATACAATATGCATATATATCTGTGTATACATAAACAAAAGATGAATTAGTCTTCCTGGAACACTAACTTCTGTAGTAATTCTTCATACTGAAACTACCAAAATAAACATCAACGACATTTAATAATTATTCATTCCAGGATAAACTCAAATTAACTCAGAAAATATTGTTCAGTGTAGAAATAAACTTTTCCTTTTGTGTAATAATTGGCATGGCTGTTTAATATGTCTATTTGTCAAGTAATTTCTAGTTGTCTTTGTTTCATGCCCAGTATACAAATATCATTTCAAAATATTATGTACATATGTGTCTGAGACAATGAATGAAAATTATTTGGCAGTGTAATGAACTCTGAAAATACATATACATATAATATCATATATGTGATACAGTATCAATCATTGGTTACACATTTGTTTCTGCTTCCACATGTAATGTCCACCTTGTGTTTTCCGAGGATTGCCTAACTATCTCATCTTTTCATTTTGACTACATTACCAAGTTGAAAGTTTCAATTTGTCTAGGCAGTATGTTTGTCTGTTTGACAGAATAATACCCAGATTTTATCAAGACAACTGTCATAAAACAAAAATCCTGCTTAATCAAAAGATCATAACTCTACCTCTGAACTACCTTAAGTGTTTTGCTGTGATCTTTCCTTGATTGCTAGAAAGTCTGAGTAGGACAGCAGCTGCTGCTACTTAATTTCCAGCATTTCCTTCTCAGTGCACATATATATTTTAAAGTGCTAGAGAAGGCAAGTCATGAATTGGTCTTTGTAAAACTAAAGCCAGATACAGGAATATAACCCAAAATATAACCAGAGTACAGATCCCCAACAGTACACAAATGCTGGGAGTCCCTGGATCCCATTGTTCAGAGCCAGAAATGGAATCCATGGGGGAAGCTGACTAGCTAGACCAATCAAATTCAGTCAGCAAGCACTGAATACAGTAAGAGACCCCACTTGAGGAAATAAAATGAGGAATGGTCAAGGAGGCTACTCAACATCAACCTCTGGCCTCCACATGCATTAATATATGCACACATGCACAGACACGCCTACATGTGAGCATGCATACACCCACACAGACACTCCCCCCACACACACATATTAACATATATGAACATGCACACACACACACACACACACACACACACACACACACACACACACACCACACATATGAACATGAATATACCACACACACATACACTCTTACAAGTGCACATACATACTCACATGCACACAACACATACACAAATTTGCAAATATAAAGATGGATGTACTCATACACGCACACTCAGGCATGTGAACATGCACACACTCACATATGTGAATATACACACAAAATGCACACCACATAATGCACCCTCCGTCTCACACATGTTACCAAACACACCACACACTCACACATGTGAACATACAACACATCACACACACACCCACACATGAACATAAATACATACATGCACACCATACACACACGTGAACATGCACACACATGCACACCACACACATACATTCATACGTGTGAACACACACCCACACACTAGCAATAGAACATGCACATACACTCACACATGTGAACATTCACACACCATGCACATCAGACAACCACATTTAAGCAAAAAGGAATCATTTACCAGACCAAACAATTTACCCCAGGTCTTGTTTTTGTCTACTGTGAATAGTTAAGCTCAATATTTAAATTATTAGTGATTAAAAAAAAACAAAAAAGAATATAGATGCTATGATAAAGTGAAAACAGGGAAAAAAAGAAAGAGAAAAAGAAAAATCAGGGGAAATTGCCTTCTCTTTCTCATTTGCCATATCTCCTGGCCTTAAAAAATATCTTGATTTCCTCAATTTAAAGGGTTCACACTTTTCAAAGCACAAAAAACACTCTAAATATAGTTCAACATGCAATTTTCAAATATTTATGCCACAACATCTGGTGAAATAGAAACAAAGTTTTAGTGAATTATTCTTACAATTTGAAAATCTGTGGAAATAAGTAAATAACCAATATTTCATCCCTTGATAATAAGGAATGTCATAAATGTGGTTAAATGTTTAAAGTTTTCAAACACTTTTTTCATTTTAGTTGCTTAAGAACAACAAATGAGGAATACTCTCACAGGACCAAGCATTCCACGGGTTTCTCCAACTGCTACTGCATCAGTCTTAAAAAATCATTCTAACTGTTTATTAACTAGCCTAATCTCCAACTGCATTATATCTATGTGTCTCTATGTACAGATGTATAAATATTTCACACCAGTAAACAGTATTCCTAATAATGACTCATTGATATGACACGATTACCCAGTTGGAAATTTTTTAACCATTTTACTTTGTGTCATTCTGGAAGAAAAGTGATCAGAAGGTAAATGAAGATTGTTTTCTTCTTCATTTGCCAAAGAGACTAGCTGCAGTGAAGCACAGTGTGCCTTTCCCTGTTCGCTTGAATATTTACATTGTGTTGCTTAATTATTTAGCATTTTTAACTCTAGAAAACCTTAAAATAATAAAGTTCCATTTTCAGGCTCTCTGTGAATATGCAAATACTAATGTGAATAAGGCATATGCTTTTGGTTTCAGAGAGGTTTTAGTCATTATTGTGTGGCCCTGCTGCATTGGTTAGGCCTTCCAACAATTGTGGGATATGAGGGAGCCCCCTAGTGGCACCTACGTTCCTAGTAAATTTCCAACTTGGTTGCTTCTTTTCCTTACTAATTAGTTAGACCAGTTTTGATGTCTAAACATACTCCCATGGCTTTTTCTCTAGTTACCCAGCCCAAGATGACTTCTTTTACATCTCACACATATTGGCAAGTTTGTGGCAACAAAAGTACAACCATAATATCTGCAGCTGGGCAAATGTGCAGATGCAAAAACCTTTGTATCCTTTTTCATCTTGTGGTGTTCCCAGTCATCTCAGAAGTCATGTGGAGATTTGCTACACACACAGAGAGAGAGAGAGAGAGAGAGAGAGAGAGAGAGAGAGAGAGAGAGAGAGAGAGAGAGAGAGAGAGAGAGAGAGAGACTTGTGCATGGGAAATTAGATGTTCACCAAGAAAAAAATTTACCAAGTATCTTCACAATGTTATCACTGAGGTAGCCAGGAGACAAGCTTAGAACTTATTCAGATTCCTACTCACCAAGGTCACAATTTGATGACAAGCTGAACGGTGCTACCCACTTAAGAGAAAATAAGCAATGTTTATTGGATGCTCTTCCAGTTGAATCCCCACTCAGACTTTGCCTCCACCCCATACAATCCTCTTTAAAGGTATGTGGAGGCTTCCTGGGGCTTACTGTATTTCCATTGGATCTTAAAGAGTAAAGTGAACTTAGCCCAAGACACACTGAGTGATAGAATACCTCAGAGGGAGAACAACTTTAGAAAAAAAAAGAAATCTGGAAATAACCTGAATTTTCACTGGACCTTACTGAAACAAAGAAAGGTGGCTGCATAGCATGGGAAGTCTATCGAGAGGTATAAAAAGGGCTAGCCAGACTAAAGAAAAGCTCTGAGTACTACCCCTGGGTGGATTCTGGATGCTACTAGGAAATATTATCCATCCAGCCCGATGTGCATTTTAAGGAATAAGTGTGGGACATTGGTAGAGAATAAGAGAAAGGGAGTAAGAGCCAAGCCTGGGTTCACATTTAGTTCAGGCAGGAAGTGATAAGCAAGTTATGAATTGCATCTGCAATAAGGTGGGGATCTTCTGGACCACCGGTGTCCGGCACAACCGCGGAATTAACTAGAGGGCTGAGCAAAGGCCCATGTACTGCCCTACCTCAGCTCAGCACCCCATCCATCCTGCACTCCTTAGTTATCTGTCCCTGTCCTTGACAAAACTACTGCTTCTCCCTAAGTGGGTTCATTTGAACCTCTGATAGCCTTCAGCCTTGAAGAAAGGCATGGGCTGTGAGGTCTGTATTTCACTTCTTTAGGGAGTATGAAGTGTGGAAAAGAAGAAATGACTAAAAGGTAGAGTCTGGAAGTATGCAGAGCACTTACATAACCGTGTGTTCATCCTAAGAAGCAGACAGAAGTCCAGAATAGATCTCAACATGACAGCTGTTCTCACTGTTTACAGAGCCACCAAAGAGGGAAACCAAACTGAATTGTACTGATCCTCTACCCCACATAAAGAAGCCTCCACACACGGTACAGTTAAAAGACATGCATCGCTGGGTGTGGTCACACACATCTGTCACCAGACTTAGGAGGCAGAGACTTGGGTTTGAAGCCATCCTAGACATGATCTAGTTGAGTTCCCTGCTTCAGGGTCTCACAAAACTGCCAGTCATTAGTAGCCAGGGCGAGGTGGGAATTCCGAACAAAGAAGAAGGGAAAAGAAAGACAAAAGGGCAGACGCCATGTAGCTACCAGGAAGGTAGGACACCCAGGCATTTTCTGGTAAGATAAGGCCATGTGGATATACACAGACTAATAGTTATGGTTTAATAAGTAAGAAAGAGTGAGCCAGTAAGAAGCCTAAGACAATTATAGATATTAAGTCTCATAGTAGCTGTGGGGACCCAATTGAGTGGAGAAAACTTAGATGGAGAAAATCTCAACATTCCCTTTGTTCTCATCTAACTAGAGCAAAGACATGTTTCTGTGCCGATGTGGTTGTTGACAGCATTTAGTTTCCAGTAGCTAAAGGTCCATCTAAACTTGCAAAGCCAAGAACAAAAAAGACTAAGTCAAGCCCTATGCAGTTCTTCCCACACGCTCCCAAAAAAAACAAGATCGTTTTTAAAATCAGAGGCAATCCTAAGATTGTTCATATTTCATTGTCTTTATAATAGATCCAATGGCTTTTTCTTAAAAACACCTCTCTATTCATCCTTTTCTCCATTCACACATCTCTCCACTAGCTGTTACCTAAGCAAGCTGTGGGTGTGTCTGGATAAATCACTATCAGTGCCTGACTTCGTGTCCTTCCTCTCATCTTTCCTTCCATCTCTGTCAGTACTGTTTTAGGACCTATATTTTCTTCAACATAAATGGCATTTTATGTGCTTTTGTTCCTTCATTTGTGCTTGGGCTCTATTTCCTACATTGTCATCCATACACTCAAGTCTGCCCTTTCCAAAGGTCCATCATCCAATGTAATTGCCTTTCAGATATTGATTCCTCTTTTGTGATCTTATGAGGTAAGATCTCATTCTGAAGCCCAGCCTGGCCTTGAACTCAGTGTCAATTCTTGTACACAAACCTCTAAACGGCCAGAATTACATTCTCTCTATCTTTCTCTCTCTGTGTGTGTCTTTCTCTGTCTCTCTTCTTTCTCTTCCTCTTTCTCTGTCTCTGTCTCTTTGTTTCTCCCCCACCCCAGTGTGTGTGTGTGTGTGTGTGTGTGTGTGTGTGTGTGTGTGTATGCTTTTGTTTAGCATATTCATGTGGGGAGGAGGGTGTGCTTGCCCTTGCATGCATGTATGAAGTTCAGAAGTTGGCACTGGGTATGTTCCTCAATACTTTCTACATTATGCTTTGAGACAGTCTCTTATGGCAATTGGAGCTTACTGTTTTGTCTAAACTGGATGGCCAGAGAGCCTCCAGAATCTGTCTGTTTATTCTTCATGCCCAAGTACTGGGACTTCAGATGTTAGCCACCACACGAGCTATCTCCATAGCCTCCTATTTTCATCCTTTACCACAAACCAAAGCACCTCTTCCTCTTCCACATAATCGTCTCCGATATAAGGCAAGCTTATTTCTGCTTCCTTCACTGGGCTCAGCTAGCAGCCCCAGCTTGGGCTGCCTGTGTCCCTTTTGTCATGGGTGGCTTAAGTTACAAAGTACAGACACAGTATAATGAGAAGGCTAGGTCATGAGTAAAGGGAATGAGAGGAGCACAGCAGAAAGAGAGGAGCACAAGATAGACCCATAGCTATACGCAAAAGCAGTGGGCAAGGCGGAGCCAGAAGTCTGGAAGAAATGAGCAAGAATGTATAAACATCCCAGAAGTCAGAGTGGACACTGGCCATGAAGGTTAGCTCAGACATGTATAAAGGGGTCACACAAAGAGGCAAAACAAAGCATCTGTGAACACAAAATTCTAGAAGGCAAAGGAGGCCCATCGTTCCATGTCATAGTGCTCTCCGAGTTGTGAGAGGAGCTAGGCCGACAGACACATGTGTGCCAAGTTCATTCAGCATCCTGCCTGAGGCCCAGGCTCTTGAGTCATGCAGCATATGTTTTGTTAAGGCATCACAGTGTATGTGGAGGGTCACAGCACTGATGCCAGTCAGATTAGAGTCGGAATTCAATTCCATGCTATGTTTACTGTGAGAGATTACACTCAATGGTAAGCTTCTCAAGGCCTTGACTTTGTCAAAAGTGGATAGTCACATCAATCTCATGAGGTTATAAAAAACAGAATGACATTAAGTATGTATGAAATGCCAGGCAGCTGGTAAGAATATAACATATATATTGATTTTTTGTGTTTTATTTGTGCTTTTATTTTTCCAGCTGTCAAAACCAAAATGGCTACTAAGTTATGACTTTTACTATATAATCATCACATTCCAATAGCACAAACTTCTGAGGTCTACATGGTCGCCACCACCTCCTAGGATCCCCCAAATCTGTTTCATTTATCACTTATTTAACACAGAATGAGCAGGCACACTCCATTTCAGGTTATTTATTTTAATTTCCCAAATGATGGCATGAACTCCTGAAGGAGAGCTTTCCTAGGGTTGAGCTCATTGTAAAAACTCAGCTGGTACTGGCAATTACAAAGCCTTTATTGCTCTGTTCGCTCGTTCATTCAACAAATATGTATGAAGAACCCACCATATGCAATGCATGGGGGATGTCACAGAGAAGGAAATAAACTTGACTTCCTGGAGATAAGCACAAATTATTTGACTAAAGTTAGAATATTCTAAAAAGAGAATGCCCTTAAGAGATTATCTAGTGCTATTCTTCAATTTTACAAAGGTATGATTATAAGCAAAGAAAGAAGAATACTGTTTGCTTTCCTTTCCACTGACCAATTTTTGGCCTGTTGAATTGGTATCATCTTTAAAAAAATGAAAAAAAAAAAACAATGGGAGCAGGGTCTGGGATATTTTTAGCTGAATAAGACTTTGAAATATATTGTTTTTACTTTCTATTGAGTCACTGAAATCAAGCCCACTCCTCTCATAGAAAGTCAGCAGCAAGTGTGAATGGCATCGCTTCCTGCCAGACTCCATCAGAAAACTAACAAGATTCCTGTATGGCTGCTGTGGTCCAGCCACTTTTTGAGTCCCCCAGTGTGAGAGGAAAAAAATGTCATCATAGAGGGAAAAGCAAGTCACCAAGGAAGAATACCAAGGTGCTTCCGACTTTCTTTGCTGGGAAGGGACAAGGTGGTGGCTTCCTCAGGTGGCCATTCCAGACCAGTGCTTACTACACCTGAACAGAAACATTGAAGCATTTGTGGGTGGAGATACATTTCAATCAACTCAGAGGCTGGAATCAAACTGTTTGTTCAACATCCTTCAATACTGATCCACAAACTCATTTCAAGATTAGCATGCCAAGGTGAAGATTAACACCTCCAGTTCAGTAGGCTAATGAGACATGACTTATTAATCCTACAAGAAAATCTTAATTAGACATGGGAACACTGCTTGTTTCATTGTTAAATACCACCTAGTCCCTAAAGAATTGGAAAATAAATAGGGACTAAAATAGAAAGTGGTGTTCTCATTAAGCCCCCCGAAATGAAAGCATTATTCTTTCTCTACAGGGAAAGTGTTCATCACTTTATTTTCCTTAAACAACTATGCATTAGCATTTCTAATATAAGTTTGTATAAACATTCTTGAAATAGTCACATGGCTAGTGGAGAATCACGAAACTGATTCACCAGGACACTGCTGATGTGACAACTATATTCCCGAAGTTAATTAGCAATATGACTTCATTATTATTTACTTATTACTCATTTAATAAATCCATATGAACATATAATCATTTTTAACAACAGGTATGCTTGGTCAGTGTCTGGTTATCTTGGAATTTCCTCATTTATTTCATTTGTTCACAACATAGACAAAAGGAAACAGGAAAGTGGGGTACAGGGCAACTCAGCAGGGAACTGGAGGCTCGTACTAAAGCTTTCTAAAACTGAAAGATAAAATTCAGCGTTCCCACAGTTAACACACCCCTCAATGTATGTTCTCTCGATGTTTCGAGTTCACCAGTGAATTAAGGGCAAATGTAGAGTGAAAGGAAAGAGGGAGATAGTCTTTACACTGTTAGTTTCTGACTTCATGGTAAGCTACAGCTGGGGAAATAGTGCTGTGATATTACATACAATTAGTTACCAAATATACTAATAGCCCAGATTGTCAGATTATGCCAATCACTTCTAAATAACAACATGCAATGGCCTCATCAGATGGAAAAAGGTCGGGGCTGCTCACGTTTCTGTATGGGCAACCTCCACTAAAACTATTGATCAGTTTTGTCTAGTTATTTATTCTGTTTAAAGTCACAGATGACATTCTTTTCACCTTTTATTTAAAAGGGAAAAATCTTTGAAACCTAAGTATGCCTCCCATTTCGAAATCATCAAGTCTCCTAACCTTTGGCAAAGGGAGAATTCTACATGTACTGAGTTTCCAAATGAATGACAGTGCCCATCCAACTAGCATTGGAGTTTCTCTCTCTCTCTCTCTCTCTCTCTCTCTCTCTCTCTCTCTCTCTCTCTCTCTCTCTCTCCCTCCTTTCCTCCCTCCCTCCCTCCCTCCCTACCCCCTCCTCCTCTCCCACCTCTTATTTACATATACTGCTGAAGGTCATTAAGGAAAAGACAGTGTGACAGTGTGTTTCCAGAGAGATGGAATCAACTGTGGGTGTTAAGAGTGACACACAAGTACCTCAGCAGCATGTACATGCATGAGTGGGTGTGTGGGAGAGACTTTTCTACCACCAGAATTCTGTAAACTCATCAAGAGTTATCCAGCATACATAATAATTTGGCAGTTATTCTGGTTATTGTTATTTCTAATGAAACCAGTACAAGTTATTTTCTTTCCATATATACTAAACCTCAAAGTCAGTGTTTTAAGAAAATATCCAGAAGAATAAGGAATTAGCTGGTGACTAAGATCATGCCATTAACACAGGACTTCCCTCTGTGCAGTGGCCAAATGTCATTTCTACTCCCTCAGCTATGATGAATTCGTGTTCTTACTCGATTAAAAAAAAAAATGAGGGCTAGTGGGTTGTGCTGGCCAGTGTTTTATCAATTTGACAGAAGCCAGAGTCATCTGAGGGGAGGGAACTTCAGTTGAGAAAATGCCTTTATAAGATCCGCCTGAGGAGCATTTACTTAATGGATTGATGTGGGAGGGACTGGTCCACAGGGAGAGGTCCTAGCCCTCACCAGGTGGTCCTGCGGTATATAAATAAACAAATTCATTGAGCCAGGAGGAGCAAGCCAGTAAGCAGCATTCCTCCATGGTCTCTGCATCAGATCTGGCCTGGAGGTTCCTGCCTCCCGGTTCTTGCCCTCTTTGAGGTCCCCCACTCTGACTTTCCTCAGTGATGAACTGTGATGTACAAGTGTAAGTGGAAATAAACCATTCCTCCCACTTGATTTTAATACTTGGAAATAGCACAGAAGACCCTACAAGTCCTACATCTTTTTCTCCTCATTTCAGGATGTTAGATCAGGACATGTTAACATCTTTGAGTTTTTGTTTCCATGTTTCAAAGTAGGAGTGCTAATTAAAACAAGTTTACTTTGAGAATTCAATGATGTATATGTGTGCAGAGTGCTCCATAAAATTCCAAGCAATAAATAAACTCGTGAAAGGGGCCAGGACATGAAAGAAAGGGAAATCAATAAAATCCCGTCACTGCCATTAGGAAGATTACTGAATGTACATTGTGTTTTGTTCTGCACAGATAAAGGCAGTGGGAGCAATGGTAACCGTCTTGGAGAGAAAGGGCAAGAAGAGAAAGTGTCATTCCTGAAACCCACATGTGCCTCGATACCAATGCTAAAAGAGTGTTAAAGTCAAGTTTAATAAGTGATTGCAATACTATTTTAAATATCATTACCAATTGCTCCCCAGCCTTCCTTCCCTCTGGGTACACTGGAATGAAAATGTTGCTTGACGAATCAAACTGTAATCTAGTTTGAGTTCACTTATCCTGTTCACTTACTCACTCATTCATTCAGCCAATGGTCATTGACCTCTATGCACCAGTTCTCATTGAGCATAGAGTGGAGATGTACATGTCTCAAGCATGTGAATATCTACTGCCTGTGGTCAAGAGATGGAGGCAAGAACATCAGAAGTTCAAGGTCATCCTCAGCTATATAGTGAGTCAAGGCCAGATTGGACTACTAGAGACCCTGCCTCAAACTAAAAATGTTGAAGATTATGAAAGTAAAAACAAAAATGAATAAACTAAAGGCACAGGGACATCCACAGTTAGCTACATGTACAGTGTCTCCACTTTAGGACTAAGACTCATGTGGCAGAGTGGCCCTTTCTGAGCCCACAGGTCAGCACTGAGGATTGTGGGTTGTGCATGAGTAAAGACAGGGAGGGGTCAATTGTTGAGAGAGGACCAATGAAGACAGGGACTTGCAGATTCTAACTGGAAGTGCTGGCTTGTCAGATATAATGATCTTCCCCGCTCACTGAAAAGTGTTTGACATTTCAGTAAATTGACCTTTGTCTGCCAATAGCTCGCTCAATTGCATTATCTGCTCTGTTCAAAGTTGAAGCAGAAGAGCTGGTGTTGTGGGTACAATTTATCTCTTGAAAGTGAGCTTTGGCTTTATTTTCCACACTTAGTATTCTGTGAAAGAAGATTCGAGGGGGGGAAATCACTTTTATTTTCTCTTTAAAACTACAGGTGGCTAACAAATAGGTCTTTGTTCATTATCTATCACTAAATGGAAAAAATGCCCATAACCATATCAGTTTAAAATAACCTTCATCCAGTAGCTTATCATCATTCTGTGGCTAGGGGTGGGGAACCAGTGGGCTAGGTGGATATTGGGCTGGGAACTTCACAAGGCTGGAATCTGGTTTTGAACCTCACAAGGCTGGAATCTGGTTTTAGGTTTCACTGGAGACACCAATGTAGAATATGCTTCCAAGATGTTATCATATCCAATGCAATCCAGTTCCTATGGCTAAAGAGGTCCTGGTTCTCTTGCTGGCAGTTAGCCAGGCAGAGGTTACTCTCAGCTCTCCACATCTTTGCTTCATTGAGCTTTCTGCAGTATGTCTAGCCTTAGTTTACTTGGATCTAACCGTATCTGTTGCAGGCTAGAGAATGTACCTGCTGTCAGAGGGTTCCTCTGATTATTCTGGTCCTACCTGGATAATCCCCCTGTCTTAAGGTCAACTCATGAGTAACCTCAGCTGCACTCTTTAAAATCCCTTTGCCTTGCCCAGTGTGGTGGCAAACAACTTTAATCTCAGCAATCAGGAGACAGAGGTGGGAGGATCTCTGTGAGTTCCAGGCCAGTCCAGGGCTACATACTAAAATAACACACACACACACACACACACACACACACACACACACACACACACACACACACCACACACACACACTATAACGTATCGTGTTGACATGGCAACACCAAGGGCAAAGGTTCCAGGGGACATACAGAGTTCTGCCTTCCCTGTGGAGTCCTTTACTATCATGGCAGAGTATGACAGGAGCCATTTTATTTTTCCTTCTAAAATAAAAGAAGCAGTTACCACTCTATAAAATGAAACAAAGGGGCCAGCGAGATACCTCAAGTTAAGCCTGAACCCTTGAGTTCAAGCCCTGTAACCTCAAGGTGGAGGGAGAGAATGAGTTCCTAAAAGTTCTCATTGGACTTCTACATCAACACCCCCCCCCAAACACACATAAATAAATAAATGTAATAAAAAAATTTAAATGAAGCAAAGAGGTCCGGAGAGATGGCTCAGCAATTGAGATTGTTCTTGCAGAGGACTAGAGTTCAGTTTCTCATGTCCACATTGGTGACTCACAACTGCCAATAACTAAGCTCCAGGGGTTCAAAGCCTCTGACAACCACAGATACTGTCCTGGTGCACATACCCACCCAGAGACACATGCACATGTACACACAATCAGAAATAATAAAAGTAAATCTTTATAAAAGATGGAGTCTGGACTGGGCATTGGTGGCACATGTCTTTAATCCCAACACTCAGGAAGTAGAGCGGATCTCTGTGAGTTTGAGGCCAGCCTGGTCTCCAGATAGAGTGTCAGGATAGGCTCCAAAGCTACACACAGAGAAACCCTCTCTTGAAAAACCAAAAAGGGGAAGGGGGGACAGAGTCTGGAGAGTGAGTCCTGCTCTTGCAAATGACCCAATTTGATTCGTAGCACCTACTTCAGTCAGCTCACAGCTGCCTGTGACTCTAGCCCCTGGCCCTTTAGTGCTCACTTCTTGCCTCCCACCGGATCTCAGATGATCATGGTCTATAACAACTGTAAGAAAAACATTTGTCTAAGTAAGGCACACTGAAACCACCAAACCTGACCACTCTGTGGATAGAAAGACCTTTCATTGGGGGACTGTTTTTAAAGAGAACAGCACCTTACAAAAAAAGACTTGTCAGCTTTGGGGGGAAGGTAGGGGCTGGAAGTGGCATGGGAACTTTGAACTGCTGTAGACTGTTCTGGTTAGTCAGGAACTAGACCCCTTTGCCAGAGGTACTTGACTGGTGGGGGCAGATAAGAGAAGTAGTGGCTTTTCCCACAAAGAGAAACCCACCTCAGCAGATTCCTGAGGCAAGCACCTGAGAGGAATCCAGCCTGGTTTGGGCCAGCTTCATCTTAGAACACAGCCAACAACACTGCCATTGGCAGGGTCTGTTGTGGAGGGGAAGTGACAGAGGAAAGGTGGGGAGGGGGTGGCAGGGGAGCAGAACTTTAGGGTCTACCAATTTGTATCTGCATTAGAAGAACTAAAGAATGCCAGTTCTTCATAAAATAAGAATACAGACAAATCACGCACAAACAAGGAGGTCACTGTGTGTGAAGTAACAGACCACAAAACAAGCAAATAAAAGCCTGTACCCCAGGATTTTCAAATACAGGACAGGGACACAGGACATTGAACAGCCATTGCTTAAACCTGGTGTGCTTCTACGAGCTGAAGCCTTATCTCCAGGATGACACAGGCCTTGTATAAAATGCCTGCCCAAGGCAGCTGGATGCCTCCAAAGGAGTTTCTGACTGACAATAGGCCCCTGAGCCCTGACTTTGAATGGTTATATCAGGAAATTTGCAATGCTAGATCCTCTCTACTCATTTAAGACACAAATCTTCTACCACTCACAAGTGTCTCCTCAAGTACCTGGAGCTGTCTCAAATGTGAACCTCGGGGAGTGATCTTTCCCTTCCTCCCTCCCTCCCTCCCTCCCACTCTCCCTCCCTCCCTCTCTCTCTCTTTGCTTGAGAGGCAAGGCAAGGGCCTAATTTCTATGGATTTCTCCTCCAACTTGCAAATCTACTTTCTGTCCTGAATATACGAGAAGCTTGTCCTTAGGATAAATGATAATTAATAAAACCAGACAGACAAATCACTCTAAACATCCCCTTCTCACTTTCTGTATTTTTCTACTCCCTGACTGCTGGAATACCAGCCTGATTGACATCACATCCCTGGCTTTCTCATTGAAACACCCAGTCACCTCTACACAATTGGAGTACTGAAATCCCTCTGCCCTGTGCTGTAGTGAGAAATCCTCACTGCCTTTGGCTGTAATCCAGCTTTGTGTTTGACACTCAGTGAGAGCATGCCTCCTGGGCAATGTCTCTGGAACTCCTCTAGACATTTCAGGTTCCTTACTAGTTTCACACATTTTCACCGAATACAAACCATCTTAACATCCAATCTGTGCTGAAGTAACACAGAAAGACTAATTTTCTAAGGAGAAAAACTTTGTCAGTCCTTTCTTCTTGAAAGGACTCTTTTCATCTCACTGTTACTCTCAGCAGCTAACAAACGCTTCAGGAATGAGATCATCTGCCAACAATGACCCAAAGTTCTATGGATTTAGAGGGAGGGGAAAGACATTTAGGGAAATAGTTCTGCATTTGCTTTCAAATGATGAAGCTTTTGTTTGTTGGAGATGAAATAGAAGGGTTCAGGTGGAAACTTCTGGCAGAAGGAAAATGGAAGGGCTTTGGTATAAGGCAGAAAAGTGATACCAAGAGCAGGTCACTATTGCCTAGGCCTGGGAGCAGGGGCCAGGAATGGCTGGACAGGCGAGGGGTACAGGGTCTCTCCTGGAGACATGCAAGTGTCTACACTGACAGTGGTGAGGACCACACAGCTCCATTTCCATGACTACAGTAAAACCTATCCAACCACGTCTTTGGATGGATGCATTCCCAGTGGACTATGTCCCAATGAACCTGACAACAGTAAAATGGAAAATATTATAGTGAGGAATAATATTAGCAAATATGAAAAATCTAAATGATTATTAGCTAGAATACTAATATCTAATTTAGGAAAACTTACAAAGTTAGTCTAAAGTAAAAGTCTGACAAAGTTGTATTAGTCAGGAGGGGAAATTAGTACTGTGACCTCATAGCTCTCTTAGGAAATTATTCAATTAGCTGGCTTGTTTCTTTTACTATTCTAAGTAAGTGTATTTGTAATCCTTTTCATTCTATGAGGATGTCTTTCTGAGAGAAACTACTGATCCAGCCAGAGAGAGAGAGAGAAGAAAAAACAAACAACAGTTGATAATTCAAATTTAGTTTACATATCTTTCATCTTTTCTAATCCCCATATGTTAATAACTTTTATTCTAGTGCTCTCTCTCTCAAAATTTATATTACTCCAGTATTAAATTTGCACCAATAGGGGTCTAAGTTCTAGAATTAAAATTCAAGCCCCAATCTTCACAGAAAAGTGATTTATGTTTCTGGCATAGAAACTAGTGGAAAGAATAAAAAAAAAAGAAAAGAAAAGCTAGATTCTCTTGCAAGCTCTGCCACATATGAGCTGTGTGGACATGAGTGCCTGGGCTGCTTCATGTAGGTGATGAAGAATACAACACCGTGTGTTCAACATCTCTTTGTTGTGAAAGTCCAGGAAAATGCAGCCTTAAAAGTGACATAGACATCCCAAGCATATGCCAGGGAACTCCCGGGATTGTGAATGATGGGGATTCCAGGCCAAGATGGAATTTAGTTTCCCTCCCTTTCTACTAAATGAGACTCCTTCACAAGTAACTGACCCCCTTTAAGCTTGGTCATCACACACGCATGAGTGTCCTGCTGCAGACAGAGCCCACAGATGACTCACAATGACATGATGATAGGAGGTGAGATAAACAATGGACTGCAATATCAGGTGCTGAATGGAACTGAGAACCCTTTGAACAGCTCAGAGCTGTTCCACACGGCACCATACTAACTCATAGTCTGTGTTATGGAGGAAGTCTCTATCCTTTTCATTTCTAACTTTGACCCCTCCGTGACTAACTGAAGAAAGAGCTGACAGTCACCTTGGCCATTTGATTGAGCAACTATGAGCATCCTCACTGAGATATGTTCTGCTTCAACAATTAAGCAATGGCACCCAAAGGGACCTGCACATGGCCTTGAAGCCAAGCATAGCCTCCCTGGCCTGCTCTGGTGCTCTTGAACACAATTTTCTCCTCATCACCACACTCTTATTTGCTTTTCAGAATAGAATAAAAGCAAATTCTTTATGACAGTCTTTCCTAACTGCCCTCGGTTAATTTCCTCAGAATATGCTTCCAGTGGGCTCCTGACAGCAGGGAAAATTGAAAACTAATCAGCAGATCTTTCTGGAGTGTCGCTATCTTTTCAAAGAGAGTCCATGTCTTAAGAGCAGACGATTATTTTCCACAGTAATAGGCAGTGTGGTGTGGCAGAGCCATCTCTAACGAGGCTGCTTCTGTTTAAAACTGAGGGGTAACAAGATATTAAAAATTGAAAATGACCTTCGGCAAGAATTCCACCCCTAGATTTGCAGTTGTTCACTTTCTAGTGTATCTCTGTCTCATTATGGGAGCAGGCGGTGCTAGCTATGCTGATAAAATCTCTTGGAATAAAAAAGAATTTCAGGCCAAGAAAGGACTGCTGAATGTGTCCCTCTTTTCCAAGCCCTGTGTTTCTTAAGTGAAAAATTAGGAAGGTGAAAGGATTGAGGCAACTTATTCAAAATCACACAGGAGGTAGATGATACAGTTCGAGCTTCTGGATGATTTTTTTCCTTGAAGGAAACAGGAAACAGCAATTCCAGAGATAGCTTTCTCTGCTTTCTTATTTATCTGAGAGTTACTTCCGTGTGTGTGTGTGTGTGTGTGTGTGTGTGTGTGTGTGTGTGTGTGTGTGTGTACACACTCACCTCACTGGCACATAGTCTACTACAAAGAGTGCATGTACAGGAAACTTAAAACTTAACTGCTTCTCTTCCTATGATTCCAACACCATCCCCACTGTTGGCTACCCAAGGAAGCAATGAGCCACAGGGAAGATAGTAGAACCAAGATGGAGAAACACTGAGGAGTGGGATTCCAGCTCTGTCAGGGGAAGCAGACAGCTCTGTCCCTGTGTGATAGAGTTACGACTGTGTGTCTTTCAAAGTCACACAGGAGAGAAAGAAGGAAGCATCGCTGTGAAAAGGGATGCACATAACCAAATTTGGGACTTAGGACAAATAGAAAACACTAAGGTCCTTGTTCAAGGAAAGATTAGTGGCTTCAAGACAGGGTGCACAAAGCATGAAGCCAAGTGTGCCACCCTTCATATACTGTGTGCTCAGGTCACAGCCAATATCTGCCAACTGTCATAACCTTATCTAACTGTGCCCAGTACAATCTTTACTTCACAGGAAGTTCTGAAGAGACTAGTTAAGGGAAGACCATGGTAGCTGCCTGGGTAAGAGGCAATCCCTCTTTAAAGAGGAGGTGAGGTGCAGGACAGAGGCTAATGTACAGATCCAGCAGCCCCTGACCTGGGAGATCCATCCTCCGTTGCCAGTCTAAAAGGGTCTGGGGCTTGCTTGCAGCAGAAGATGATGTATCCTCACACTTACATCAAGGGTTGAACTTTGTGAGTAAGAGCACAACAGGGGAGCAGAATCTGCCCTCTTATTCCCCATCTCTCCAGGGGAAGTGTAAGTACACATGTGAGTGTAATTGTATGTGCTGGTTATGCATAGACTTTCAGGGTGTTCCCTGTCACTATCTACCTTATTTTTTGAAGCACAGTTTCTCTCTTACCCTAGAGCTCACTGTTTAGGATAAACTTGCCGGCCATCAAGCCCCTGGAATGTGCCTGGATTTGCACCCCCAACACTAGGGTAACAGACAGATATCACACCTGTGAATGCTGGGGGTCTGGACTCAAGTCCTCCTGCCTGTGCAGCAAGCCCCTTACCCACTGATCCAGCTTCCAAAATCCACATTATTTCTGTCCATTGCAGAGCCTCACACATAGTAGGTACTTAGTAGGTGCTTGCTGATGACTGGACAAGGATGCGGTTATCCTAGATCAATACTTGATGGAGCACTCCCAGTTCCCAAGGGAAATCTGGCATTCAGGAAAAGCTGTTCCCAGTAATAAAAAAGAAAAGGTTTGGGCAGATGTGTTGTTGTTTTGTTTTGTTTTTTCATATTTTATGTGTGTATATATGTCTCCTTTCATGTATGTGCATTGGATGCACACCTGATGTCTGTAGAGACCAGAAGAGGGCAGCAGATGCCCTGGAATGAGATTCAGAAATGTATAGGAGCCACCATGTGAGTGCTGGAAATCAAACCTAGGTCTTCTAAAATAGCGGGAAGCACTCTTATCTGATGAGTCATCTCTCCAATTTTGAACATATTAATAATACTAAAGAATATTTCAATTTAAGAAATATTAGCCTGTTGTATTATGAGTAGGAGATTTAGTATCATTTTGCATGCAAACTAACTGTACATTATATAATAGTTTTACTAAATACGGGTTTTATAGTGTCCTTACATATACTTTAATCTGCTATAATTTTAAAACCATTTTTCTTCATCATTTGCTTTTTAAGCTCTTTATTTAGAAAACATATTCAGTATGTGGAAATGGAAGGAGGCAGAGAAAGACCAGGACCAAGGATCACAGGAACAGAAAGAAGACCACAGGAGGCTTAGAAATGAAAGTGAAGAGTCAGGAAAATGGGAACATGGGTAAAGAGGGGAAGAAAGAGAGGATAGCCCAGCCTCGTTTTCAACAAACAGTATCACATCACCTTATGTGTTTGCTAATTAGGTATCTAGAAAGACCGAAGTAATGAAAGACAGAAGTAATATTGATGCTGGTAAAATCTCAAGCTGACCTCAGTGAGGAAGAATAGCTTGGAGTGTCTACAAGTCTCTGTTGCAAGAATCATCTCTTCATTGCTGCTTTCAAACTACCAACAATAATGGGCTAAAACAGAATTTTAAGCTGAGAAGATGAATTTATGGGATGTGGGATAAGAAAGAGATGTGCAGTGTTCCCACCATACAGAGCCATTGGCTTGACTTCAAACATGCACAGTTGTGAGAAGTAACAAGACAATCAGGCAACAATGAGATTTTGGTGCTTATTGCCTTCTACAATTTAATTTTAAATATATGTAGCCTAGGCTGGACTTTAATTACCAATCCTCCTGCCTCTGTCTCATGAGAGCTAGGGACAGCTGTATGCCACCTCACCAGGCTATAATCTAATTTTTAATAATGACTTCAGGGAGCAGGTAATAGGGCTATGTCAATAAAGTGCTTTCTACCCAAGCATGAGGAACCAAGTTTGATCTCTAGCACCAAGTAAAAAAGCCAAGTGGAGCAAAAACACTATCATCTCAGCACCAAGGAGGCAGAGACAGGAGGATGCCTAGGGCTTTCTGACCTGCTAGTCTAGTTGAATCAGTGAGTTCTGGTTTAGTGACAGACCATATCCAAGAAAGGCATGAGACACCCCATGTCTGTATCTGACCTACACATATCCAGACATGAACACAGACACACAGAGACATACAGAGACACACACAGACACAGACACACACATACAGACACATACACAGATACATATAGAGACATACAGACACAAACACAAAGACACACATAGACACATACATGCAGACACTGACAGAGACACACAAAGAGGCACACACACACACACAGAGAGAGAGAGAGAGAGAGAGAGAGAGAGAGAGAGAGAGAGAGAGAGGGAGAGCAGCTGGCTTGCAATAGGAGCAATTGTAGCATGCCGGCAGGTGCAGTGGATGGGCACTGCTGCCTCTACCACTCACGTTAGAATAACGAGTTGCTTTCTCAGCTCTTTTTTCTTTAAAGGAGTTTAAAGGGGTGGGGGGGGTAAAGTACATTTGACAAGAACTCTCCTGGGAACATTTTCTCTGCCTCCCTTCTGTCAGTCTGGATTCCTTCTTCATTTCGTTGTTTGTCTGTTTTTGTTACACAGCTCATCAAAGTTCACAAATTGAGTTTAGGGAAATGTGGGGCTACATCAATTTCCACTGGTGGGATCTGTAAAGTTTGCAACTTTCTCTGAAAGGCAGAGCGATGCTGTAGGAAGCCTAAGGCTGGCAGCTTACAGTTAGCTAGTGGACTAAGCAGTTTGAAGCTCGGATAGGACCACTTCACCTCCCCAAGCCTTTGAGACACAGATACTACTGCACTCCCTCTATCCCAGGTTTTCTTATCATCATATGAGGCCTTCTGATGCTACAAGGCTGGTGTCTTCCACTTACTTTCAAATGGTTCAGTAAAATCAACATGTGTTTACATAACAAAATGTGGGACATAAAGCAAATATAGAGAAAAATGTTAATGACTGCTGAATCTGGACAAAGGATACATAAATACTCAGCAAGAAAATGAGGTCACTTTCAGACACACAGCACTTGATGAGCCTGCAAGCACCACACAAAGATAAAGTATTTCAATTCAGTTAAAGAGAGGTGGCACCCAGGTGTCACAGCTTTCAGGATATTAAAGTCCATCCCATCTGACTGGCTTGATTATTCAGCAATTGTTTGCTGAGCATCTGCGACCCTAAGTGCTGATGATAATTCAATAATGAAAACTCAATCCGGTGAAGCTGACATTATGGGAAGATACACACACCAGCCATTTTGGGTTAAGGAGAATTCTGCAGTGGATGCTGTGGGGGTCCAGGAAAGAATATCTCAGCCCTCTCTGGATGACTAGAAAGAGCCCCAAGGAACTAAGATGAGAACATAAGGCCTAGGGGAGACAGTGGGAGCACTAGTTTGACAGTGGAGGCTCCTGTACTCCCCACAGAGCTCTGAGTTACTGCTTAGGGGGCTATAAGAACCTCAAAAGAAAGAACTTGAAATGTGGACCACGCCTAATTCAGAAGGATGGCAAGCTGTTCTTTGTGCTGAAATTACTAAGAGTAGATCTGGGGGTGGTGAGGTGGAAAGCGGCGAAGGATCCTTTAAAACCACCCTACTGATGGGGACCCATTAAAGAGTATTAGGCCTGGAGGCAACGAGATCACATTCCCATTTGCAAAGATCCATCTGGCATCAGAGTGGAGAACAAATTGAGGCAAAAGCAAAACTAATAGTAGGAGGCCACTTAGGAGACCATAATGGTTAGTTTAAGAGAGACAGTGACCTGAGCCACAGCAGTGACAAATGACAGTGCACTAAAGATGGAACCAAGGGCACTGAGCTAAAAAAAAAAAAAAAAACAAGTCTGATGAACTCCAAGGCTTCTTCTAGGACATACTGGTGGACAGATGGGGAGCCATGGACTGTAGTACTCAGGGGAAGGACTGGAGAGGGGACAATGGGACACAGTCATAATGTAAAGGTACTAAGTAGGTTTCACCAGGGTCTGCTGGAGGACAGCACATGACAACCTGAGTCAGTGACAGACGACAGTCAAAAGCAGTATTTTTATCATTGACTCTAAAATCTTTCATAGGGACTAGAAGGAGGGCAAATGAAGGTCCCACGGCTTTGGTGAGTCTGCGTTCTGAGTGGTGGTGAAAGAGGAGGTGGCTAACAGCTACAAAGTGCTGTCTTCCATTGATTTGACTGCCATCGCTTCCTGACCTTTCTCCTCCTTTTAGTAGGGTTGAAACCACACAATTGTTTCCCTTTCCATAGAAACTTTTTCTTCTGTTTGTCTACCTCTTCATCCTCTACCTCAGGTTTCAAAGACAAGGTATATCATTAGGGAAGATTCTTTTTTGTCTGCACTGGTCCATCAGTGAATATGTGCTTACCAAGAGTCTCACAGGTGAGTATCTGGGGGTTTTAGTCAAGGAGCCCTGTCCTTTGAGGTCATGTAACTCTGAATTTAAATTCCCCCTCTGTGTGCACTAGTACACACCCCAGGGGAAGTAATCTGCACATCTCTCTGTTCCTCATTATCCATCCAAAAAATAAAATAAAACAGCTTGTACTTTACAAGTCTGCTGCATTACGACAGAAAATAAATGTGAAGAGAACAGAGCCTGGTGCCCATAGACAACGCATCTTGTCTGCCTCCGAAGGCTATTTCCTGGGAAGACTGAGCTAGTACTCAAAAGAGGGCTATGATTTTCCTGGAGTAATTCTGCCGCAGAAGTTCAGCTGTTTTAATGAACTCTGTTGCTATCATTCCCATTATTGTTGTTACTGCTGCCAAGGGCTTGTGGGACCCGTGTCTCCAAGCCTTTGAGCAAAACTTGAACATATCTGTATCATTATTATTTCTGAACCCCCTCATCTCTTTCTTGTAGCTTGGGAATTGTTTCTTTCTTTGCTGAATGCTGTTTTACTGAAACAGCCAGATGTCTCTACAGCTTGTCGTTTCTGGCCACGTACTCTCTTGTAGATACTCAGCTGTGTTCAGCTAATACACCATGTCAGTGGAAGTTTTGCTGGTCGGGAGAAATTGTAACTGTGCTGTTCTTGAACCACAAAATGAGTCACTGAGAGATTAAAAACAAGAGACAAGTAAGGACTTAAATATCACTGTAGGCCCATAAAAATACAAACATTTAAAATCTTTATAAATTACCAGTTACCAATATAGCAGGGTTTTAGCCAGCATTTTCTAGAGGAATGGTACTGATAGAAGGAATGTAGATTATAAAAGGGACATATTAGATTGGCTTACACAATATAAACCAGGCATTTCAACAATGGCTATCTGCACACTACAGGGGCAAGGAAGATCTATATGGTCCTAGGAACTTCTCAGACCATCAGAGAAGTTTTTCATGCCTCAAATTCTCTATTTGGTTCTGACAGTCTAAAGGAGTCCTGGAGAGACACTTCAGTCAAAATCAGAAGACTGAAGAAGCTTAGTGCAGATGTTAGTGAAGTTGACAAAAGCAGTAACAAAGCAGATTCACTCACCATCAGGAGTAAAAGCAGGCAGGCAAAAACAGCACTGCATCTCACTCAGACCTCTTTCTATCAGAACTGCTCCAGAAGATGCTGCCCTCCTGAAAGGGTTTCTTTCCTCCCCATCTGCCATTCCTTGCAGGAAATGTCCTCACACATTGCCCAAAGCCTTGTCTCTTAGTTAAAATCAAATCCAGTCAAGTCAACAACCAAAATTAACCATCACAACTGCTCTAATAAACTATTACTAAAATACCATTAACTCTCTGTCTAGTTTAGTACCGTTGCCCATAAAGATTGAATCTATACCGTTTCGTTGTATTCCCAGACTAACAGAGACAACTCAGTCTATGAGAACACCAACTTTTATAGACTCTTTAACCCTTCTTGATACCATAGAAAAACAAAAAAGGCATCCTGATTCATAAATCAGTATCTTTTATTTTTTTCTTGGGGAAAATTTATTCTGGGACTATTCTCATATCATCCCAGTCACTAGCTATGAAGTAGAAGAAGATGTCACTCACTGTCTTTCTTCTAAAGAGCTTGAGTGGAACATGCTGGTGAGACCTTCCTATCCCTCAAAAGTTCAAAGAGGGTTTATCTCATCAAGACAAGCATTGGCTGTGTGGTATATGTGCATCACCAGGTATCCACATTCTCCATCTTGCATAACTAGAAACTCCAGTGTTGGTATTTAAATTTTTAATAAGAGGTCCCATTAAAAGTGATGTATGCTTGAAGGGGACCTATGTTTTTCACAATCCAATTATACTATTCATGAGAACTGCATTTATTCTATCTTTTCCCTTTTTAAATGCTTTTCAAGAATTAATTGATTTGCCTCCTCAAGATATCAATTCTGGTTCATTTTTGTAAAGTGCTAATATGCTTACAAACTTCTCTCCCAGAGTCCATGTCATGGTAACCTTGTGAGACATACACTATTGTCTTCATTCTACAAGTGAGCAAAACAAAATTCAGAAGGGTCCCATGACAAAACTAAACCAAAAACATTCACAAGTACTCCTGGCACCAAGACTGTGGGGCCTGCACTATGCCACTGGCAGCTCCCATAGCAGCTGGAATCTCACATTGAGATACCCTCACTGTCACAGTGGATACAAAGGTGCTTGGATGGTGTGATGGGCCAGATATAGCATATGGGGAACCAGTATGAGCAGTAGTCCAGCTCTTCAGACAGAAGGCTAGAGAAAATTTGAGTAGACATGTTTAAGGCATCTTGCACAAGGAAGCTAAAGTGGTACATATATTGGTAATATCAGCACATCCCACAGAGAAAAGCCTACATGAGACTATAAAGGCTTGTTCAGGGGTCAGAATCTATAATTGAGGTGCTTGGAGCCAGGGTGAGATTGAAAGATCCTCAGGTGTCATAGCAAAAATAACCCAGAGTCAGTCAGGCTTAATGGTCTGATGCATACAGACTTACATAAGCATTTCTAAAGGAAATGTGTTATAGACCCTAAGTCCTTGGACCACCTCCTTGGCAGCCTTCACATTCTTTCTTACTTTCCCTCCTTATCCACACTTGCCATTCTCAAGCAGAGTCCAAGCATGAGGGCACTTCAGACCTTCATGTGAGCAAACATTTTCCAAGCTCTATTCTCCGGCCTAGATATTCTCCCTTGACCCTCTAATTGTCACCATAATGGAGCAGATCCAGTTCTACCAACTGAAGGAAACTGCATGAATACCCCTCCAAAAGTAATCAATAAGCCCAAAGCCAGAGTGACACATTTCCTCCAGCAAGGCTCCACCTCTTAGATGTTCCCTAACCTTCCCAAACAGAGCTACCAGCTGAATACCAAGTATTCAGATGCTTGTACCTATGGGGGGAGGGCATTTCTCATTAAAACCACAACATGTGGGGAGGTCACAAGCTGTCCCATCTTGTAGCTAAGGAAAGGAAGGTCCAGGGCTTCTAACCTCAGGACCTCTTTGCTAGTACAGGATGGCCTCCACCTTGCTGTGCATCTTGTAGCAGTGTTTGCATTTTGAGCACACACTGAAGCCCTGTGCTAGAGGCTGTGGCTCTCAGGTCCTTGGGAATCAACCTGGAGAGAGTCTGGTAGTTCTTTCAGAAGAGTGGGGAACCACATGCCATCAGTACTGCCATTGCCTTCCTGATGCCTGGCAACTTTGTAGCCAGGGGAAATGAGACAAAACAGTGAACTTCCCTTTACCTGTCTATGAAACTCCATCTAATTCGCAGGTTATTTCATTTTTTGGATTTCTGGAAATAGCATCTTGACAATGTGCTTACCACAGAGTAGGCTTCAGTAAACCTCCTTTTATCCCCTTTCTCTAGGCTGTTACCTACAAGGCAAGTCTGACTTACCAGGATAAGTCAGAACCACAGCTACACCCACCCATTGCACAACAGACACCCTTCTCCCTTCCCTCCTTAATCCCTCTGCCTGACTGCATCTACCTTCCCTTATCACGAGTGTAGCACGAGTACTAATTGGTCTTAATAATAAAAGCCTAGAGACAGATATTGGGGTTCAAGCTAAAGATCAGAGAAGCAAAGCAGCCAAACCACTAGAGTCCTTACCTCTACGAAGGCTCAGACCAAAGAGGGGAGAGTGACTGCAGACTACAGTGCTCTCCATCAGACCTCAGACTGCCCTGAGACTGCACAGAGCTCCTGCCTTATATTTCTCTCTAGGACTGGAATTAAAGGGGTGTCATCCCAAGTGCTGGGATCAAAGGTATGATCTCTGTTTCTCTTTTAGACTGATTCACTGTCATGTAGTCCAGGGTGTCCTTTAACTCATGGAGATCATTTGCCTCTGTCTCCTGAGATCTGGGATTAAAGGTGTGGCCACCACTGCCTATCCTCTATATGGTTAACTAGTGAATTATTGTATGTAGCTAACTAGTGGTGTGGTGTGTATGTAGCTGTGTATGTATATGTGAATGTCAGTGTGTATGTAGTGACTTAGCTCTTAATTAGGTGTATAGCTAAGTAGTGCACTCTGATCTTCAGGCAAGCTTTATTTGTTAGATTACAAAGCTTCACTACTCACAAAAGTCAATCATTTTCTACCCCAACTCCCATGTAAGGTGGTTCTTCTTCCTCCTTGCTATCCTCCCCAGCATGTCACTCAACTCTTCCTCCTCAAGGGAGAACATAAACTCCCTGCTACTTCTTTTCTCCTATGATATTCCTTTGCAACATTTAATATAATTTGTAATTACCTTTTAATACTATACAGGTTTATTGACTTACCATCTGATTTTTACACTAGAGTCTAGATCCCAAGTGGACAAACCCTATGTCTTTTTAGTTGCTCAAGATTCTGTGTAGCACCCAGCACAGAACCGAGCACAGGGATGTGCTCCTTTATCTGGTCTTATCGCCTCTCTTTGGATGGCTTCCTACAATCTCCTTGGCAAATAAAAACTGAGTTTTTTGTGGAGCCCACATTCTCTGGTGTTTTCCTTAAATTTCCTCATCAACATTTATCCCCACATTATTGAGACATGGGTTGTATTCTCTGGTTGTTTCATGATTCTCTAATCACAGGATCAGTTGCCCAAGGACTGAAACTCTTTCAGAACATTTTTGAAGTCTCTGTGTGCCTACTCTAACAGTAGACAATATTATTGGCCCTCAGCAGTTTCTTGATAAATGAAAGTATAGGTCAGCCTGACAACCCAGCATTTCCCTTCTGCAGGGCAGGGATCGTCACATAACAAAAGTACAGATACCTTTGCAGTGAGATCTTTTCCAGTCAGGGTTCTGCTTCCATCTTCTCAGGTTACTATTTTCAGTTTCAATAAGAAGCAAACAATCTTATCTTGAAAGGGGGTTGGATTTATTTTTAATAAGAAGTCTGAATTGGGAGCTTATATATATTTTTTCCTCCAGAATATAATAACGGCACAAGTAAACCCTTGCACTCCACTTCTGGTACGTAAGAGAAGAAACTTCCCGGTAAACTTCTTCGGGAAGGTAAAAGCAAGCCTGGTACAACCCAACCTATTCAATTTCCCTGGGAGCCTAGGGAGGTCACACAGTAGGACCACCTAGTCAAGGTGGGTTTCTAGCATCCTGGACTGAGAGGAGGTGTGAAGGCATACAGAAAGCTCCTGGGAGCCAGTGTCTCCAAACACAGGCAAGCTGGACACTCACCAGATAATCTCAGGAAGGAGTCACTTTTGATCTGGTCCCTTTGCTCCTTTCACAACCAAAGCAAAGCAAAAAGGTATAAGCTAAAGATGCTATTGTTATGCCCAAAATGACTATTTACTAAGCCAGAATTTCAGCATTCATGATGTTATTCTAAATGAAGTTTTCCAGTTAGTTGCCTTCATGATAAAGCCACAGGCTGCTCATTTATTCCATATTCTTTGGGTGGCATTCTATCTGTCTGTCTTTCTAGATATGTATATATGAATTTTTATGTGCTTCAGAAATTCTTGAAGACAAAGAAAATTTTGTATAATTTCCCCCACAGAATTAATAGTTTATCTTATAGCACTGGCCACGCTTAAAAAAAAAAAGAAAGAAAGAAAGGTAAGTTTTGCAAAAATCAGTTACACTGTGAAACCTGCCAATGCTGGTGTGTAATGTCTTTGTTGCTTAATCACCTGTCTCCACCTCTGGTTGGCATTATGACAACTGCTGACAGGCACCTTCTCTCTGCTCTCAGGCTGTGGCAGTCCTGAAGGTTGATGGAGGGCCATGCTATTCAAACAGCAGGTGTGGCTGAGACAGAAGCTCCTCGTGCTGGGAAGCCTTGCCCTTGGGAGCCTGCTGTATCTAGTTGCCAGAGTTGGGAGCTTGGATAGGTAGGTGGTTAAATATATGCTCTATTCATGTAGTTTTGTGTGTCTCCTGATGTGAACTTCGTTGAACTATAACTTTAAGTTGATCCATTTGTTTTTGTCCCTCAAGACTCTCAAGAAACAACTTTACTGTGCTGTTGATTTTGATTCATTAAGACCATAAAGTTACAAGTTCCACACAGCAAAAAACCAAGATGCTTATCCAAATCCATCTGTATTCTGAGAGCTCTGACCCTTGTTCTCAGAGAAGGCATAAAGCTGTGTACTTAGGAAAATAAATAAATAACGACTAGAGCCCAATGTGGCGTGGTGTGTGTCTGGTGCTGACCTTCAGCCATTACATCACGGCAGTAATAGGACTATGTTTCTTCATTTTGAAATTTATGAGTGGACAATTATGTATACACTAGTAAAGAAGCTGATCAAGTTTGCAATCTCCTGCCCTGGAAAGAGGGCTATGGGCATGGATTTTTAACTATGTTAATTATCTCTGACTTTCGGTACCCAACAAGGATACTGCCAAACAGAATGATTGCCCAGAAGGCACTGGAAAAATCCATGGAGAGGAAATTACAGAGTTGGGGTTTGGTTCTTAATAGGCAAACAGTTGAGAGGTGCTGGGCCTTCTGGAGTCCCCATCATGACAGCTGAGTGTCCCTAAAATGTTCCTTGGTGGTTCTACAGTCAGGGTGATAAGTAAATACTGAGGGCTTAAGTTCTGAAATAAGGAACTGCTATTTTCCTCCTTTTTAAATTAATTCTTGTGGTGTGACACAGGATTCTTTGACCTATTCAGTTCTCAAAGTCAATGAACACAAATCCACATTTTTAAATGAAAATAGCTTCAGCTTTCTTCTCAGTATCCCATCGTTCAGATGTTTTAAAACAATTCAGCAATGGTCTTTGCTTTCCTTCAGCCAGTGTCCATCATAACTTTTGATATTTTTCAGTTCAAAATTCTTCCCACTTTGTAATGGTGACCAAAGTGACTGAGAGCTTATCACTCAGTGCTGGCATTCCAGTGTTTACTGTTTGCATGTCATTTAATAGTGAAAGTCCTTGAGGTAACAGCATTTGACCTATTCTGTTTACAACAGAACTTTAATATGAAGTCTTCCCAACACCTTTAGTTGCCAATCATTGACATTTCATTGAGTGATTGGTCTTATAGTTATGAACACATTTATCAATCCGCTGGTAGCATATTCATCTCTAGTTTTCACAGCTCATTGATGGGATGGCTTGTATAAGAAATTCCATCATTTGGGGGCCTTTCTCAAAATCCCTTGCTTAAGATTTTGAACAGATTAGGTCTGAAGATGGCATGTGCTTCTTTAGGTTTACCATTAGTAACTGGAGATTGCTTTCCAGGAGGAAGGCTGAGGTCACTTCCCTTGTCTCTTCCAATGTTGAAATTCTGCTTTGAGTCTGGCAGCCTTAGAACTGTTCTTCAGGGAGCATGAGAGTAAGATATTTTCTCCTAGCTTAACATGCTCTCTTGACTAGGCAAGTCCAGAAAGCAATTGTCCTATGGAGTTTGATCTTCCAGGGTAGGAAGTAAAAACAAGAAGGAAGTTCAGAATAAAGGCAGCCCTTTCCAGACAAAGGGAGTTCCATTCCAGTTCAGTCACTCCTAGAGATGCCTTGTCAACATTTTCACCCAGGGCCAACTAAGAGAATTAAATCTTACAGAAAAAGATTTGAGAGACATTGTTTCGGTGCTCATGGAAATGGTACTAACATCATTCTACTGGACTAGGAGACAAATCCATCAATGGTAACTCAGTGATTTAGGGCTAGCTTCATAGACAGAATCTAATAAAGGAAAAAAGGCTAATTTAGAATATCCTCATGGCTGCCACAATCAAAAACGCCTTTAACTATGTATCTGTTGAAAACTTTATAACATCCAATTAGAACCCTAGAATAAAAATCCTAATAAATATATAAATTTACATTTTCCTAAAATATTAACTACAGTTGTCCTGGTTTGTTTGCTTTCTTTTGTTTTGTCGATGTGACACAAGCTACACTTGGTTGGGAAGAGGGACTCTCAGTTGAGAAAATGCCTCCATCAGATTGGCCTGTAGGGAAGCCTGTAGTGCATTTTCCTGATTAATGACTGAAGTGGAGGATCCAACCCATTGTGGGTGGGGCCACCCCTGGGCAGGAGGTCCTAAGAAAGCAGACTTAACAAGCCATGAGAACAAGCCAGTAAGTTGCTCCCCCCCCCCCCGCCAGGGCTCTGCTTTAGTTCCTACCACCAAGTTCCTGCTTTGGGCTCCCACCCTAATTTATTTCCACGATGGACTGTAAGCTGAAATAAATCCTTTCCTCTCCAAGTTTGATTTTGGCTATGGGTGTTTTATCACAGCAAAGGAACCCTAACCAAAACAGGGGTAAGACCTGTTTTTACAAAAGATTTCCATTGTTTTCAACTTTCTGAAATGAGTGTGAGGTGCTTCAAGAGTCATACAATACATGTTACAAAAATTAATACATTTGTATTTTTGTTAAAAATTATGATATAGACCTAGATAAACAGAGCAAATCCAATGCCATTCCCCCGAAGTTCTACACAATCAGTTGAACATGGCTTGAAGATGCAATGGTGTCTCTTGGGGAAGCAAGAGACTGCCTCATTGCCACCGAGAGGGAGAGAGACTCTAAATTACTGGAGTCACTAGAAAAGTTTTATCTGAAAGAAATAATTTAATAGCCATTGTGACTAGTGTTATCCCCTTTAACCAAGAAACCTTAAAAGACTTCCTACATCAACCTAGTTGACTAATTAATTATAGTGAATTTTCAGTTTATCATCAGATAAACACAATTTTCTAACCATATACAGAGGCCACGCTAAAGTAATCATTTTGTTCTAATAACATTGTTACTATTACCACACCTTTCTCTCTCAGAAAAATATAAACAGTTGTGCATCCTCCCTGGCTCTCCCTGTTGCACTCCTTATTGTATAATCTCTATTTCTTGATTTAAGTTGCATGGTGATGAGAATCTGGGATTTCTGGCCCCATCAAAGTCTTTCTTTCAGATTTCTGGTCACAGGAGTGTGGGTCATACACAGAACATTGTGCTTGAGATTGTTCTTACAATCAGCAAAATGAAAGCATAATCTTGACCTTCTTAGATAGAAACAGAAAGAGAACAAGAAGTAGAGTATTCACTGATCCCCAAAATAAAACATCTACAGCCAAAGTAATTCTTGACAAAGCCCCAAAATATACAAAAGAAGAAGAAGTAGAACATTCCTCTGCCTATCCCCAAGGCCACAGGGCAGAAATTCTCACAGAAGAAACTGTTCAGCAAGGTCCAAGACTAGAGTTCTGCATGATGGTGATGCACAGAGCCAAGGGTAGGGATAGAAGACCCCTCTCAGATTATCTATCAAGGATGTTAAAGAGCCATGTGCATGATGCTAGGATGTCAAAGGAGGAAAAGAAAGAAAGGAAGGGAAGGAGGGAGGGAGGGAGGGAAGGAGGGAGGAGGGAGGGAGGGAGGGAGGGAGGGAGGGAGGGAGGGAGAAGCAATACTCTGAAACACCTCAACTAAATGGTCTCCTCTTTGCCCTTCGGTATCCTATCTGAAGATTATAATCTTCTGACTTCTCAATTTTCTAAATGATTTTAACTGGTGAGCTATTGAAAAGCTATTAGTATGGCTGGTGTCACTTGTCTATCCTGTACTGTGAGCATAAGTACATTCCATAGTCAATTAAGTACTTGGTGAATAAAAATTTTAAGGAGCACTAATAAAAAAATCCCATCAATTATGTGTGCTCTACTGAATAGGGGTTGCTTAACATAAAATTTCCCAAACATACGTTCATTATGTATCGAAGCAGCCGGGGACCCAGTGGCTTTATTTATGTATGTATAATCTGAGTCTAGACACAGATGCAGAACAATGAAAAGCGTAGTAGTGATGAGTTTCTCATGTCTCTCTTTGGCTTGCAGGCTCCAGCCCATTTGCCCTGTTGAAAGCCGATTTGGAGGCACCCACAGTCAGGCTGAGTTCCCACTCCGAGCCCTGCAGTTTAAAAGAGGTCTGCTGCATGAATTCCGGAAGGGCAACTCTTCCAAGGAGCAGGTTCGCCTCCATGACCTGGTCCAGCAGCTCCCCAAAGCCATTATCATCGGGGTGCGGAAAGGGGGCACCAGGGCCCTGCTAGAGATGTTGAACCTCCATCCTGCAGTGGTCAAAGCTTCTCAAGAGATCCACTTCTTTGACAATGATGAGAACTATGCCAAGGGCATTGAGTGGTACAGGAAAAAGATGCCTTTTTCCTACCCTCAGCAAATCACAATTGAAAAGAGCCCGGCCTATTTCATCACAGAAGAGGTTCCGGAAAGGATTTACAAAATGAACTCATCCATCAAGCTGTTGATCATTGTCAGGGAGCCGACCACACGAGCGATTTCTGATTACACTCAGGTGCTAGAGGGGAAGGAGAGGAAGAACAAAACCTACTATAAGTTTGAGAAGCTAGCCATAGACCCTAATACCTGCGAGGTGAACACGAAATACAAGGCGGTTAGGACCAGCATCTACACGAAGCATCTAGAGCGCTGGCTGAAGTACTTTCCAATTGAACAGTTCCACATCGTGGATGGAGACCGTCTCATCACCGAGCCTCTGCCGGAACTACAGCTCGTGGAGAAGTTCTTAAACCTTCCTCCGAGGATAAGTCAGTACAATTTATATTTCAATGCTACCAGAGGGTTTTACTGTTTGCGATTTAACATTATCTTTAATAAGTGCCTGGCGGGCAGCAAGGGGCGCATCCATCCAGAGGTAGACCCCTCTGTCATTACCAAATTGCGCAAATTCTTTCATCCCTTTAATCAAAAATTTTACCAGATCACTGGGAGGACATTGAACTGGCCCTAAAGTAATGCATCATACAACACCATGTGTTGTACGCGGGGACACATGGTGTCTCCTCTAGATTAAAATATGCACTTTCCCAGACACAGCTACCCGATTCATTTTTCCATGAATACTTGTACATGTGCAGTGTGTGACCAAATATAAGATCAGTTCTTTTTCTACTAAAAATTTACAAAAAATAAATAAATACTAAATTGCTGCCTGCATAGTTGCATCTTTTAAGCTATTTACAAAAGAAAAGTAGAGGTGGTGGGTCTGGGGGAAGTGACTTCAAATGTTCTCAAGAGTTAGTCTTCCTTTGATTCAGAACTTGTCACCCTCCATTTTCATAGATTTAAGCCAAAAGATGAATGTGTGAAAATGTACCAATGGCTATGAAGCTTCAGGAAGTAAAAGATTCAGCTTTATGGTTTTTTGTTTTTGTTTCAGTTTTTTTGTCCTAAAGTGAAGCTGGCTCTTTAATTCAGATACTGAATTGGTGCCATGAAAATAGAATATGATATTTTCTGATTATTTAAAAGAATGTCTTATCTCATCAAATTGACGTTGTTCCAAAGTTCCTGTGGTGATTTTGCACTATTGTTTCCTTGTATGGACCATGGTGTCATTCGTAGCATGTCAATCATGAGCTGGGGAGTCAAGTCCTTTTACTTCCATGTGTATGTCAACAAAGAGAAATGTCCTGTACAGATTGTAAATGATGTAAATACCAGTTTCACACTAAGTAATTCTATTTTGTAAACTGAATATGGCTATTTAATTTATTGTGAAAATTAAATTTATTGTGGTATTTAAATGGAATGGATTAAAATTACACTATGTACAACTTTTCTTAAAAACTTCTTTTACCTCTATGCCCCCTCTGCTGGCCTCCAGCAGGAAAGCTCTGTGTGTGTGTGTCTGTGTCTCTGTCTCTGTCTCTCTTTCTGTCTCTCTGTCTCTCTCTCTCTCTCTCTCTCTCTCTCTCTCTCTCTCTCTCTCTCTCTGTGTGTGTGTGTGTGTGTGTGTGTGTGTGTGTAGCTCTGTTTTTTCATTCTTTTGCTTTTGAGGGGCCCACCACCCCACTCCCAAATAAATCACACACATAGAGGCTTATTATTAGTTATAAATGCCCAACCTTAGCTTGGCTTGTTGCTAGATAGCTTTTCTTAATTTAAATTAATCCATCTTCCTTTTCTCTCTGGGTTTCTGCCTTAATTCTGTTTATCTTAGTTTCCTTCTTACTCTATTGTTGGCAGGGTGACTGAGTGGCTGGGAGGCTGGGTGGCTGGGTGGCTGGGAGGCTGGGTGGCTGGGTGGCTAGGAGGCTGGGTGGCTGGGTGGTTGGCCCCTGACATTCCCCCTCTCCTTGTTCTCTAGATGCTCTTCTCCTTGTTTTCTCCTATTTATACTCTCTGTCAGTCCTGCCTGTCCTTGCTCTTGCATCGATATTGGCTGTTCAGTTCTTTATTAGGACCACCAAGTGTTTTAGACAGGCACAGTAACACAGCTTCATAGAGTTAAACAAATGTAGCACAAACAATTCACACACCTGAGAATAATATTCCCTGTGTGTGCATATGTGTGTGTGCATTCGCATTCCCTATTGACCTCCAGCATAGAAGCTCTCTCTCTCTCTCTCTCTCTCTCTCTCTCTCTCTCTCTGTGTGTGTGTGTGTGTGTGTGTGTGTGTGTGTGTGTGTGTGCTGCCAAGGATGTGCCCCCTTCTGGCCTCCAATGTGGAAGTGTGTCCCTTAGAGAGAACGTGCAGTGATTTACTTCATCCTTAGATTATCAAACCCCAGTGAAAGTATACTTAAAAAGGGAGGTTGAGAACCCTTTGCAAAAATCTCAGCCTTGTGGAATTCATGGAAGAACAGCCACCTCAGAGAACACCCGCACTGCACTGACTACTGGGTGGTGTCAGAGAGAAAAGAGAACCAACACAGAAGAACCACAATTGTCTTTGAATCTCTAATCACAGTCAGACCCGAAATAAGGTAATAAGATTAGAACATGTGTGGTCTCTGTCCTGAGAGCTGCTGGGGTTGTGCAGATGCAAGGAAGGTTTCAGAACTCTCTTTGACAGGAAAATGTCTTAATCTCTCAGATGAGGTCAAACTGCACATCATTGCTATATACAAAGAGCAGATAGCCACATACCCACCCAGAGAAAGCAACACTAAACTGGGTGCCTCCAGAGCATCAGAGGCTCTTAACCTTGGCCTAAACACCATTCAGAAAAGGGCAGACAGAGTTACAACATCAGCACTGGCTCATCTGCATCCGTAGTTGCTTAGTAGGGAGGTATGTTGGAGAAGGCCCTGCTGAACTCTAGGGTACATAGAGAACCAGCCAATCACAGTAATGTCCCCTTGTGGTAAGAAGGGTCTGTTTTCTCAGCTTTCTCCTGTCCAGGGATTTGATGGTGATTTCTCCTAAATAAATAGTCCTTTCTTTTCCAGTATCATTGCGGATGGTCTCTCCAGCCACAGCTTTGGCCATCATCTCTTCTGTCTGAGTTAACAGGACACTTATCCCCCAGCACGACACTGGAAGAACTGAAACAATGGCTGGCCAGCAGGTCCTCACTGTGTACGGCCTCTGGAAGGCAAGTCTGAGGTCTAAATGTCAGTCATTTCTCTCCTAGGCAGGAAGGAAGCCAATAAAAAAAGCCTGGTTCATTCTTCCTTGTGTCTCAACTCTGTGCTAACCATCAGAGCAGTCTCTCTGGATATAATCCAGGACATAATCACTGGATTAATCTTACACAGGTAGTACAAGACCACCAGAGAGCTAATATGAACCGGTACCAACAACTATTGAAGTATGCCCCATGGGAATACTGGCATTTTTAAGATTCAACCTCAGCTAATGAATTGAAATGTCTCAGTAGTAATGTGCTCCATTATATATTTTGTTTTTTGTTTATTTCTCATTATATATTGTCACATTTGGGTCAGTTATACTTAAGACATACAAAATGGTGTTTTGTAGCCCCATGTAAAAATGATCAAATTAAGATAATGAACACATCTATCATCTCAAACTCTTACTATGTCTTTGATGAGAATATTAGACCTTTAGTCTTAGTGCTGTTTATAACATTCGGTATTCAATTATCAGCTGCATTTGACATCCTGTACTTGGTCAGAAAACACAAAAAAACAAGCAAAATTTTCCTGCTAAGGGAGGTTTTAAATGCTACATGTGGAATAGTCAGACTTTATTCTAAGATTCCATTTGATTTAAACTAACCTGTATACTTTCAGTTTTAGCTCACCAAGTTCAGGAAACCAATGGTGTCGTTATTTGTAACTGCTGCACTGTCTAAATGAGTTTATTCAAAGCTTTCAAAGCTGCAACCTCAAATGGCAGAACCTGAGGAGCAGGGGAAGGGATGTTCCATTTCACTGGAAAAGCAATCATGGCAGCACCTATTAAACCAGGTAGAGAAATAAAGGACATATGACTGACTTAATAGCATACTTCCACTGTGGACTTGGCAACCCCTGTTTAGAAAAAGGTGTCCTGTTGTCATTAGACAGGTGGCAAATGAAAAATCCACAGCTCTTTACGGTCAGTAGGGCTCTCTTTAATGAGTTACTGCTTTTCCATTATGAACACCTTGCATTCATACCAGAGGCTTGGAGGCACTGTAAAGCTTTAACAGATAGTTTTGGCTGGAAGCAGAAGAGGAATTTAGCAATGGTAACATTTCTGATGGATTATAAAGTTGGATCCCACCATTTTGGAACCCAAGGAATTTCAATTATAATTATACAATGAACCCAAAGAAGAGAGAGAGCAGAGGTGCCCAAATCTGAAGACAGACATCCTCAAATCCCAAGTCTATTTCCCACCCACCTGAAACCAGTCCACATAAAGCCACACTAATTCAAGCACTAAGAGCTCTCACTAAGTGCGGTACAATGAAGAGGTGTCTAACACACTTTGATCCAGTTAGTGTTTTGACTCAAAGGCTTAGAGGTCCCTCATAATCATGTATGACCTTAGATTTAGTGAATGTGTGTTGATGGACTATGAAGAATAGTCTTTTGCTGTAGGGAGCCGTCCCTGCATTCTCCATTACAATGATGGCGCCTGCAGGCACTGAATGTAAACAAGATTATTGCGCAGGCGCTGGGTAATTTTCCATTCCTTGATCTCTGCCTATTCCGTGGCGTCATGGCCTGATGAGCTGCAGCCAATCATAGGGTGACACGTCCCAGGCGGTGGCTGCCAGCCTTTATTAGGGGACGGGATTCTTGGCTCGGGGTCTCCGCTCTGGTAAGCTTATGCTCTCCTCTCAAGACGCATTAAAGCTTTCCTGCAGAAGGATCCGAATGTCCTGTGTGGTTCTTGCTGGCGAGGCCATAGCGCGGGACATTTTGCCAAGCAGGGTGTTACTCACAAGGCCATTGTAACTTCTGGAAACGTGGTCCATGGTGTTTCACATGATAGAAGGATCATCCTAGAAGAGAAGCAAGGGGAGTAAGAGACACTGCAGACCAGTGACCAAGTACAGTCTAAATTCTAAGCCTTTGCTTCGTCCCATTAGCTATTTATTTGCTAAATCAGATTGCCTTTAAAAGCCTAATGGCAGGATTTTGATCATAGTGTCTTGCTGCAGGAATCTTTTGTACACTTTTTTACTCACTCACTATTTCTCACTGTGGAGAAGAGTCTATAATCTGAACAAAACAGAAAACTTCAGAGACATCCCCCCTAAAATGACAAAATACAGCAAAATCTTAGCATCATGAGCTAGCAAGGTAGAAATACAGAATTATTTTTTATATTTTGGTTTTTGAGAGATTGAGTTTCTCTGTATAACTTTGGATCCTGGAATTCACTCCATATACCAGGCTGGCCTCAAATTTACAGAGATCTGCCTGCTTTTGCCTCCACAGAGCTGGGTTTAAAGACATGCACCACCACTGCCCTGAGAAATAAAGAGTATTTTAATATAAATTTAGAGCAAATCTTGACAGAAAGAGTCAAGACATACAGCAGTATAATAAAAAAAAAAAAAAAACAATACCCAAAGTGATATTATTCAGGTATTTCAAACCACTGTCTTCTTAAGAAAATACTCAACTCTCCTTTGAGAGTTGATGCATTGTTTTAAGAGTAAGCCACTCTTTAATAGCTAAGTGCAAAAGTGAACTGTAGCTAAAAAGGGATCCTTCGATAATGTTCTAATAATAATGCCTTATTGCACATCCTACAATTCCTTTTTGTTTTCAATGTTTAGTGTTTTGTATTTTTATTTTCTATGCATGAATATTTGCCTTCATGTATGTGTTTGCCACATGTGAATGCCTGGCTTCCTCATAAGTAAGCAGAAGGTTTCAGATCCGCTAAAACTAGAATTCCATGTGCGTGTGAGATGCCATGTGGGTGTTGGGAACCAAACCTGGGTCCTCTGAAAAGGGCGGCAAGAGCTCTATAACCACTGAGTCACCTCTCCAGCCACTATTTTCAATGTTTGAAGATTGCATACAATTAAATTTCATTGTCCCTTCCGTGAGTCCAAGCACTATTTTATAATAATTAGAAATGGATTGGAGATTGAAAGGGGGACAGCAATATGCATGTCCCATAGAAAGCACCAGATTCATATTTCCATTGCATCTGTCTCTTTGAAGCAGCTTGGTTGAGAAGGTAAATTCTTCCAATCTCACAAATGAAGCATGCCTGGTCTTTCCAGGCTATTTCTGTCACAAATCTGTGAACCGTGTCAGCCTACCAGCTTTCCAGAGCCATGGTGAATGGGTTTCATCTTCAAAAGCTGCCTCTAGAGAGGTGACTGGGGTTCATTAGTAGTGTTACTTTGAAGAATAGCCAGACTTGTGCATTTATAAATGGACACAATTTCAACTTTGTACTTCCTTCCCACTCATGCCATCAAACTATCTGGTCAGATGAAACCACCTGTCTCTTCGGTAAATTAGCACTGAGGCCCACATAAAGGTTTAGACATGAAACGGGAAACAACAACAACAACAACAAAAACCTTGGGATGGCTGCTTGTAAGATAAGAGAACCTTAATCCTGACCACATTTTTAATAGAGCTCTATAAGAGTGAAACTTTTTGGTCACACCTGGTGGCAGTGTGGCCTCCAAACAGAATTCATAGTGTTAACAGGTGAGTCAAACTTGAGAAGCTACAGAAGAATGAACAAACAGCTTGGAGGAGAAGAACAAAAAGACTCAAATGAGGCCAAGCAGGAAGATCGTACGTCTCTCCAGGATATGAGCACAGCAGAATGAAGAAAACAGCTAAGCAGAATCCAAAGAGTGAATGAGTCTAGCAAACTGGAGAACTGGGAAAGAGTCATGAGCAAGGTAAGAATGAAGGTTGACAAATAAAACTACTACTAGAGAAGTCTGGGACCTGAATAAAACAGACAGAATAAAACACCTTTGAGAGTACCCTGCCTGACACTCAGGTCAGGCCTGCTCCCTTGGTTCTGCACCCAAATGAGACTAAGATTTTACAACAGAAAATAAATACTAAAATGATTATCCCAGAAGTTCTCCTTCAAGGAGAAAATTTTCAAATAATCAGTGCCACATAGAAACACCATTTTCCTTCCCTTGTTTCTTTCCTCTCCTCTTCCTTCACTTGGTTTCGTCATCTAGTGTTTCACTGCTACTCACAGGATCTTCTGTCCTTGCCTCATCTTCTCTCCCAGGACTGAAGTCAATGTGCCTTTTCAAAGCCAACTCAGTGACTATGCTGAAGGGTCACATACAGAAAGGTCATATATGGAAATGTCAAACTATGCCCTCCACGCACCTTAGTCTCAGAAACACATGACTATAGTACCCTGCCTAGCAAGGGATTCAGAAGGAATGATGGAGCTAAAGATATAAACACAGAGATGCTGTCCTGGAAGGACCTCAGCCATCCTTACAGAGTCAAAGATCTTGGCAGAGGAGGACAGTAGGAGAGAGAGA